>NC_072465.1:22496706-22844592 GCF_027596085.1 Anoplopoma fimbria | reverse complement strand
AATAATATTACTCAGGGAGTGCAGTTAGTGACAGTGTGGGCTCCATGGTAGCTCTGACCGCTAGACAGAGTAGCAGCAGGGGGCCGGGGGCTTAGTAAAGGGTTAATTTTAGCCGGTGTTCTTATTAAATTAATCTGAATGGAATTAAGTTTTGGTATGGTATCTACATAGTTAACTCTGTTGTCTTGGGAACCCTTGAGTTTACTGTATGTCATCAATGGCACATCATTTATTTTAGAGAGAGCAGGATCTGGTTCCACTTTGAAGGTCACGTTGTCACGGCTTTCTTAAAAAGTCCTTTAATTAATGTAATGCTTTTTAAATAATTTAATTTGTTTACATTTGCCTTCTTACAGTAGATAGATGACGGTGAGGTTAGATAAAAGTAACCAGTAAAAGCTACTTCAACTTCCAAAAAACATACTTCAAATTTCAAAATGTGTCATTACTGTGGATGGACAGATTTTACTTGCCTATCTAGGAAATCAAACAAGTTGTGGGTAAGACTTGTAAAATATTTACATTTCAAACTGAACACAATAAAAACAGCATATTATGTTGGTAGTAGGAATTGCTGGTATTTGGTGTATTAGTTTGGGATATTTGTCTTTACTTTTTATTGATTGTAACAGTGAATAAAGACCTGCCCGGCTTTACAGGAACAGTGTTGTTCCTTAATATCATTATCTTCTGTCTTGATCACCATGTGATGTGGTGGTTCACTTTTACACTAAGATCTGTAGGCTTTAGCTTCTATCTTGAGCTTTTCAAACTATTTTCACAGCGGAATCAGTTTGACATCATGGATGTATCCATCATACTCTTATGGTAGACTCTTCTATCTGCTTCTCTCTGAAATCACTTTTTCCAAAAATGTAATAATATTACTCAGGGAGTGCAGTTAGTGACAGTGTGGGCTCCATGGTCGCTCTGACCGCTAGACGGAGTAGCAGCAGGGGGCCGGGGGCTTAGTAAAGGGTTAATTTTAGCCGGTGTTCTTATTAAATTAATCTGAATGGAATTAAGTTTTGGTATGGTATCTACATAGTTAACTCTGTTGTCTTGGGAATCAATGTATGTTTATAACTATGCCGGATAGTGTCATGTGGCTAAGGACCTGATCTAACTACAAGAATTGTGATAATTCGCAGTTTGGCCTATATGTATTATGCAGCAGTAAATTCTTGCTAAATGTTAATGCCCCATGGAGAATGAAGCATTACGAGTCCTTACGAGGTGTGATGCTGGCGCAGAAAAAGGAGTAACTGTGGGGGCGGGGGTTTGAGTTTTTGATTTCAACAGCTGTTGGATGAACTTTCTGTTGGATGCTGAGTCATCCTACTGTTGACAAGATGTGTCATCCATCTCTCTTTTGCTATCTCCACCACAACAGGAGGGAATTGTTATTGGCCCCATTCATGTCATTAGTCATGAACAAAATCTACTTATTTGATTTTTAATAAAAAATATTAGTACATTGGAGTTTATATTAAACTGTATTTCTGTTTTTTACAGTGGCTATCAAGAAAAGGTCCAGAGTTCCCGGGGTTATGATCACTCAGTATGTTGAGGTACTGCCTGCAGGGATGTCAACACCTGACTTTGCCCGGAAACCAATGCCTATGACTACTCAAGAGGGTAAATAACAAAAGCAATGTAAAACTTTGATTACAACAAAATGATCAAACACTATCTACAACTCTATCACTGTTCTATGTCTTTCTTTATTTAATTTTTCAGGTAAAAAAGGACTTTTCAAGGCCATGGTTAGTGGAGAGCCGGCACCAGCTGTGACATGGGGGCGTAACAAAGGTGAGGTCGATGACCCAGAAAAATACCAGACCAGATTTGATGAAAGAGCTCAAGAGCACATTCTTGAGGTGAGAAAACAGTATTTTACAAAAAGCTCTCATAAAACAGAAATGTATGTTTTATCCTTACATATATTCCAGTCTGTTGTCCTGTCCTCCAACATTTGCTGACCTGTATTAAATATGTCTATTTTAATTGAATTGTTGAAAAGTATGAGGTATATTTAATTAATTTGATTTGTTCTTAACTTGGCAGTACTCAATTAAAAGAGCTCATTGGTCTTGGCAATGTGAGACATAACTTGAGAGTCAGCACTAAATGTAATCTAACAATTATAATATGGCTCCATCAGATACCCAATGTAAAACCAGATCAAGCTGACACCTACAAATGCTTTGTCACCAATGAGTATGGACAGGCTGTCTGCTCTGCAACTCTCAATGTTATTGAAGGTAAAAGACAGTTTATTGCTCAGTCATATGTTCATGGTAAACTATTAAAATGATAGTGTAATATACTGGAGATTTGACTAATCACTAATGATTTCTTGTTTTTTTCCCAGTTGGTTTGAAGAAGAATGCCCAAAAAGGTATGAAATTTACCACTGATCTATGAAGAAGCTTACGTTTTCTCTTTCTACCATCGAGACATTCATTTTTTAGGATTACAGATAGTTCACAGTTGAATTTGAATCACAGAAGCAACAACAACAAAGTGAGTTCAACATGGTAAAATACTATGCTGTAGTAAAAAAGAATCTTTGCAATTGCAAAGCAAGACTTCCAGATTTACAAATAATTTGATCCAGGGTTTGTTGTTCTTTGGATTTTAAGGTTTATATAGTACCATATATAGAATTTAAACAAATATTATTGTGGGGTTATTTGCAATTAAGAAAACCTGCAGCTTATTTTTTTTCTCAAATTCACATTTCATTTTCTTTTAGCAAACGGACAAGCACCACAAGATTTCAGAAAAATGCTAAAGAAAACGTAAGTTCAAGTCAGAGTTCAACTGTTTTTTTTTAATATGTGATGTTGTAGATCTCCCAAAACATCTTACTTTATTCTTCTCTTGTCAGTGTTGTTGTCACCAGAAAGAAACAACTCCCACCAAAAAAAGAGGGAGAAATTGATCCTAAACTCTTGGAACTGCTTCTCTCTGCACCAAAGAAGGACTATGAAAAAATCTGTTTTGACTTTGGTGTTACCGACTTTCGCTGGTTGCTTAAGAGACTCAACCAGCTGAAAAAGGAAAGGCAAGATGAGCAGGCAAAGGTACTGTACTGTATGCAGTTTGTAACAACTGCACATGCATTCTAGATCATATATTTTGAACCTGCAAAAATGTTGGTTAGGTGTGAAGCTAAATTGCAAACTGATACATTTTGAGCTGTGAAAATGTATAATATTTGCTTAAAGTGTTTTAGAGCTGGATAGCAAATCTGGTGGCCCAATATCAGCTATAACAGTGGTTCTCAAAAAATGTTCAGCTAAGGATCCCTTACAAGTAAGAGAATATAGTGGTAACCTATTTTTTAAATTAAATTTAAATATTTTAATGATATTAAATAAAATGCTGCAGGGATGAGATATTTTTGTAGGCCAACCTTGGAAGTTAGCATTGCACCAGTTAAAACTAAAAAAAAGCAAATGTGATTTTTCCATTCGATTTTGGATAGTTGCAGAAAATAAACTCTGTGGCAAACACAAGTTTAGAATATGCTCACGTTATCAACGCTTGTTGATAACAGCATTCTTTAAGTCAGCTTCAAAATCCACAGTGGGGTATTTACTGATATATTTTATAAAAGTAGAACCAAACGTTAAAATCTCTTCAGTTAGTTCTAACTGCAGACCTTATTTAAGGCATCTAACAAAAAACCCATGAAAAAAAAAAATGATTCCGAGACAAGAACATCAGGAGTTTAAGGACTCATTCCTGCAGCACTAAAAACTTTTTCACTGAGTCACTGAGCGATAGTTTGCTCTTTTTGGTGAAAGCAGAAAAAAGAGTAAAGAGTAACTCCCAACCAGTCTGTGAAGTACTGTTTCACTGCCGTATCTGGTTGAAGGTTTCAAGCCTGTTTCACATCAGGAATTCTTTTTTTTCCCAAGGTTTGTTTTGATTAGTTTGCCTGAAGGTTTACCAGCGTATTGAGTCTTGAAAAAAATGAATTCTCCGTTCAAGGCTGCTTCAGTTGAAAAGTCATGGCTTCAGCAATGGAAAATCTACAGATACACAGGACATTTCATTTCTCTTTTTCAGGTTGTAGAGCAGCTGGACAATGTCAAACAAATAGAAGTAAAACCAAACGGGAGAGCTGAGTTCAGCCTGGACATGACACTACATGATCCAAACAGTGCAATTAACCTGTACAAGGTGAGTTAATATGTATTACAAGATAAACTATTTATAACCGGGGCGGCTGTGACATAGTGGAGAGCAAGGTAGTTCTCCAATCAGAGGGTCGGTGGATCGATACCCAGCTTCGGCAGTTGATGTGTCCTTGGGCAAGACACTTAACCCCAAGTTGCTCCTGAAGACTTGCCATTGGTGTGGACTGGATGTTGCATGAATGTTAGTTAGAGTCTGATGGTGGCACCTTGCATGGTAGCCTGTCATCAGTGTGTGAATGGGTGAATGATATGTAATATACTACTGATTGTAAGTCGCTTTGGATAAAAGCGTCTGCTAAATGACTGTAATTTAATGTAATGTAATAACCAATCACTATTCAAATACAAAGGAAATAAAACAATCTAATCTAAGCATTCTTCTCTAAAAAGGATGGGACAATGGTTCCATATGGGAATTTGAAAATTCAAAGCATAGCCTTCAGAAAACAGGGACAAATTATGTTTTCAGCATCAAAGATCCTCAGCCAGAAGATGCTGGATTTTACCAGCTCGATGTTGAAGATGCAAATGTTCTTACAACTGACTTTCAAGGTGAGTTGTAACTAATGCAACTGTAATAAAAACAGGAAGATTGTACTGGCAGTTGATGAGACAATTCAAGGCACGTTCAGGAATGAGAACTGTCAGTTTTTCCATATCCGCCCTTCCTCCTCTCTCAGTTCCTGCTGTGGAGTTCATAGCCAAGATTAAGGATGTGAAGGCCTTTGAAAGTGAGGACGCCATCTTTCAGTGTGTCCTGTCAACACCCCTCAACAGAATTACCTGGTCAAAACAGGATTCATCGCTTGAACATGGGGACAAGTATGAGATCACTGTCTCAGAGGACAAGCTAATTCACACGTTGAGAGTTAAAGACTGTAAAATGGAAGATTATGGAGTCTTTTATGCCATTGCTGGGATAACATCCAGCTGTGCCTCTCTTAAAATGGAAGGTGGGACATCCTTTTTATATATACAGACATATACATTAATAAATAAACCAGCAATCTCAGCTTTATAGTGTAATACCTGGATATGCACGCCTTCTATCTTTGCTTTATTCAGAAAATGTAAATGAGTAAATGATTCATTATCCGTACTTGTAGGTGCACGCTTGAATTCAGCTGATCCGAATGGTAAAGGACGCAAAGGCACCCAAACCGGGAATCAAGATGACCTGACTAAACTTGCATTGGAGCAGCAGGCCAAGCTACAAAAACAGAAAGACGACCTGGAGGCAGCCAGACGAGCGCAGGCTGAAAAGGACGGTGCGGGGGAGACGGGGGAGATGGAAGGGATGGTTCCGGTGACAAGACGGATGGAGACGAGGGTGGAGACGGCACAAATAAGAACCTCCTGACAGATGGAGATGATGGAAATAAAGGGAATGATGCAGATGATGGGAAAAAGAAGCGAGTACGAACTGGCCCTTTGGTTCCTGACACTGTTATAGGTAACGCAGTAGTTTTATTTCCAGCTGTCATTATGTGTCTCTGCTACTGCATACTGTGTGTTGTCAGCTTTGCTATCTGGGTCCGTATTCATCATGTGTCTCAGAATTATTCTAAGGTATAGCAAGGGAGGTTTGACTAGAAAACACAGTTGGTCCCAAACTAGAGTAAAATATGAGAGATAGTATGGGCCGAGGTGATGTGTAAGATAATTTAGGCCTATTGTTTAAAAGAAACTTCTCCAAATGTTTCTGTGTGGAGTGGGCAAAGGTCACATCTATAGAATCAGAAAGTTTTTAAGTCTTTAAACTTGATGTGGGATTAAAATCAAACTAATTAAATAGCTTTTGGATTTTCCAACAGATGACTGACTCACTAAAACAAGAAGTTCAGTGGCAGAAAATTGACCGTTGGGACAAATGGGACAATTCAATAGACACTTCGAATGGCCTTCGTGAAATTATTATTATTATTAATGTTTATTTAATAATCATAAAGGACTACTGTTATGAAACATATTTTGCAGTGCTGCATATTGACCACTAGAGAGAGACATACTGTAAACAAGAAAAACTAGAAGTGTTAACAGTGCCGTTTTGGAAAATAGAAAACTGCATGCACATTCAACATTGTTTCTACCTTTGTTTGCTCTGTTTACTCTACTCTATTTATTTGTATGGAATGGAATACCAAAATGGTCAATTACATACACATTTACTTTTACCAGAGGCTGCATGTGGCCAACAGTCATTATGTTTACTTTGTTCTTAATTACAGATCGTGGTGTTCAGTTCGTCTGTGGACTGTCAGATACTTTGGCTAATATTGGTGAACGAGCAGAGCTGTCTTGCAAACTAAGCAGTGAGACCTCTGAGGGACGTTGGTATAAAAATGGGAAGCTGGTAAGACCGTTATTTTTGCAGAATGTTGAGTATATAGAACTACTGCCATAAATATCCCTGTTTCATAGCTTGCAGACCTGTAACGACCCATCAAAGTCAAAAACGTATTAGTGCATTGGATACCTTAATGTTTGTCTGATGAATATTGAATCTTTTTTATCTGACAAGCTAACCAATGAGGATGGTGTAACAATTATCAAAGATGGAGCCTGTCACAGGTTGGTAATTGATTGCTGTAAAAAAGATGATGCAGCTGTGTACAGCTTTGAAGCTGAAGGCCGTAAATCAGAAGCAACGCTTAATATTCAAGGTCAGAATAAAAATCAATAACATGGTTTGGCATCAGTTGATAAATTAGCCAAACAGTTAAGGATTTTTGACAAAAACTTTTTTCTCTGACATTGAAGATCCACCCAAAATTGACGATCATGCGCTAGGAAAATTCACAAAGCCAGTCATTATAAAGGCAGGTGAAAATGCAGAATGGAAGTTGCCATTCTCAGGTGGGGCTCCGATGATAATACAGTGGTACAAGGATGACGATGAGCTTTTGCCCGCTCTCAATGTGAAAATTGAAACATCAGCTACTGAGAGCAAACTACGCCTTCTCAAGTGTCAAAGGAAAGACGGTGGAGAGGTCAAAATCAAAATCAAAAATGAATTTGGTACAATGGAGGCTATTTCCAAACTTATCGTACTGGGTGAGTTGTCAAAAAGAGACACACAAAACTTGCCATGTGTTGCTAATTGTTCTGTATTTAAGGAGAGAAAAGCTTTTCCCTGTTTACCCAGTACGACTACTTTCATTTCATCAACAGACAAACCCACACCACCACAAGGACCGGTGGACATTATGGAAAGTGCTGTAACATCTGTTGAGTTCAAATGGAAACCACCAAAACATACCGGTGGCTGCCCGGTCACAAACTACATCATAGAACGCCAACAAGTCGGGCGCAATAAATGGTTAGATCTCGGTGAGATCCCCGGCAGCAACCCGAGTTACAAAGACTTAGATGTGGACCCTGGAAGGAGATACTGCTACCGGATCAGAGCCAAGAACGCACAAGGCATCAGTGATTACCTGCAGACAGAGGACATAGCAACTCGTGTATTACGTAAGTCTTTAGCTTGAGCCTCACTTTGGCTTCCAAAGGGCTATTTCAGCCACTGTATTTCTATTGTATTTGTTGATAGATGAACCCAAAACTCCAGGGCCAGTGGCGCTAGAGCAAACAGTCCACGGCAAAGTGTTGGTATCATGGGCTCCTTCTCCAGACCAGGAGCTCGACGACCGCCTTTACTACGTGGTGTCTCAATGGGACTCCAACACCAGAGTGTGGAAGAATGTAGCAGGCCGACTCTTCACTAACTCACACACCGTCAACAACATCCTTCCTGGGGTAGAGTACCATTTCCGGATCTACGCTAAGAATGATATGGGCCTCTCAGATCCATCTCAGTCCCCTACATGGGGTGCCAACAGCAACAGAGGTGGGTTATTATAGTTGTTTCCTTTAAATTATTACAATCCACCAAACCATGCACTGAAGAAGTGGTTTGACAATATAAAGTCAAATCTGTTTGTAAGGATGTTCTATACTCCAATAATATTATATCATTGATTAGAGCTAACCTTTTTAAAGTAGGCATGGGCTACGATGTTTGGCATTTGGATTCGGGTGAGAGGTTTTACTTCCCCGATATCCAAATTTACTCATCCGATATGGAAAATGTAGGCTTATTGAAAAATCAATAAAACAGCTAAGGATTCCCAGATCTCCTTCTACCCAGTTATACACAGATTGGTGACTCACATTGCAGCCTTATAAGGGATTTGCGACTAGAAGGCATTAATGACAATCTCCCATTTGCATGTTTTTACTGAATATCATCCAATCCCTAATAGGGAGTTTATTTGGGCAAGTGGACAAGCACTAACGTCATGCCCTGATGAAAGTTGAATATTCCAGCTTCTGTTTGTTTGGAGACATCAGACAAATCCTTTTCCATGATATAACTACATCAGTAACCATTAAACTCGTTAAAATCCTGAACAATCACACCATTCCAACAGTTCTGAAGTTGTCTGTTCCACTATCACTCCCTTAGTAACAGTTTAGCTACAGTACTCTATGTGCTCCCTGACTGCCCTGGTACACTAATAGCTTGCCTTGCCTGTTAAAATGCAATATATCAGTGGTGATTACAGTCCTAATTTGGAGTAAATGTGTACAATAAATTATGTACAGAGCCTCAACCCCAATTCAAGCCATGCTAGTAGGCTATTTAAAAAAAAAAAAAGGACTCTAAGGATGGTCGGTCCACAGTCAAGGTTTTCAATTATCCAGTAAAATATCTCCACGTCTACTACATGGATTGGCGTAAAATTTGATACATAATATCAATGGTTCCTAGACGATGCATCTTGATGATTTTAGTTGGACCCTGATTTTTAACCTAGCACCATCATGATTTCAAAATGTATATTTGTCAACTAGTAATTATGACCAAATATTTGAAAACTAATGGAATTCCCACCAGCCTCGACAGTAATCAACCTGCCAGAGTGGTTACAATGGCTGTAGATTCTTAGTCTTTGGAATCTCTGATTACTTCATTGCGTGTAATCTATTATTCCAGAGCTGGGGAATACAATAGAATGTCTGAAACATTTCTGGATCCTTATCGATAAAATTATGATGTGACCTAAATGACATTTTCAATACCTGATTTGTTTTCCCTATCAAGTTCCAATACCTTCAAACAGAGTTAATTCATCAGGGGTCAGCTTTGAGAGGCCTCCATCCATCTTGGTGCCTCTGAAAGTCCACGCACCACCAAAAGGTTACCAACTCTACATGACATGTGCTGTCCGGGGATGCCCTACGCCAACTGTATCCTGGTACCTGAATGACGTCTGCATCAACTTTGACAAAAACTACTACATCACCAACTCGTTTGGTGTGTGCTCCATGTCCATTCTCAGAGTGCGATCAAAAGACAGCGGTGTCTGTAAAGTTGTTGCAGTCAACTCTTTCGGCAAGGCAGAGTGTTCTACTAAACTTAGTGTTAGAGGTAAGGTTTAACTTTAGAGTTGGAATAGTTTCAGAATAATCCGTTGTGGTTCATGCTTATAATTATTATTTAATAATTATCATTTTTCTCTCTACTTTTTCTCAACAGATTAAAATGGCATGAAGACATTCAGCAGCCTCTCCTCATACTGACACGTTCGGGACAATAAGGAAGGGGAATGCTTCTTGTTTTACTTCATAAATGTATTTGAAATGTGACAATTTACAATTGTTACCCCATCATAGGAAATAATAGCACAAGTGAAGTGACACACTAAAGTGCAAAGATGTCTGTCAAATTTTCTCTTGTGGCAAATCCAATAAATCAAGAAACTAACAAGTGTGTAGCGTTCTTTTTGGTCTTGTTTTGTCGCTGAATTATTCCTTTATTAATAACTTTGCATACATTTTTCACTTACTTCACTGACAAAAATAAAACTTGGTGGACGTCATTAGAGCAACAGTTGTTTGCACATGGCTCCAATATCTAAGCCCACATCATCACGGCCATCACATTAAGCCCTTATGAACCAAGTGGACGTTTCTATTGCATTTCCATAAATATCCTACTGAGCCTCCCAGTAAATTGTCTATAAGAAGATCCTCAGCTGCAAACCTTGAATCAGTCCAGTTAATATCTACAGTCAAATAACCGTTAAAGAAGGAGGTTTAATGGATACCATTGTTTAGCAGCTTGTAAGTGTATCTTAAAGAACCACTTCATTTACATTACATACTTACAAGGCCATTCTGACAAGGCCAACACAAAGAACAGTCCATACTGCACATGATGTGATATCTATAAAACATAGGATCACTGCTGGATAAAACTTTCTGACTAAACACATACAGCCAAGATGCTTATTTCATCGGATGGATCACACTCACTGATAAGAGCAATATAATGCAGGATTGTTCTTTCCATAATATTTGATGCATTTGTTTTGTCCTCACCTTGTTTCCTCTGCCAGGTCAGAGGTGATATTTGTGACAATTCTCCACTCGTGTCATCAGGCTTTTCTTGCAGTTATGCCACAAGTCTCTTTTATGATGTCGGCGTTACTATTCAAACGGTCTTGATAAGTCATGCTTGTTTAACCTCTGACAATGTGAACCCCAAAGCCGGCTCAGTGCAATGAGTCCATCACACCACCACACCATCACCAACCATCTTTTTATAATGCTACCAGAGGTCCAGTGTGACTCACCGAGTACCGCAGGCACGCTATGAGAATTTCCGTTTATACTTTTGGGAGCTAATTGTAACGGCCAATTCATTCATATCAATGAGAGATTATTTTACCAAATGAAATGTCTCGAATGTTTATTGGCCAATGAAGTCCATAGGACGGTGATCCTATTACCAGAGACCTTGTGAAGCTGCCAGTCGAGAGCTTTTGGTTCGAGGCATTGAGGCTTACATGGCTATTGTGGATCCATAAATCATAAAGCATTAACCATCAACCACAGATGTACAGTAATATCTATCACTAATTCGTAATATTTTTAAGTGTGAACCTTGATATTAGAATATAATGTGCACCTGGCGTTTTTATATTGTCACCAGTTATGGTGGAAAAACTGTTGACTGGATATGTCCAATACAAGATTGAATGAACAGTCATAATGTATTTCCAGTGCGAACTGCAAAGTGATCGCTTTCATAGGGATTGGTAAGACGAACCTCCACCCTTTAGCACTGCTGTAATATGGGTTTTTAGCAACTACATTTTACCCATATATGGGTTTCTACGCGCTCCAAAACTTTTATCACCGAACAAAAAGGGGTGTCACCACAGAAATATTGGACAGTGCGAAGAGTTCACGAGTTGAAGACAGATAGCGGAACTTAGACGAAGAGCTAAAAGTAAGTAAAAAAATGTTTTGGTGCCAAATTTCTTGTGTCAATAATTTTCTTCGAATTAACACCCAAAATGAACAAACGCAACAACGTAATTTTATATGGTGTACCCTCATGCTGGACAGTTTTAGTCAACAAAGGTATATGTCAGGGCAATTGTATGATCATCTAAATATGGGATAACAGAAAGGTATCATTTGTTGAGAGAGGACATATCATGACCAGCAGACCTGCTTTAATTTGTGACACTAGTTTACTTAAGAACACATAGTGATACAAGTGATGAGGAGGGTTTCTAAATGTTGTCAATTTTTGTACATCATTTTATAAATGTATGTACAAGGATTTGTTTATCATAGCTAATCATTTGATTGGGTTTATGGCTATCAAAGTATTTGATTCTGCTGTTGCAAAAATCTACTAATTCTGATGAAAAGCAAAGATCCGATTAGCATTTTTAAACTTTTTTTTTCATTTAATGACCTGCAGACAAAGACATGGTGCTATTTTATATAACCATTTGAAATTATATGGCTGGTATGTTAGCATAGCATCACTAAGATGGGCCATAACAACAAGAACCACCAAAATATACTTTACTGCTGGTACTGCCACAGGCACAGTGGCATAAAAATAAACCCTAAAATGTTATCGTGCTATATATCAAGAATGACGGCAGTGGAATTTTGATACCCTCTCAAGAAAGAAAAAAAAATATGAATGGACCTGAGATCATGCTGTAATACGGATGTTAAAAATTTAAACCGTGTACCATATTTCAGACACGAATGTGACCTTACCAACTGGCTACCTGTGACTGACAAAAGTATTGAGCAGGAGACTGTGATTAGTTTGCACTACAGGATGTGTTACAAATTAAAACCTTA
Organism: Anoplopoma fimbria; assembly: GCF_027596085.1. Classification (NCBI taxonomy): domain Eukaryota; kingdom Metazoa; phylum Chordata; class Actinopteri; order Perciformes; family Anoplopomatidae; genus Anoplopoma; species Anoplopoma fimbria. The sequence continues at coordinate 22,832,203 of NC_072465.1, read as the reverse complement.
ATATGAATATCTTGCAGGCTTGTAGATGATCAAGGTCTTTTATTCTTTGTCACATTTTTCAGTTTTCCTCTCATTGTCCTTAAAATGAAAAGGCCATGTTAAAAGCCTTACGGCCATTATCTTGGTATACAGCCCCTTTTAGTTCTAATTCAAATAACCTCAGCACCAAAGTAATTTAAAATGATTAAAATTACCATACATTAACAGTTTTTATGTCATTGCCATCGACTGGTACTTGACCTAAAGCTCTTGTCAAAGTAGGTTTATGTCACCACAAGTGTCTTTCTATAGGATTGGTTAAAATTAATCTGTATCTCATTAACTCTCCAGGGAGAGTTTGTTATTTAATTAATAAATCAAGTTTCACAATCGGTGCTTTCTCACCATCCAACACAAACAAATCTGATCGCTCAGGACAAGCAGTTTGAGTTTAAAGTTTACTTTCAGTCTTTTGCTGGTAGTAAACAACTAGGCACCTAAGTTGGTTGCATAAAAGAGATTTACAGATATGTGCGTTGGCTTAACAGTTTGATTGGGAGACATTCTTCCCCCGTCTATGTTTGGACCTGAGCAGTTAAATTGCTGGCACAGCCACTTGACTCTGCAGGCAGTTGGGCAGAGTCAGCCACTTGGTGGAATTTCACATTCCCACTTTACTGTGTGTCCCAGCATGTCTCCAAGTGTCTGCTCACGTCACATAGGAGTCAAGGCATCCCCCACTCTGACAGGCTGATGTCATACGGTAACATAGACGAGGAGAACCTCTAAGGCAGAGTTTCTCAACCCTCTCTGGCACAAGTCCCCTTTTTTAGGTCTGCAGGGTTCTCATGACCCTTGAATGAACATGTGAACATGGGGGAACTCCAAGGGAACTAGATAAATACTACTATTTACTACTAAAAACAATGCATTGTTACAATTACTTGAAAATTTGTAGAAAAGGTATCAGCAACTATTTTCAAAATCAATTAATCATCGAAGTAATTTTTGCTATTTTCTGACTTTTAGTGAACCCAGCAATCAACAACAGTCCTTAACCAAGAAAATAATAGTTAGTTGCAACTATCTATTTATCGATATATATATATCGAGATATATATGAAACATACGTTTTAAAAAATATATGTTGTATAACAATACACCTAATTTAAAAAAATAAACTTTTTCTCTTAGTATAATTGAATTTTTTCCTGAAAAACAATGTAACTGTTCCAAACATAATAGCTGCAAGAACCTTTTAACTGTTCAAATGTGTTCTGTAAATAATGGCAAATAACTGTCCTTGTGTTTTTATTAAAACATTAAGTGAAAGATTTAGTATTAGATTGACAATTTTAGGATATACTTTCTGGTGCAAAGTGTAAAATCAAAAATTCCAAAAATACAATATAAAATATATGCTTGGTTTTGAATAAGGACAAATGAAAACTGATGTCGCTACAATTCTTATAATTTTTCTTTGTGTTTCAGCCAAAACAGATCAAAACTCTTAGTTGAGGAACAACCAACGACACTGCAATGAGTTCAAAAACAAACCAGGACCCAAAAGCCTTAGGTAAGTTTGGATAAAGCTTGATGAATATTCAATATACGCCCTCTAACTGGAAAAGGTCTGCTGTGGAAAAGTGTTGACGAATGGGTAACCTAAAAGTTACACACATAAGAAGTAGTGAAAGTATAAGTCAACCCTTGAGTTTACTGTATGTCATAAATGGCACATCATTTATTTTAGAGAGAGCAGGATCTGGTTCCACTTTGAAGTTCACGTTGTCACTGCATTCTTAAATTGTCAAAGTCATTTAATTAATGTAATGCTTTTAAAATAATTGAATCTTTTTCTGTTTCTTTCTTTGATCATTACCACCTGCCTCCTTACATGTGTTTTGCAGCTACAGTAGATAGATGACGGTGAGGTTAGATAAAAGTAACCAGTAAAAGCTACTTCAACTTCCAAAAAACATACTTCAAATTCCAAAATGTGTCATTACTGTGGATGGCCAGATTTTACTTGCCTATCCAGGAAATCAAACAAGTTGTGGGTAAGACTTGTAAAAGATTTACATTTCAAACTGAACACAATAAAAACAGCATATTATGTTGGTAGTAGTAATTGCTGGTATTTGGTCTAAATATCTTTTTTCCAAAAATGGCTCCTTAGTGGCCACTAACTCACCAGATTATGCTGCCTCCCTTTCAAATTGACCAGCAATAAATCCCACAATCAAACACATATTGGCCAATCAATGCATAGCATCTGACAACAATCTGGCTCTTCTCATCATTAGCACATACTTACCTAGAATTAGCACTTAATTAGCTCTTATGTTCACTAGCTACTGAAGATATCCTGAATAAACATGCTGCCTTTACTTTTTATTGATTGTAACAGTGAATAAAGACCTGCCCGGCTTTACAGGAACAGTGTTGTTCCTTAATATCATTATCTTCTGTCTTGATCACCATGTGATGTGGTGGTTCACTTTTACACTAAGATCTGTAGGCTTTAGCTTCTATCTTGAGCTTTTCAACCTATTTTCACAGCGGAATCAGTTTGACATCATGGATGTATCCATCATACTCTTATGGTAGACTCTCCTATTTGAAATCACTTTTTCGTTTTTCCAAAAATGTAATAATATTACTCAGGGAGTGCAGTTAGTGACAGTGTGGGCTCCATGGTAGCTCTGACCGCTAGACAGAGTAGCAGCAGTAAAGGGTTAATTTTAGCCGGTGTTCTTATTAAATTAATCTGAATGGAATTAAGTTTTGGTATGGTATCTACATAGTTAACTCTGTTGTCTTGGGAATCAATGTATGTTTATAACTATGCCGGATAGTGTCATGTGGCTAAGGACCTGATCTAACTACAAGAAGTGTGATATTTCGCAGTTTGGCCTATATGTATTATGCAGCAGTAAATTCTTGCTAAATGTTAATGCCCCATGGAGAATGAAGCATTACGAGTCCTTACGAGGTGTGATGCTGGCGCAGAAAAAGGAGTAACTGTGGGGGCGGGGGTTTGAGTTTTTGATTTCAACAGCTGTTGGATGAACTTTCTGTTGGATGCTGAGTCATCCTACTGTTGACAAGATGTGTCATCCATCTCTCTTTTGCTATCTCCACCACAACAGGAGGGAATTGTTATTGGTCCCATGTTTGATAGTGCAGTTGACATTGAGGCCCCATTCATGTCATTAGTCATAAACAAAATCTACTTATTTGATTTTTAATAAAAAAATATTAGTACATTGGAGTTTATATTAAACTGTATTTCTGGTTTTTACAGTGGCTATCAAGAAAAGGTCCAGAGTTCCCGGGGTTATGATCACTCAGTATGTTGAGGTACTGCCTGCAGGGAAGTCAACACCTGACTTTGCCCGGAAACCAATGCCTATGACTACTCAAGAGGGTAAATAACAAAAGCAATGTAAAACTTTGATTACAATAAAATGATCAAACACTATCTACAACTGTATCACTGTCCTATGTCTTAATTTATTTTTATTCTTCAGGTAAAAAAGTACTTTTCAAGGCCATGGTTAGTGGAGAGCCGGCACCAGCTGTGACATGGGGGCGTAACAAAGGTGAGGTCGATGACCCAGAAAAATACCAGACCAGATTTGATGAAAGAGCTCAAGAGCACATTCTTGAGGTGAGAAAACAGTATTTTAAAAAAAGCTCTCATAAAACAGAAATGTATGTTTTATCCTTACATATATTCCAGTCCGTTGTCCTGTCCTCCAACATTTGCTGACCTGTATTAAATATGTATATTTTAATTGAATTGTTGAAAAGTATGAGGTATATTTAATTAATTTGATTTGTTCTTAACTTGGCAGTACACAATTAAAAGAGCTCATTGGTCTTGGCAATGTGAGACATAACTTGAGAGTCAGCACTAAATGTAATCTAACAATTATAATATGGCTCCATCAGATACCCAATGTAAAACCAGATCAAGCTGACACCTACAAATGCTTTGTCACCAATGAGTATGGACAGGCTGTCTGCTCTGCAACTCTCAATGTTATTGAAGGTAAAAGACAGTTTATTGCTCAGTCATATGTTCATGGTAAATTATTAAAATGATAGTGTAATATATTGGAGATTTGACTAATCACTAATGATTTCTTGTTTTTTTCCCAGTTGGTTTCAAGAAGAAAGCCCAAGAAGGTATGAAATTTAACACTGATCTATGAAGAAGCTTACGTTTTCTCTTTCTACCATCGAGACATTCATTTTTTAGGATTACAGATAGTTCATAGTTGAATTTGAATCACAGAAGCAACAACAATAAAGTGAGTTGAACATGGTAAAATATTATGCTCTAATAAAAAAATCTTTGCAATTGCAAAGCAAGACTTCCAGATTTACAAATAATTTGATCCAGGGTTTGTTGTTCTTTGGATTTTAAGGTTTATATAGCAATTGTATTTATTTGCAATTAAGAAAACCTGCAGCTAATTTTTTTTCTCAAATTCACATTTCATTTTCTTTTAGCAAACATACAAGCACCACAAGATTTCAGAAAAATGCTAAAGAAAACGTAAGTTCAAGTCAGAGTTCAACTGTTTTTTTTTAATATGTGCTGTTGTAGATCTCCAAAAACATTCTACTTTATTCTTCTCTTGTCAGTGTTGTTGTTACCAGAAAGAAACAACTCCCACCAAGAAAAGAGGGAGAAATTGATCCTAAACTCTTGGAACTGCTTCTCTCTGCACCAAAGAAGGACTATGAAAAAATCTGTTTTGACTTTGGTGTTACCGACTTTCGCTGGTTGCTTAAGAGACTCAACCAGCTGAAAAAGGAAAGGCAAGATGAGCAGGCAAAGGTACTGTACTGTATGCAGTTTGTAACAACTGCACATGCATTCTAGATCATATATTTTGAAGCTGCAAAAATGTTGGTTCGGTGTGAAGCTAAATTGCAAACTGATACATTTTGAGCTGTGAAAATGTATAATATTTGCTTAAAGTGTTTTAGCAAAATCTGGTGGCCCAATATCAGCTATAACAGTGGTTCTCAATTTTTTTTCCCTTACAAGAAAGAGAATATAGTGGTAACCTATTTTTTAAACTTTTAGTCTTAGTTATGTGAAAGAACAATATGAGAAAAATGTATTAAAAAGACATGTTTTAAACATATTTGCAGATTCTTTGTTTTTCTCAGATTATTATATTTTAAATTTAAATATTTTAATGTTATTAAATATAATGCTGCAGGGATGACATATTTTGTAGGCCAACACTTGAAGTTAGCATTGCACCTGTTACCGCAACAAAAAGCAAATATGATTTTTCCATTCGATTTTGGATAGTTGCAGAAAATAAACTCTGTGGCAAACACCAGTTTATGATACTCTCACGCTCTCAACGCTTGTTGATAACAGCATTCTTTAAGTCAGCTTCAAAATCCACGAGTGGGGTATTTACATAATTTATAAAAGTAGAACCAAACGTTAAACCCATGAAAAACAAAAATGATTCCGAGACAAGAACATCAGGAGTTTAAGGACTCATTCCTGCAGCACTAAATTATCTGAAAACTTTTTCACTGAGTCACTGAGCGATAGTTTGCTCTTTTTGGTGAAAGCAGAAAAAAGAGTAAAGAGTAACTCCCAACCAGTCTGTGAAGTACTGTTTCACTGCCGTATCTGGTTGAAGGTTTCAAGCCTGATTCACATCAGGAATTCTTTTTTTTTTCCCAAGGTTTGTTTTGATTAGTTTGCCTGAGGGTTTACCAGCGTATTGAGCCTTGAAAAAAATGAATTCTCCGTTCAAGGCTGCTTCAGTTGAAAAGTCATGGCTTCAGCAATGGAAAATCTACAGATACACAGGACATTTCATTTCTCTTTTTCAGGTTGTAGAGCAGCTGGACAATGTCAAACAAATAGAAGTAAAACCAAACGGGAGAGCTGAGTTCAGCCTGGACATGACACTACATGATCCAAACAGTGCAATTAACCTGTACAAGGTGAGTTAATATGTATTACAAGATAAACTATTTATAACCGGGGCGGCTGTGACATAGTGGAGAGCAAGGTAGTTCTCCAATCAGAGGGTCGGTGGTTCGATACCCGGCTTCGGCAGTCGATGTGTCCTTGGGCAAGACACTTAACCCCAAGTTGCTCCCGAAGGCTTGCCATCGGTGTGGACTGGATGTTGCATGAATGTTAGTTAGAGTCTGATGGTGGCACCTTGCATGGTAGCTCTGTCATCAGTGTGTGAATGGGTGAATGATATGTAATATACTACTGATTGTAAGTCGCTTTGGATAAAAGCGTCTGCTAAATGACTGTAATTTAATGTAATGTAATAACCAATCACTATTCAAATACAAAGGAAATAAAAAAATCTAATCTAAGCATTCTTCTCTAAAAAGGATGGGACAATGGTTCCATATGGGAACGATGAAAATTCAAAGCATAGCCTTCAGAAAACAGGGACAAATTATGTTTTCAGCATCAAAGATCCTCAGCCAGAAGATGCTGGATTTTACCAGCTCGATGTTGAAGATGCAAATGTTCTTACAACTGACTTTCAAGGTGAGTTGTAACTAATGCAACTGTAATAAAAACAGGAAGATTGTACTGGCAGTTGATGAGACAATTCAAGGCACGTTCAGGAATGAGAACTGTCAGTTTTTCCATATCCGCCCTTCCTCCTCTCTCAGTTCCTGCTGTGGAGTTCATAGCCAAGATTAAGGATGTGAAGGCCTTTGAAAGTGAGGACGCCATCTTTCAGTGTGTCCTGTCAACACCCCTCAACAGAATTACCTGGTCAAAACAGGATTCATCGCTTGAACATGGGGACAAGTATGAGATCACTGTCTCAGAGGACAAGCTAATTCACACGTTGAGAGTTAAAGACTGTAAAATGGAAGATTATGGAGTCTTTTATGCCATTGCTGGGATAACATCCAGCTGTGCCTCTCTTAAAGTGGAAGGTGGGACATCCTTTTTATATATACAGACATATACATTAATAAATAAACCAGCAATCTCAGCTTTATAGTGTAATACCTGGATATGCACGCCTTCTATCTTTGCTTTATTAAATAAATGTAAGAAAAGTAAATGATTCATTATCCGTACTTGTATGTGCACGCTTGAATTCAGCTGATCCGAATGGTAAAGGACGCAAAGGCACCCAAACCGGGAATCAAGATGACCTGACTAAACTTGCATTGGAGCAGCAGGCCAAGCTACAAAAACAGAAAGACGACCTGGAGGCAGCCAGACGAGCGCAGGCTGAAAAGGACGGTGCGGGGAGCGGGGGAGATGGAAGGGATGGTTCCGGTGACAAGACGGATGGAGACGAGGGAGATGGAAGGGATGGTTCCGGTGACAAGACGGATGGAGACGAGGGAGATGGAAGGGATGGTTCCGGTGACAAAACGGATGGAGACGAGGGTGGAGACGGCACAAATAAGAACCTCCTGACAGATGGAGATGATGGAAATAAAGGGAATGATGCAGATGATGGGAAAAAGAAGCGAGTACGAACTGGCCCTTTGGTTCCTGACACTGTTATAGGTAAAGTCCTTCTGCATTGTGTGAATACTGATAAATGTGTCACTTCATTGCATATATATATAACGCAGTAGTTTTAGTTCCAGCTGTCATTATGTGTCTCTGCTACTGCATACTGTGTGTTGTCAGCTTTGCTATCTGGGTCCATATTAATCTAGTGTCTCAGAATTATTCTAAGGTATAGCAAGGGAGGTTTGACTAGAAAACACAGTTGGTCCCAAGCTAGAGTAAAATATGAGAGATAGTATGGGCCGAGGTGATGTGTAAGATAATTTAGGCCTATTGTTTAAAAGAAACTTCTCCAAATTGTTCTGTGTGGAGTGGGCAAAGGTCACATCTATAGAATCAGAAAGTGTTTAAGTCTTTAAACTTGATGTGGAATTAAAATCAAACTAATTAAATAGCTTTTGGATTTTCCAACAACAAATGACTGACTCACTAAAACAAGAAGTTCAGTGGCAGAAAATTGACCGTTGGGGGTTATCACACAAAAAAATGGGACAATTCAATAGACACTTCAAATGGCCTTCGTGAAATTATTATTATTATTAATGTTTATTTAATAATCATAAAGGACTTTGAAGATCTACTATTATGAAACATATTTTGCAGTGCTGCATATTGACCACTAGAGAGAGACATACTGTAAACAAGAAAAACTAGAAGTGTTAACAGTGTCGTTTTGGAAAATAGAAAACTGCATGCACATTCAACATTGTTTCTACCTTTGTTTGCTCTGTTTACTCTACTCTATTTATTTGTATGGAATGGAATACCAAAATGGTCTATTACATACACATTTACTTTTACCAGAGGCTGCATGTGGCCAACAGTCATTATGTTTACTTTGTTCTTAATTACAGATCGTGGTGTTCAGTTCATCTGTGGACTGTCAGATACTTTGGCTAATATTGGTGAACGAGCAGAGATGTCTTGCAAACTAAGCAGTGAGACCTCTGAGGGACGTTGGTATAAAAATGGGAAGCTGGTAAGACCGTTATTTTTGCAGAATGTTAAGTATATAGGACTACTGCCATATATATCCCTGTTTGATAGCTTGCAGACCTGTAAAGACCCATCAAAGTCAAAAACGTATTAGTGCATTGGATACCTTAATGTTTGTCTGATGAATATTGAATCTTTTTTATCTGACAAGCTAACCAATGAGGATGGTGTAACAATTATCAAAGATGGAGCCTGTCACAGGTTGGTAATTGATTGCTGTAAAAAAGATGATGCAGCTGTGTACAGCTTTGAAGCTGAAGGCCGTAAATCAGAAGCAACGCTTAACATTCAAGGTCAGAATAAAAATCAATGACAAATAATAATAAATTAGCCAAAGGGGTTAAGGTTTTTTGACAAAAACTTTTTTCTCTGACATTGAAGATCCACCCAAAATCGATGATGATGCACTAGGAAAATTCACAAAGCCAGTCATTATAAAGGCAGGTGAAAATGCAGAATGGAAGTTGCCATTCTCAGGTGGGGCTCCGATGATAATACAGTGGTACAAGGATGACGATGAGCTTTTGCCCGCTCTCAATGTGAAGATTGAAACGTCAGCTACTGAGAGCAAACTACGCCTTCTCAAGTGTCAAAGGAAAGATGGTGGAGAGGTCAAAATCAAAATCAAAAATGAATTTGGTACAATGGAGGCTATTTCCAAACTTATCGTATTGGGTGAGTTGTCAAAAAGAGACATACAACTTGCCATGTGTTGCTAATTGTTCTGTATTTAAGGAGAGAAAAGCTTTTCCCTGTTTACTAAGTACGACTACTTTCATTTCATCAACAGACAAACCCACACCACCACAAGGACCGGTGGACATTATGGAAAGTGCTGTAACATCTGTTGAGTTCAAATGGAAACCACCAAAACATACTGGTGGCTGCCCGGTCACAAACTATATCATAGAACGCCAACAAGTCGGGCGCAATAAATGGTTAGATCTCGGTGAGATCCCCGGCAGCAACCCGAGTTACAAAGACTTAGATGTGGACCCTGGAAGGAGATACTGCTACCGGATCAGAGCCAAGAACGCAGAAGGCATCAGTGATTACCTGCAGACAGAGGACATAGCAGCTGGTGTATTACGTAAGTCTTTAGCTTGAGCCTCACTTTGGCTTCCAAAGGGCTATTTCAGCTGCTATGTGATGAAATTCCCTTAACTTCTTGGGAAGCCGGTACACTATTAATAAAAGAAACAAGTAAACAAAGATTACATTTTTTATTTAATTCTATTTAAAGAAAATGCAATATTTCATGATTTCATTATTCACTCTGATACTATTCCTACCGCCATCGCATATAAGAGGATTATTATTATTGTGGATACTCATTTTTGATTCTTCCACTAGGAATTGCCAGAAATCAGTGTCAGGCTTTAATCATTTGAACATGGCCTAATGACAAACCTTTACAGAATGCAATATGGAATTTCTTTTGCATTAATTAGAGGAGAACATAACTTTATCCAACTCCCAGTGGAAGTACTACAAGTTTAAATGTCTAGCTTTGAGGCCACACTCACAGCGAGTTGCAGACACTCTGTACACTGTGTGCCCATCAAAATTAAAACACTCTTTTCCAATACATCTATATTTGCCGGACAATTTTCAGCTCTCTTGCTGATATTATTTGGTGAATAAAACATGGTGTACTCTTGTGTGTTTTAATGTTTTCATTTCGGAAGTAATAAAAATAACATTAGAACAACATACCATAACACAGAATAGTCAAAATGTAATGTTTCCTCCACAGGTTACCCCGGATCCCCAGCAGCACCAAAAGTGGTCAGTGTCTTTAAAGATTGCATCAATCTGGCATGGTGTCCTCCATGTGACACTGGAGGAACCAAAATAGTGGGATACAACTTGGAAAAGAACAAGAAAGGCACAAATTACTGGAGCCTTGTCAATCAAGGGGGGCCTATTACAGGTATCCAAGCTGCAGAAATATACTGAATAACCCAGTATGAATATTAATGCCTGCTATGCATAATAGAGATTTAAATCTCACTGGCCTCTGAACTCTGTTGTATTGAGAATGTGCTTTTGAAAATCAGACTACAACATTTTATTATAAGCAAAGCTGCATCTTTCCAATAACAGTATCAATGTCACCCACCTCAGTACATTAAACATTACAAAAACAACATACAATCCTTCTGCAGTGCATAACAAGTGGGCTGTATTATCTAAGGCTAAGGTTCAGCAGCTCTAATACAGGGTACTTCCTATATGCATGATGCATTTTACACTGCATGAATTAGCCTAGCAGCTAGCAGACTTATTAGTTAGTTACTTTTCCTTTCTCACAGCTCTTCTACTCTTTTGTTGTATAATCACTGCATCTCACAACAGAACAATACCACAGTTGAAGTTCAGCCAGCTAGAGCTAATGACAGCAAAATGCAGTAAAGATTCAAATTGAGCTGAAATTAAATCAAACTTCGAAATATGTTCTGTCATTGATGCAGAATCATTCAAGTCTGCATCACGATGCAGTAGAATCGAGAAATTTCTATACCTCTAATTTTACATTTATAGTATGACAAGAAAACATCTTTCTTTTTCCACAGATACAAAGTATGCAGTGAAAGATGTTTTTGAAGGGGCGGCATATGAATTCAGGGTGTCTGCTATCAACCTATCTGGTGCTGGAGATCCTAGTATTCCATGTGACACAGTTATCGCAAGAGATCCAATGAGTAAGCCTGTCACACTGAGTTGTTATACTTTATTGCAGTTGTCTCCAATGAAAATGATGCAAGGCATCACTGTGAACCTGTTCTACATAATGCTGTCTGTACCTCTTTGGTTAAGATAAAAGCATGGCAATGTTGAGCCATTAACCTCTAATTTCTGCATTTTCAGAACCTCCAGGCAAAATCACAGACCTGAAGTTAACATCCTCCAATTACACCACATTTTCACTGGCTTGGACTAAACCTAAAGAAATCAAAGGGGTAGAGGATGAAGCCCAAGGCTACTACGTGGAGATCAGACCAATAGAACACCTTGAGTGGACTCGTTGTAATGCCATCCCAATTTCTATAACTTCTTACACCGTGCGTGGCTTGAAGGCAATGGCCAGCTACTGGGTGAGAGTAATTGCCACCAATTATGGAGGCGATGGAGAACCTCAAGGCTTCGACAATTACGTCATTGCCATGCCTCCTCCTGGTAAGATTTGTTGTTTTCTATAGTGTTTGTATAGTGTCTAACAATATTTTATTTTTGTATACATGGATATTGGAGTTAAAGGGTGGAATTAATGTGACATGACAGTTTAAGGAGCAATGTGCAGGATTTAGTCCAATCTAGTGCTGAGGTTGCAGATTAAATCAGACTAAATACTCCTCCGCTCACCCCTCCCTTTCAAAGCGTGTCGGAGAACTCGGTGGTCTTCAGGTAATGTAAAAATCGCGAAAGGCTCTGGCTAGTGCCAGTGTTCGGTTTGTCTATTCTGGGCTACTGAAGAAACATGGCGGTGCAACTTGGAGGGGTCCGTGAAGAGGACCTACTCCTTACGTAGATATAAATGGCTCATTCTAAAGGTCTGTCGCCATTTTCTTTTTAATCCAGAAGTGAAACAAAAGGTCGGACCAAAAAAACTGGTGCCAAAGTTAATAACATACAGCTGAGTGCACAGAATTTTTTTAAATCAAAGAATGAGAATATTATTTCAAGAAGAATGAAAGACTACCAGTTTGCTAAATATAATACAATGTATAATTACAAGAATCTAAACATTTCTTTCTAAATTTTACCCTCACAGTAAGGCCAAAGTTTAAAGATCGCAACATGAAGACCTTTGTGGTGGTAAGATCTGGAAACACAGTCCGTCTGAACATCAACTTTGAGGTATTGTGCAGGAAGTTTTCCTCTTAATGGGTTAATTGGAAATGTATTTTTTATAATTAACATATCTTTCTTACTGCCAACAGGCCTCACCCCTGCCAGAAATCTTGTGGCTGAAAGATGGTACTCCGGTGTCCAAACATGTAACTATTACCAACTCTGATAAAGGCTCTCAACTGTTGATCCCCACATCTGAGCGGTCCGACAGTGGCATCTACACCATTACTGTCAAGAACATTGTCGGCCAGGAGAGCGTCAATGTTGAAATCAGAGTCACAGGTGAATCTCAGTGTGCATGGCCATGAAATTAGAAATTGAGCTGGAGACGGCAAGTCCTGTTTGTTGCATAGAAGACACACATTTGTAACTCAGACCTCTGTCTCTCTAAATCTGGATATAGATGATCCCAAGCCTCCAGGTCCAGTGGAGCTGGATCAGAACATCCCAGGAACAGTGACTCTGTCCTGGACTTCCTCTCCAGATGAGAAGAGGGATGACAGACTCCACTACATGGTATCCAAGCGGGACTCCTTCAAACGCACTTGGAGGACGGTGGCAGACAACCTCTTCAACAATAAGTTCACAGTTATCAATATTTTGCCTGGACGGGAGTATAACTTCAGGGTTTTTGCTAAAAATGACATGGGTCTTTCACCACCTTCTGAATCCCCTGTGTTTGGAACCATAAAGCAAAAAGGTTGGTGTCCCTGGTTAAAGCACAAAGACATCTGAATCTATTCTCACTTTGCTGTGCTCACTGAATCATGGTTCCTATGCTGAAGTACATATTAAGGTTCCTAAAGAAGCTGCCTGAGTATAAAACCTATATTCTCAAATTTAAAACCATACCACTGCTCACCAAACCAGATCTCCTGACTGTTAACCCTACTGATCCCTCAGGTAAATACTGATCTTGGATAGACTTGCACCTTATAAATGGAATGAATTACTGGGGATTTTAAAACTTGAATGTCTCACCCCAATGGGGGATTTTTCAAACTTTTAACTATTTATGAATTCAACCACTTAGTCAGAACAGTATTGCTGTAATAACACTTATAGAGAGCCAAATTAAAACTGGAACAACTAGGCTATGTTCCAGACATTAGGCAGTCTTATTCAGAGACTAGAAATCCAAGTTGACATGGAAGCCTTTAGTTCTTCCTTGCCTCCAACTACTTCCCTGACAGGGCTGGATGTAAGAAGAACAGATTTTGTAGCTGCGAAGGCTTTCTCGGTCAACATAGCATGAATTGAGGAATTATTGCCTCATTTGACAACATTTACCATCAACACTGATTGGACATCCACCTAAAAGTTGTCAAATTTTCCCACAAATATAAGGGACCTTTAGTATTTTGAGTACTAACATAACATATAAATAGTTTTCCTTTGTTAAATTCAAAAAGGGTTCAAATTCTTATATCAAATGCTCTTCGCAATCCATTTTTCAGAGACAAAAAAAAGAACACTGTACAAGAGATTGCATTGAGTTATAAGTTTGAAGAAAAGCGTCCATTTGTGAAACCCTAAACCTTGCATTTCTTTGTGTTTCAGGAAAGTTCAACCTAAACATGCCAGAGACAAAACCCCTTGACTTGCAGTCACCACCTTCATTTATCGTTCCCCTGAAAAAACGCACAGCTCCGCAAGGTTACGAGAGCTACATGAGCTGCGCAGTCAGGGGGGATCCAGCTCCACGGGTGACATGGTACTGCAACAATATCAGCCTGAACACAAACATCAACTACTACATCACCAATGTGTGTGGAGTTTGCTCCTTGCTTATACTAAGGGTGGGGCCCAAAGACAACGGGGAATACAAAGTGGTCATTGAGAACAACCTGGGGATAGCCGAGTCCTCAATGACACTGATTGTCAGAGGTAATATCACTAGTATGAGATTAAAAAAATTGTTCAATTGTTCATTTTTTTTCAAACTGAGAGTATCAATATTTTCCTTTACAGAGTGAAGAAGAGCCGCAGCTGCCGAACAGAAGCTGAACCCAAAACTTTCTAATGTGTTTTAAATCAATTACCCAAAGTGTAGTGACAACTCATTCATTATAAAATTACTTCATTTCCAACCAGTGTGATGTACGACTATTTAAACAGGTATCATTAGAAAGTACCAAAAAAAACATGAATTGTCTATATTGGGAACATGTTATGTCCATGTACTATTAAACTATGGGGATATTTCACCATCCTGCTTCTATTTACTGAAAATTAGGTCAAATACACTGCAAAATGACATGTTATATGAATATCATTATTTATTTGCCTTAAAAAGATGAATATCGTTATTTATTTGCCTCGCCCTTTAGGAGAGGAGAACAGCCACTAAATACTGAGGAACTATTGACAACTAGAAGCCCTGGGACAATGTTTTGTTTGTCTCTCATGCATGAATACAGATATGTTACACACAAGCCCCTTTAGCAGCTTAATGTTGTTATAGATTTAGTGCAGCTGCCTTCACTTTCTAGAACCAGAGGTTGGCGCTGGTTTAATCACTGTTTTTGGTTCTGGACAATGAGAATTAGGGTAGAGAGACACTGTGAATCTGCTGTTTCTCTCTTGCAGTAGACCGGGGTGTCTCTACAAATAGAGAGCTGTTGCCATTGCTTGTGCCTTACATTAAATTGCTAAAAGACAGACCCTGTGAATTGTGATTATTGCACTGTACACCACAGTCAGATTTATTACACACAAAGGCAACATGATACACATTCCTGCCAACGGTTTCACGCTTTTCCACCGATCCATTTTTTGGTGGCCATGAACTAGTTTGAAAATGACAGCTGTCAGTGAGTTTCAACCTACAACCAGGCTCAATGGAGTTGCTATGCATTAGAACTGGCACCAGAAGTGGGAAAATAAATGAGTAAATGTAATCAAATGCTTTACATAAGTAGTTTTGAGGTACTTGGAATTTCATTGAGTGTTTTCAAGTTCTACTACATTTCTATTTCACTGCATTTCAGAGTGAAATGCAATATATTTTTATTCCACTACATTTCACTGACTGAGTTAAATTGCATGTATATTTATAAGCTCATCAGACATGATGAATTAATATAAACAACAAAAGGGGCCTATACCAGGACCAGCTTCAAAAGTATGCTGTTGCTTAATGATACACACATTTTAAATCTCTGAAAGTTGTTTTGTATTGAGTTATTTTATTATTATAATACTTCTATAAGTTTTGTGGATAATGCTCCTGCACTACCTTTGCATCAAATTGAGTATTTTTACACTATGGTATTGTATTTCAGTGGTGGAAGAATGACTTGCTGTCACAACCCCCACACCAGCAGTTGCTGTGGGAGTTTGGTTTTTTTTTGGGGGGTGGGGGTCCAATGACTGACTAGGTCAAAGGGTCTAGTAGATGATATATTTGAATCTTCAGAAGGAGAAGCCACCCTTTCGCAGAGTCCAGTTCACTGAAGACCTGCAGATCTCCAAGTCCGTCCAGTCCTCCTCTCCTCCTGCAGCCATGACCAAGCGCAAGTCAAAGAAGCCACAAGAAGACACCTCCATTTTACTGGAGTCTTCAGTGTCACCGTCCAGGAGCAAGACAGACTCCCAAACTTCTCCAGCTCTGTTGTTCATTATCATCTTCACAGTCGGGGCCTCTATAATGGGATGGTTTTGTGTACAGCAGCAAGAGAGCCTCAACCAACTGTCAGAGTCGTTTACAACAATGCAAAAGAGAATTGGAAACCTCCAGCAGGTGATGGCGATGAATGACCAACAGGTAACGTTAAAAGTTAACTTTAACTTTGTTTTTCTGTGCTTTTCTGCTGACCTGGTATTTATCGTGTAAAAAGGTCAAATAAATCAACTTTTTCTTTCTTGGGGGGTTTGCAGAGGGGGCTTATTATCAGTGCATCACTTAAAATGTTAAATGCTGTCATGAAAACGTACATTTACTGTTTTATTTTTGTATTTATCGTGTAACAAGGTCAAATAAATTTTCTTTCTTGGGGGGGTTTGCAGAGGGGGCTTATTATCAGTGCATGGCTGTGCAACAGCTGCGTTAAGCTAGACAAAGAGAGGAACGATACCGGATGTGGATGATACGCCTTCAAAATAATGTAATCATAATTTTCGTTTTTGAACGAATTACTACATATAAACAACCACACAAATAAAAACACGAGTTGCATTTAAAAAAAAACTGCTTTCATTCATTTGTATTTGGCGGCGTTTAGAGGATAATGTGACTTTCTAGTCTAGGTCTGGGACTTTACTTTGAAAAGCTATGGATGTACGATATTTTAAAATGGTGAGCTTGACACTCACACGTGTTAATTTTAGCACGAAATGACTTTCAGTGGCATTTAGATCCTTTTGTGAAATATTAATAGTCAATGATAGATATATTTTATTATTATCAGATGTTATTGATACTAGCTGCTCTGTCACCATGTGTAAACTTATCATGATAGTAGTTTTACTAGAAAATCAATTAGTTTGAAATGTCTGGTTTATTTAATACCTGACAAATCATTGGTGCAAAAATCCTCTAAAACTCCCAACACTGCTCAGGGATTTTTAACACTACCCACAATTACCCCAATACATCCTGGTTTATTAAAAAAGATACCTATCAGGTTATTAACAATATATTAAGATTTTGCTGACAAATTTAAATCATCTAATGGAAGGCTATATATATTGGCATATTGCTCCAACCCTACTTGCTACAGCAATATTACAGCTCAGTCTGACATAAATCAATGACATATAGAGATTTCAAATTTTTGGACTGAATTTAAACCACATGGTTAAATCATTTCTCTCACTCTCTCTAGGCTGATAACGGTTTGGTTGTGGAGGAGCGGATCTTTGCCCTGGAGCAGGGCCAGAAACAGGCCCAGGAGAAGGCTGATGCCGCCCTGGCCACCTCGAAAAAGCTGAAGAACTCCGACAACAACGGGCAGCTTTGGGCCCTCAGCGATGAGATGGACGCTCGACTGACCGAGATAAAGCAGGTCGCCCTGTCCGTCACAACTCTCCAAGACATGTTCATGAACCAGAGTGATGAGTTTGAGGCTGTGAAGGAGAGCGTCGTGGCCGGTTTGAGCTCCAGCTCAGCTCTGGCTGAAAAAGTGGCTGGGTTAACCAGTTCCATGCTCAGTGCATGCTCCAGAGTTGAGGAGCAGGTCGCATCAGTGGAGGCCCTTAATGCTCAGCTAGAGGGGCAAGCCTCAGACCTGAATGAGCTGAGAGAGTCAATGCACCTTCACAAAGATGCACTTCATGCAAACAACCAGGAGATGGCTGCAATAAAGTGAGCTCAGTTTGATTTAACAGCTACTATATGCATTCCTTAACAATATTTAAATTTGTAGACTTTCCACAGAAGGGTAAATGTATCTATTGTGTGTGTTTTTCAGGGAGCTGGTCGAGGCTAAGCAGGTCATGCGTGCCCAGGCATTAGAGGAGATGCTCAGTTCAGTGCAGATGACTCTGGATGAGCAGTTTATCACTTCACAGACCCTCCGCAGCACCCTCATGACTCATCTGGAGACTTTTCACTCCCAGGTAAAACCCTGCTACTTATTCTAAGACTATCCTTTGAAACACCTGATGGATTAAAGTATTTAGTGACAGTGTATCAAGCCGAACTCCATTAGGATGAATAATTTATCACATATCTGTCTATTTCAGCTGGCGAATGCACCTTCTCAGCCACTGGAACAGGAAGTAGAGGCGGGCGTTATAGAGGAGCAAGAGGAGGAAGAGGAAATTACACCAGAGGAGCAAGAAGACGAGGAAAATACAGAACAGAGTGAGGAGCAGGCAGTTGCTGGGGAGGCAGCAGAAGAGGAGATAGCAGAAGAGGCTGTAGATGATCATGTTTTGGAAGGTTCTTTGGAAGGTTCTAAGGTTCTTTGGAAGGTTCTTTGGAAGAGGAGGTATTCGAAGAAGTTGAAGACACTGTAGACGATCATGTTTTGGACGATTCTTTGGAAGAGGAGGTATCCGAAGAAGTTGTAGAGACTGTAGTGGAAGATTCTGGTGAAATAAATAGTGAGGTCTTCATAGACGAAAATGAGGAGGACATGTAGCACTTGAAATGCTCCTGGAAATCATTAGTTCACAAGACTGTGATTTTTAAGTCTTATCAGGATCAATGGGAACCATTTTTACACGCAGCACACTTTCTTGCAAATAATTTAAAGTCATTGTTTTTTTTTGTTTTTTTTAATTTTATAAATGTAAGTCTTGACAACAAGTATCCATATATGACTGCTGATGTTAGTTACATATAAAATGTATTGTCAGCGGAAACATGGGAAGGATTGAAAGAAAAAAATGAAAGTCACATAAAGAGGAAGTTTCTTCGTCAGACCTGAAAATGGATTAACAATATCTGTTAAGTGTTAATTCAAATTACACAATTTATGTAAAGTCATTTCAACAAACTTACTATCAAGATGTCATAGAACTGGCATGTGACAAAAAACATTTGAAATCATAATATGAAATTAATTTAACTGTATTTTATCGGTTCACCAATGACGAGATAAGAGTATGAGAGTATTAAATGTAAAGTGTTTTTTGCAATATGAAAGAGAACATGATTGTGACTGTACTTATAGCTTGTAATTTAACATAAGTAAATATGTAGTGCTTCTCTCAGGAAGTTATTTATGGTACAAGTGTGCATGCTGGGCACATGGGTACATATGATTCCATTGGTACATACTGTTCTCTAGTCATGAGCCTCCATTGTGAAAAAGTTAAAGTGCTATTTCTGCCAGCAGATGGTGCCTGATTACTGCCGTGATGATAAAGAATAATCAGCAAACAAAACTTTCTTTCTAAAGAATGGGAAAACCGAGTGGTTCATGACTTTTATCTTGTTTGTAAGGGAAATTCTATTTACAACTACTGACCTCTGGCTTCATACATTAGCCTTCTCATGTTACTACAGTTCCCCCTCAGTGACCAGCTGTCTGAACTGTCACTGATTTGAGATGACTCTTGCATTTTACAGACTGTAATAAACTATGGCAATTCAGCCCTGAGACCAGTTGACTTGTTAAAGGAACAGTGTGTAGCATTTAGGGGGATCTATTGGCACAAATGGAATAGAATTTTCTTAAGTATGTTTTCTTTTGTATATAAACTCCTGAACTCCTACACGCTTGGTGTAGGATACGTAAGTTCCTGTTTGTTACAATATGCAATCTCACTAGATGTTGGCAGATCCTAAACACTAGACCCAAATGGTGATTTTTTTTTTTTTATTCTATTAATGAGTCATTACATAAATCTCTCACGACACAAAACAACAAAATGAGAGCATGATGACAAGGTGGAGACAAGCTGACAGTTATATTTAATGTAGAAAACATGTATCAAAACTTAATGGGAGGTTTAACTGTTGAATGTTAAACACATCATTTTTATATCTTTTTAAATTATGATGTTCTTCAACTATTAGGCTATATGTGTAGCCTAAATATGGGAAAACTAAAAACAATAATCATGTTTGTGCAGAACATTAAAAAAATTCCATAAAACAAAATAGAAGAACAGACATTCACATTAAAAGCAACATAGCAGTATGGTCTGAGCGGTGTCCATCTTTATGTGTACGGTAGCCATTGCGAGTGCTTGAGGGGCCAAACTTCTATACGAACTAAAACGACTTACAGCAAGTCGTAGATTCACTTCGGTCAGGTTTTGCTGCAACAAATAAAACAAGCAGTGGACTGGTAACATTTAACAACTTAATTCTTCATTCACACACTCTTGTAACAGCTTAGGAAAGCACATTGCCATCACCAGATCAATGACAACTTTGGCTTGTTTTCTTTAACCAGTGTAGCATTAAAGCGTGGTGGAATTAACAAGCTAACTAGCGGACAGTTAGCTAGCTCAGACTACTGAGGGTACAGAGCTGTGCGTTTAGCCGCAACAACACTTAACTGACGTGTGTTGTCACCATACAAACTGACAGCAATCCCCATTTTCTTTAGTACAAGTCAAATGACGACAGAAAACCTTTCAAAGTCAGTTCTACTTTTACTATATTTCTATGAAAAAAAACCTCTATCCAAAAACATACTGTGGAGCGATTGTTAGCGGAGTAGCACATGCACTCATCAGTATCACTGTAGGAATGGAAATTTGTAAAACCCATTCGTCTAATTTAATTCTGTGTTTGGTTTGCAGCAGGTGCAGGACGAGGCTCGCTCTGACAGCAAACTCTGACTCTGACGCTGGAAATAATTAGAAGCAAACTGAAAATGGAGACATGGAATTATACATCTGGTGTGTATCACCACCTGAGACCACTAAAACGTCAACTCGCCAACTTTCAGATTGTTTAAGATGTATTTTTAAGCCATACCAGATATTTTGTGGGAAACTTTACAGTGTAGGGTTCTTGCTTTGAAATATATTTGTGCCATTCCAGAAGCATTTACTGAATGAGTAACACAGATAGCACCCCCTTTTTAGGAGAATAAATTGCAAACAAATGACCTGTGCTAACATAATGAACGCAACTGCATCACGTAACATACTCAGAAAGGTATGTAAACTCGTCTTAACTGTCAACACATGCAGCCTCCAGCTTGATTAAATTAAAACAACAGGTCTAACCCTAAGAACAGTATATGTGTGCCTCTTTTATACACTCTTATCTCACTCTGACACAAACATGAATGCTTGTCCATCAACTGCATGTATTTAAAATTGTATTTCTATTTTCAGATGTAGCTTCCACCAATTGTTTTAATTGAGGGGTTACTATTTTAAGCAGTGTTGTTTGCAGTGGTGGTATGAACTAAGCATATTTACCCAACTACTATGTTTAAGTACATTTTGAAGAACAAGTGTTTTCCTGTTGTGCTACATGATATTTTTACTTCACCACAATTCAGAGGGAAATGTTTCATTTTTACTCCACTACATTGATTTGACAACATTTGTTACTAGTTACATTGCAGATTCTGATTATTATTATAAAATCTAATCAACTTATAAAGGATGATTTATTATTATAGATAACTGTAAGATACCGAGCAGTGTATTATGTTGTTTGAATTAGTTCCAACTTTACAGTCAGTACAATCAGTATTTATAATCCGATATGATAAACATGATTTTTGGACCATTCTGCATAATGAAGACTTTTATTTTTAGTACTTTAAGCACATTTTTATGCTTATACTTCTGTACTTTGGTATTAAGGATGTTTACTTGTAAGAAAGTAGCTTTGTGGTAGTGCTACTTCTACTTAAGTAAAATATCTGAGTACTTCTTCCACCACTGGTTCTTAAAGTTTGCTATTTGTACCAAAAATATAATAAAATCACACTTACTTGTAAAAGGAAAATATGTCAATAATAAGCACACCTTCCTGTGCATTACACACAAGGAACCAAAAAAGAGGGCTTAGATGTAAATAATACACACAATATATAAAAAACATCACATTTATATCGACAGAAACTACCCTAAAAACACTGAGACTAATGCTCCTTTACTTGTTCCATTTTTGGCTGAATGACAGAGTCCCTTGAGAGCCCTTGTGAACAATACTGCTGTCAGATCCTTGTGTCCACACACCCATATACACACACACAGACACACACACACACACACACACACACACACACACACACACACACTACACACACTCTACACGCACACACACTACAGCCCGCCTACTCCCCAGTCCCACGACTTCCTCCACAGCTCTCACAGTTGTGCAGTTCTTTCACTCTCATCACATATTCAACGTCTCACCATCACATGAAGATCACACTTGTTCACTTTAACTAAAGAAACAGCCGCAGAATTTTTATCAGTCAGTGGATTAATAGTAGATCCCTTTACATCTTCTTTGCTGCTTTTTTTTGTTTACGACAAAAACAAAAAAAACTTTTTGGAAGTACTTTGGACCAAATAACAGCTGCATGCGGACGCCAACAGCTTTGGGAGCGATGTCATCTCTACTTTCTCACAACAAAGATCAGCCACGCATCAGAAAGTCGCTCTCTGACTCCTCTCCAACTTCATCCACTGCCACCACCAAGAGCCCGAGGGTAAGGCCGGCCTGTCTTTAATCTCTCCAGTGTCTGTTTAGTTAGAGGAAATGCCACGGCTGACATAGTGCAAACACTAACATTAAAGTTCAGGCACTGTCAAACACATGTCTCTAACGAGCCACAGAGGTAATCCTGTGTGTTTAAACTCTGCCTTTTAATCTGACAACAACATTGTTTACACATGACAGCTGTTGGAAGTATTTCTCTAAAGTCCTCCAATTCAATTAACGCTGTCTATGGCCTTATCATTATTGCAGTTATTTCATTTATATTGTGCTTCAATCAAGAAAATGTATGTAGAAGCAAAATCTCTCAAGAGATGGCAAAATCAGTGACTTTTCAAGCTATTATATCAATTTACGCATTTATTTGGGTTCTATAATGGACAATTAATTACATACAAACAGGATACTGATTGTGTTGTTTCCATTTGCCAGATTTATCAGCATAATATTTATAAAACAAGCACTATACTTGCTGATTAGAATGACTCATGTTCTATCTCCAACTTTAAACTTTACAATTGTGTTCATTGGTTCTTTCTAAAGTGTTTTTTTAGATTCCTTTTTTGGGCATTTGCCTTTATCCCTATTAGTGTACCAGGGGCATTGTGGTTACATGGTATGCATCTTAGACCCCTAAGCCTCCACATAATAAAGATTTATCTTTTCTAACACTTTGACATGCTTCTAAAGATGTGAAACTAAATGAGAATGGAGGAACAAAACTTGTAAGTGAAACCAAAGAAAAGTTGTGACGAACATTTAGCCTTATCTGTAGAATCCACTTGGGAGAGATTAATGGAGAGACACAGAGAGAGGGATACAGGAAGAGAGAGAGTGAGAGAAAGAGAGCAAGGGGTGAAAGACAGGATGACAGGGAACAGAGCGGAGGAGGGATAGAGCGCTTAGTCTTGGCCTGTGGGAACTCAGACGCAGTATTTATGGATGTTTATCTCTCTGCTAGTCCTACGGGAAGCTCACATTTTCCACTTGGGAATAGCTGGTCAGCAAGCAAGAAGTTCCTCTATGGATCTAGAAAGGCTGGAGGACAGCTTAGTGACAGAGTCGCTCACATACACGGGACACAAAAGCATGTGTTTCCATCAGCATCTGTTTATAAGTGCTGTCGCTTAATCTAAACCAGAGCTTTTTCCAAGTCTGCACACTGTATATCATTAATTGCCGTTTACCGAGCATATCCAAGTGTCCAGAGAGAGGCTTAAAGGAGCTGACATCAGAGCCTGGGGAAGATCCAGAGATCTTGTAAATGTCTGAGCAGAGGCATATCGCTGTGTTTACACATAGTGTCACTGAAAGCCCTGTTTCTTCTTTAAAGGAACCCTCTCGCAATCTCCATGATTTAAACTGTACACCAGTCTGCCTTCTGCTTTAGTTTATGTGACTGTGACAATAAGGCTTTATTTCTAAAACAATAGACTACAATTCATAAAGGAACTTCATGTACTGGCTTAGAAGTTATGTCAGCAGCACTAAGTAATTCGGTGCATCATAATTATGATACATGCTGATGTAAAATTGCTGCAGGCTGGATAATGATCTCTTCTAAATTAATACATATTGATTTTTAGCATTAGTGAATGTAATAAAAACTGAAAGAGCGTGTCATATTATCTTTTCTTATGATTAATATGAGGGCATTAAAAGATGGAGAGGATGGGTTTAGCAGCTTCACAGAGGATATAAGACAACACTGTTTTATATCTAAATGCCATTTTAGCTTTTATGTAAAGCACTATGAACTGCATTGTTGTTGAAAAGTGCTTGTCTTCAGTAATGCTAGCAGCTCTGTGAAGCTTTACTAAGGCAGAGCTTATGTCATTTCTAACATCAGCAGGCTAACATGCTCACAATGACAATGCTAACATGCTGGTGCTAATTAAGTACAAAACACAAGTACAGCTGAGCTGATGGGGAAGCAATTTTGCAGGACCGGGCGACTTCATTGTCTGCTCTAGTAAACATTATCTCAGCAAATAGTTGTTTGCTGCTATATGTATGCTCTGATGTTGTGTAGTGCTCCTTTAAGACAATAGAATGCATGAATGAATGTACGTGTGAATACAATTTCATCACAATCCATCCAGAAGTTGAGATATTTCAGTCTGGACTAAAGTGGTGGACTGGTCGACAGATCAACATTGCCATCCCTAGAGACACGCCAAAATAATATAGAATAACTTAATCACTTGTTTGGTAGTACTGAAAACATTTTTAGCAACCCTGGCTCCTACAAAGTTACATTTTCAAGTATTACACTCGCAAGTTGAAACAAGTGGTTAATGTTTTAAACTGAAAAAAAGGAAAACAAAGACGCTACAAAACTTTGTTACGGTTGAGGCAACAAAACTACCTAACATACGTTGGCTTAAATCACTTTGAAATTCAAACAAAACTGAACGAAAGTACTTGGCTCTGTTAGGAAATAAAACTGCTACTTGGTTAAGTTGAGTCAACTCAAGTATTTGGATCATAAACAACGGTCTCTTGGGTGAAACCCCAATGTTGTTTTTTCTATCCATCCACTAACCGGACCCTCTCCCCATGCAGACTTCTACAGACTCACTTGAAACTTATTTGAGAAACTTCAACAGCAAACAAAATCCTTGACTTAATACGTTTTCCTTCCATCGTATATTTTGACATGATTTGTACATACTTGTTTGCTTCAATTTTGACAACATCTACGTCTTGTTCCAATCAAGTCTGAACAGACTTGTAAGTAGCTTTGGACAAAAGCGCCAAAGGATTCTAATGTTATCCATGCAATATATATAATAAATAAACATGAATATGTTTCTGAATTAAATCTTGCCTATATGTATAAAAAAAAAAAAAAAAAAAAAACAAATACAAGGAAAAATCTGAAAAAAATGGATTTGAGAAACATTTGCAAGATGCAGAAGAAGAAATGCAGATGCTTCCATTCAGGGCGCCATGGTTGTTCACGGAATAGTTTGTTGGGTGTGAAAATGATGTATGTAATCATAAAATATGTTGTCGCAGTCACCAGTTTAAATCTTGAATAAAAACCTACAGGAGATGTTGGACCAATGCATCGTACGGCACTTTATGCCTTCATCATCAAAAGCACTAAATAATGAAATATATTTTGGAAGAATAGTGTTGTAGTGCGATCTATTCCATTGTGGCTCAACATCTTACTAAGACACTATCTGTATTATTGGGTTTTTTTATGACTCTTACTGGTGATACAAGAACTTAACCTCTGTTCCTTGTAGTCATCAGGCTACAATTTCTCATCTTTCTTAGGGAGTTTTTATTGTTTAGCTGTTGTTCTGCTCTCCCGAGTGAAAACCTCTCACTAAGGACTCCGTATAACCCTTCGAACTTCAGCAGGCAATAATGAACACATTGTGAATGCCACTGCCAGAACTATTACCTTTTTTGGATGTGTTTAGTTATCTCTGCTTGTCAGTTTATTTCACAGATCACTTCCTCTCTCCTTCTTTGACTCGGCTTGGTATTTCAGACCGCCATAAACCTTTTCTTGGAAATCTGAAAAAAATAAAAAAAGTCTTTCATGAGGAAATTCCTGCATGGTAATGTCACTTCAAAGAACCACTGAGCTTTGCTTTCTAGATCTATTGATAATGAATGTACTTGCTGACATTGTACGTGTCATAAAATATGTCCTCTGCGCATTGCAACTGCATATTTACAATGTTATGCAGAGGAAATGGTCAACATGGTACAAAGAACAACCTCGTTTGCTTCATAAATCTCAAATCCCGGCCAAACAGCCTGTCAAACAAGTGATGAAGTCAAGCTGTGTGATGTCGTTATTTGGGCGGTAATGAGCATCCAGAGGACTGTTTATGATGGGGTTGAATGACTTGTTTATGCTAATGTAACATTTAAGCTGGGGCTAACTTTAAACCTTTGGTAAGATAATCAGAAATGTCCTCATAAGATAACATTGGTGTGGTTGTTGCATTTCTGGTTTTGGCCAGATAGCCGGTTCTAAAACGATTCTCCTCTCTCTTTCAGCACGAGAGACTGTCTAGGTAAGCAAATCTTATTCAAACTATTAATATACAAAAGACATTCAATATCCCCAGAGAGACGGAAAGTTTCTCAGTGACATTAAACACTGACAGCAACTTAGCTTAACCTCAAAGTTGAATAGGTAATAATACCTCTCTTGTGTTTTCAGATTGAGCTCGTCTGGATCCTCGGACGTCTCCAACGACTCGTCAACAAACCACGCTGAGTCGTACTTCTTACGGCGAGAGAACAGACTGTCTGCAAGGAAAAAGGCAGAAGAGGAGACAGCAAACAATGACTATAAAAAGGCAGGTGATGCACTTTGCATGTTGATAATAATTTCAGACTGTTGGCATTTTTCACCATTTTCTGAAGTTTTATAGACTAAAGGATTGATTTGTAAATCATAATCTCAAATCAAATCTCATCAACAAAGCCAGGGATCCCCACAGACTCAGACACTTATATCCCCAGGACAATCACACACATTTACATATCCTTGCACAACTCTTCACTTTAAATATAAGCTTGACACTTTAGTAACATAATTATTTCAACTTTCTCTTAGTTTGTTTGTTTGTTTATGCTACGATTGCATCTATCTACTATGTTTTGTCACTATTGCACAATGTTCATTGGTATGCACCAATCACCAAGCCAAATTCCTTGTATGTGAAAACATACTTGGCAATAAACCAATTCTGATTCTAATTCTGATTATGAGCTCTAGCTTATAAAACTACTGAACTTGTTGTTGCTGGAATTTCATATCAGTGAATAAAGAAAGTGACTTTTATAAATGAGACTAACCTCATAGTTTGACCCCATAATGGCCCCACAGAGAGTCAACGGGTCACCGAAGTGAATTGTACAAATGTGAACCTCTGATGGAAATAATGGATATCTATACAAACCTGTGTGCCAAGCAGCCAGTAGGTGTTAAGATACTTCAGTGGATACACGTAGACTTTGACCTGCAATTGATAAACTCTCAGGGAACAAACAGAGTCATTAGGATTCACAGCGACATAGATATCTACACCACATTTCACAGAAGACAAGGTTAAGATAAAAATGTCATCCTCATGCTCAACAACAAATATAACATGTATATTAACTGTAAAAACTACCACACAAACCCTCAATTTAGCTGTTGATGACACTGTTTGTTTGTCTCTACTCTGTGAAACCTATGAAACACTCCCTTTTTGCTAACAAGTTCATATTTTATAGATGTATGAAAAGGCACTGGCCACCAATCAAAGGCTCAAGTCCAGGCTGGAAACCAGTAAACAGGAACTGACCATGATTCAGGACCAGCTACAGAGAGCACAGGTAATATACAAAGCAGTTAATGTGCCAGATCCAGATTTATGAGAGTGAAAGAACTGATGGAAATGGTCTCTGCTGTGGCATCTGAAAAAAAGTACCCAAAGGTTTCTGTAAATCATCATTCAGATTATTTTGTCAGTGCGCACAGAAATGTCTCCCATATAATATCAGGTAATGCTGTAATGGGAGAGAAAAGTGACATGACAGATAGCAGTTATACAAGGAGGCTGCAGTTTTGGAATAATAACGCTGAGTCGCTTTAGAGTTTCTGTGTGCAACAGTGGTTATATTGGATATTTTACATGAGACACATGTGCCCACTGTTATGAAAATGAAGCACCTATATTCGTAAAGCTTCAAGGCTTTGTACTGTAATCTTTTTGTAAAAATGTCATTAATGCCTAAGGGAAGAGCGGGAGATTGTGGCTCCAACGTGCTTGAGACAGAAAAAAAGGTATGAACTCAGGATTATACAAACACTTATAAACATTTACAGTTTGTATTCAAAGTGTTTATCTTGATTTAAAATGTTCATTTTGTTGTTGAATGTTCTTCTTTATAGGAAAGTCGGAGTCTACAAAAGAGGATATCAGATATGGAAGAACAGTTGAAGGTAATTCAGATATTCTATAAATTAGTTTTTGGGTTTTTACATTGAAATTCACTTGGGTTTTTTTTCATATTCAGTCTCCCTTTAAAGATATAGTAGTTAACAAAATAGCAAAATCCCTTACACAGGATCAAGTAAAGCTTATTTGACAGGAGGAAAACAACGACCGATCAAATCCAAACAATGTAAAGTGTCTGCGGGACTTGGAGCGGCGGTGTTAGCTGCTCTGTCTGCGCTGGTTTTAGCTGACATCATTTGTCACCATTATGCTCCGCTGGCTGTGGAATGTGTGAGCGTTTTGACACTGCAGCGAGTGAGCCATCAGTATTCATCTGTAGTCTAACCCTCACAGATGTCTGCTGTGTTTTGCCCAAGAGGATGCAAACAAAAACCTCTTGTTATCCGTGAAAGAGAGGTCTAAACAAACACGGGATGCTGGTTTTGAAAATAGATATCCACCACAGAGAAGCACTGTTGTTGTGTGTATTTAAATGAGCAAGTCTGTTCCAGTTGTGTCTGTGTGTCGCTGGATGCAAGTGTTAAAAGATTATGTGTGTTACTGTGTATGCGATTGTATTTGTTCTCAGATGCCCTGATCTATTTAGACTAGAGTACACATTTTCTGTGAAGCTAATTTCCCTTCTGTATTAGTCATCTGGATTCAGTTCAACTAAAGCCAAAATGAGGCTTCAGCAGTCTGAGTTGGTCTTCTGAAGTTACAAAAGTCCCTCTTCTTATTTCAATCTCTCCAATGCAGCTCAGCAAAAATACAACAAAAAAATACAGACAGGGGGGTTTGTACAGTAACTTTGGAAAATACCCACTTGAATTTGTTGTAAAGGACCGATGAAGACCCTTGGTAGCTTTAGCTGAACATTGGAATGCATTTTTAGTTTGCCCCAAATTTTGATATAATGGAACCTAAAAATCTTGTTGGTATCAAAACCAGGATTTTGTGCATGGTAGATGAAAATACTACTTTTACATTAATTTACTTCAAAATTACAAGTTAGAAAGATCTACAAAAATGAGCTGTACAGTTAATATGGCAACAATTAACATACAGCATGTGTGGTTGATCTGTAGTCTATTCAAAGGCATTTTTGCTCACTGTTTGTTTAGTGTTTTAATTTCTTATATTGATTCATCAGTAGAAGACCACAATAAGACATGTCCCACCCGCCCTCCAGGTTATGAGCAACATGTCATGTTACATCTGTGCCCACTTTAATTTTTATCAAATTTCTTTAGGCCAAAGCAGAGCTGAAGACGGAGAACCAGAGACTGAAGGACGAGAATGGAGCTTTGATCCGGGTTATCACTAAACTGTCCAAGTGAGACAGGAAGCAGGAAGGATGAGAAGAAGAGGGACAGATACCAGAAGCCATATCTACACCTGCATTCTTCTTATATTCATCCTATCCTCAGACAGAATGTATGTTCATAGATTTCTAATACTTTTGGAAACTGTAGTCCTTTGAGTAGCTAACATTTGCAGGGATAAAGACACATTTTACATCACATGTGAAAGCTTCATGTTACTGTACTGTATCTAAAGTAGTAGCACATTCATAGACAGAAAATATATTAAATTAAAATTCATATTGTGTATTCATAACATATTTCTACATAAAGGCAAATGCCAACACGACCACTTCATGTGTTTTTCTTCATTGTGTTAACATGAACAAACTGTCCAGGAGTAAAGCATTTATACAACTGCGTAATTATCTCAAGGAGATCCCTCTATACATATATGGACAAAATATTGCAGGTATTTCCACCGAGGTATTACCATGGAAACTACAATTTCTTTTTCCATTCCATATGCAGACCTTGAATATTGGCTTTTAGTTTTCAAGGACAGAAGATGATGGATGAGCTACATTTCTTGGAAGCGTGGGTGCGTCATCTCTAATTCAATAGCTTTACCTTGAAGTATGATGTCACAAATGACAATCTTTTCATCTTCACCTGGAATTAAATAATACAAAAGAATAAAAACATTGCTTTATATCTGTCAGCACTACAGCAAAATTAGACTTGCATGTAAAAAATATGAATTATGTAATGACAATTCACAAAACAAACTCACCTCAAGGGTTTGTATATTTAGTAGCTGTTCTGGTGCTTTAAGTCCCATAAAAATAGTTGTTTGCTGCTTTTATTAATGCTCTGAACCCGGTATAGAAAAATCTTTCGACTCAACAAACGAGAAGTTCCATTGAATATCATGTTATATGACCCAAAGCTCCAGAACAGCTGAGACTGTTCTATCAACTGCTGTTTCAAATGTCAATAAGGAACTCTGAAGCTAAAGTGCTATAAAAAAAAACATCCCAATGAAATGAAATGTCCCTTCAATTTAATTTTGGAAACTTAATGAAAACTCTAGAAGCACAACTCTGGCCATAATTTATCTTCTGATTTCCATTCAGAAGATGTAATGAGCCTCATTTATAACCTTACATTCATGGGTCCCCTGCCAGTGGGAGATTTCATTTTCGTGTCTGTTCATATTTGATTTGGATAACTATATATCATTAATAATTTGGAGAAGACCATTCAAATTAGTCTCAACAGTGTGCTTGCAGTATAAGATTACATGCATATTATCCCAAAGTCAGATTTACACAAACTTCAGTGAAGCATCATAATTCATCGCCCTGCAGATGGGTTACATTTTATTTAGTTTGTCATCCATGTTCTATCTTCCCATTTATTTTACATCCCAAAAATGGCTATAAAATGTGCTACTCAACACTCTTCCAAGTATTTTTCTTATGCTGTATATGATGCCACCCACTGACCGAAAGCGGAAGAGCACCCTCTGATCCATTTACACACCACACAGGACGAGGCTACTTAAAATGCCTTTATTTCCTATGATTACATTTTCACAATACACAGATATGTCCTGACCACATCCCATATTTTGGATTTCCTTGAGTAATTCAGTTCTACATAGAGCGACATATGAGTACAAGTGTTGTGGTCTTTTTGTTCCCTTTTTTTTTTTTTTTTTTTTGCTGGAAAACATGGATTTTTTTTATGGAAATAAATCATGCAGATCACATAAAGGCACAACTATTGACACACCTCTACAACAAGACAAAAACAAGAGTCAAGAGAGACGTCCAAGCATTTCCCTTTGTCTCCGTTGCCCGGATAGTGAATGCCTGACGGAGAAGGTTGGAGGATGATCAGGTCTTTGGGTGTTCTGTATCATGGCTATGTTTGCATTAGAGGACTAAAGAGGAACCGTTATTGAAGCAGCAGGTTGGCAGTATTGCATTGCGAATGATGTTCTGCTCTGTTTGGGTCTGCTCTGTGCTTAGCTAGCCTGTGAGACCCAGGAAGACGGGGATTTTGTTGTCTGCATTGCAGAAAAGTGACAGACTCATATAGTCCATTAACAGAACACCAATAAACAAATATGGCCTCTATTGGTCCTATTGCAAATACATGAAAGTGGGAGACAGAATCAGATGGCAGCTCTTATATACGTAGATGAGAGTGATTATAATTAATGACCCCAGGAAACGATGATCTGAGACACATTGTGGAAAAGAATAGTGTAGCATATTGAATGTGTGAGGTGTGTATTCCTCTCAGCCCATCGAACATAGAGACAGGCTGTCATGAAGATTATGATTGTTCATCTTCATGCACTGTATGTTGTAAATAACGATTTATCGACCAGTAAATGACAGCGACTCAAAAAAAAAAAGCACAAGGGGTAAACAGATCCCCACATTAGAAATGCCATGGTAACACACAGCATCAATAACTCAGAGCATGCGACAGTGACACCAAACCAGCTCATCCTATCGCAATCCATCAGTCAAACTGTGCGTTCACTCATGAAGTGACATTTGGAATGAAAAGATTATTGATTGCCTAATTACATGACTGGAGCTCCTCTGCAGCAATAATATGTCACAGAACTAATCCAGCAAAGCAATAGTAATAAAAAAAAAAACTCTACAATGACATTAAAAATAAAGTTACGTTTAGTTTATAAGCAAATTACTGACTCATTTCATACGGTAAAAAGTATAATTAGACAGGATAGCAGGTTTATTTGAAAAGCAATAAGATGAGAAGGTACAGTTTAATGAAGTACGAAATGAAAAAGGGGCTACAAGTCAATTAAGTCGCCCGATGTGTCTGCTTTTAATACACTTTAAAAGACTTGACACCCATCTGGCAGGAGTAGATGAAGGAAACACTTACGGTACACTGAGATAGAAAATCAAGGAGGCGGCAAATATTCTCCTTTTTTGAAATATATATACAGTCCATTGGTTGGTGACCAACACATACTGTATATCAAGTTCAAGCAGACAAATAACTACATAACTTGTAGCCCAAGCATATCGTAACATATCGTAGCACAGAGGACAAACGGTGACAGAAAACCAGACAATCATGCAGTATTATGGCAAACAAAGCGGATCACAAAGCAAACCCTGCTTCAATCCCGGGCGTTAAAGGGAGCCTGTGAACCCCAACATGGGTTATTCAGACATACATTCAGTCCCATTCAGCAAAAATACATACTCTTTGCAGTCAGTGCATACTCTTTTTTTACTCCGTTTTATTATCAAAAATGACACAGAACACAAACACACGTACACAATATAATTATGGTTCCTCTTTAAAACATGCTACTATTTACATCATCTTGTGAGTACATGCTGTAGCCTATTAACAAATTTGCGCGATGCATAATGTGAACATTGGGGAGAAGAAGGACTTTGCATGGACCAGTCAGTGTGCTGCTGTTCACCCTCCTGCAGAACTATTTTTTACTACTCGTGACTATATATGGTCCTGTTAAAGCAAGAAAGGCTGTAGTAATTTGAGTTTTATACTCAACTGAACACCTAATTCTAAAATGTAATGATTAATGATACTTAACATTGAGATTTATATACCACTGAGATTAAAATATTTGAACATTTCCCTTTGAAATTCATCTTCCTGCATTCATGTGGTTTAAATTCCCCTCTTTGACCCTCTTTGTAAGCTGGGCACTAACGAAAACTTTTTTTTAACTTTTCATTTACAAATTCTGATAGAAAATGATTCAAGAATGCTTATTGTAAAGTCTCTGATCTGAACATTCCTTGTGTCGATTATATTAGTGACAAAACCTAAACAAGTTTCCCTTCATCGATTCCGACCGTCATGTTCCAAAGGTGTTATTTTGAAATGATATAAACAGTATTAATAATATAATAGATACTGTTATATCACTAAGAGACTGTGCAATATCTTTTTTATACTAGATTTTCTTTTGTTTCATTTTCTTATGCTCACTTAAACTATTAGGTTTTTGTGACCAAAATATACTAAAGATCAGCATCACACATATTTGTATTTTTTTTTGTCTCCTTTTTTCCCCTAATGCTGACTAGGGATTTATTGCCTCTTTGTTCTTTTTATCTCATCATAAATCCTTCAGGCTTCAGGTTATCCTTGTTCATTCAGCTTATAAGGATTATAGTTGAACGTTCATTTTGGGAATTGAACACATAAAATCAATTAGTCTTTGAAATTTCCATGTGGGGCATTGAAATATGTTTTTTTACAATGCTATAAATTCAGTGGTATTAAAAGTATTCTGTGTTAGTATTGAAACTTTACAATAAGGTGTTGAGTTGCTTATAAGATTTAAATCCACATGGGCTTATTTTTTTGCCTCCGTACCTCTGCACATCAGTCTAACACAGTATGTCTATGGTGAAGTTTTAACGCCATCAAGTATTTTGGCTCCAGGTTTACAAAGCTTGTGTCCGATGAGTGAGCGATCCAAACAACATGAAATACTGCGAGGCATGATACATGCTAGATTCTGCAGCTCTATTTGGTTCAAGCAAAATTGTCCAAGATATGTTTATTGTATTATATGTTTTGATGGAACACTTGCCCTGTGGGATTTATACAAACCTGCAGTTTTGTACTTGAATTCTTGCTCTCCTAAAAAGTGCAGCTACATCTTACATTTCAAATTCAGTTCTCTATAAAAACATCTTGTCTTTGACAGAAATCCTTGTTTTGTTTCACCAGAAACTTTTTAAGTATTGAAGTGTACTGCAGTATGTTTGCTAAACTACAAGATTCGTCAAAGAAAGACATGTAATCCTTTAAGTGGGTATCAAAACAAAAAATGGGTTAGATGGCACTGTTTTTAGGGAACAAGAGCAGAATCTAAAAGAAGCACAGTCATGATTGGTTTAAACATCATTGATAAGCCTTCTCCTATCCTTACTTTATCTAAAGATAAGTAAGGTTTTACATCCAAGTTGTCAACACAGCTCAAGACAGATTCCAGATGTCACATTCACAGTGTCCTTGACTACTTCTGAATGACTTTCAAAAGTTTATCTTCAAAATAAAAACAATGAAGCTTACTGTATTTCTGTCATATCAGGAAAAGGCACCCTTGTATTCCTGTCCTACATTTAATCTGTGTGAGGACACAGATGTGTGTGTTGAACCTAAATGCATAGACGTGCCTTCACGGCAACACGAAACAAGCAACTTAGATCAACTATTCCACACTGTATTCTACCGAGCTGATTAAACGAAGACAATCATTTATGCAGATTTATCTTGAAAATATATTGCAACATGGATCGTTGCATTCAGTGACTTTGACCTCATTCATTCTTAATTAAATATTTTTGCATTTATAGACTTAAACAGACTCTATGCAGGAAATAATCCAATACTACAGTACTTTCTATTGCAAGTTATAGCACACTTATTAGCAAGATACAATACTGGGCGTGGTATATGCAGAGCAGCGGGGAGGTAAGTAAAGCATGCCCTATAAACTAAAGCTTTATATCCAGCATTGTCTTTACCAAGACTTTCGTTCAGTGTCAGCACCCTAAGAATCAGTTTCTAAGTTTCTTCAAATGAAAGAGCTGTCTTCAAATGAAAGAACTGTCGATCATTCATGGACCAGTCACTCAAGAACTCAACGCCACTCTTCCCAGCAAACACCAATGTGTGAAATGTGAAGCTTAAAAAGAGTTTGTTTCGACTTAACCGTGAATGAGCGGATTTTCTAAGATGTCTCTTTTTTGCTGAGCAGGTTTCATGACGAGTAGTCACGTGTTAAGTCATGGGTTTCATGCAAAGTAGGGAGCGGGGGTTGGATTTTCTGAGTTAGTGCATTAGCTGGTTGGTGGAGCACGTTACTTCTTTGCATTCAAGGATGCCAGCTGACCATCTATATCCTCCTCTGGCTGCAATGGATGCCACTGGGCAATGGGGCGGCGCGGATTGGTCAGCATGTCGGACCAGTGCTTCAGGCCGAGGCCAGTCGCCTTACTGCCCACGAAGATCTTTCCAATGGCGTCATTCTTACCAATCTTGTCATAATCAAACACTGTGACCGCCACTAAGATTTTCTACGAAGGGAACAAGAGAGAATGTGTGACTTCATATAAAAAAGCCTTCAAAAATGCATGTTGAATTACTTTCAAAGTGGAGAAACAACACCACATATTGTAGAATATATTTGTTTGACTTGCACCGTACCTGCATCTGTTCCAGTGGGATTTCAAAGCTGAAGGATTCATTATAATAAGGGTTTAGGGTGTTCTTCTTCACTGTAGTCTTCTTTTTCTTCAGACGCTTACCCCCCTGCAGCAGCTGGATCTTCACATAAGGATCTGCAAAGGGCATTAATATGATCAGCGATAGAAAACATTAAGTCATTGTAAGTTAGTAGTTCTTTTTGTTTCTGCTATATTTACTTCCCTATATTTGTTGAAACTCTTTTTTACATCCTGACAGCAATCAATAAAGCAAACGCTCTGCCTAAAAAAAAAAATCTTGTATCTCTGGTTGTCTCATGACTCTAATAAGCCTACTTGCCCCCCTGCTTGTCTATCTGTGGGTACTCATTTCTCTGTATCTGGGTCTTCCACACGCTGCTAGCTTAACAGCGGTTAGCATTAACATTAGCCAAGTTTGCTGTTTACGTTCATGACAATTTGAAGGGAATGGATCTCACTAGATTTCACTACTTTTGGAGCTAGTGCTGCTAGCAACTAGTCAAATAGCAACGAATGGTACTGAGTGTCCCTGGGTCTCTTCAAAATGAACTTTGGTCTTCACAGGAAGATTAGGTTTAGGCAACAAAACTACTTAGTTAGGTACAGGAAAACAACCTGTTTTTTGTTAGCTTGACTGACTAGGAACTCCTGTCACTACTGAGTGACAAACAAGTCGTGTGACTAATGAACCTAATGACTCACTAAACAAATAGTCAATGTTAACTTTTAGTTTTGCACAGACTGCAGTCTTCTGGACGAAAGTCCTGTGTTTGTTTTACCAATCCACCTCCCCTCCCACCAACCCAATTTGGACTATCTGGCTCAGATGCATTGTCGTTATTTGACGAGTTGGGAGTGAGAATGGTTGTCTTTCATTGGAAAAATATTGGCAACACTTGGCTGAGTTTTTTGGCTGGATAATTTAAGAATCTAGCATATGCTTGCTAGTTTTTCAAGATTACCAACCCTAGCTTTATTACTTAATTGAAAGCGTGCAGAGCCTTCTTTTCTCCATATTTGGTGTTTTAGGCTTTCTTGCACATAAGAACTGCTTAATATGTGCAGTGATCATTTAAAATGTGTTCATTGTTATATGATGTTTTTGTTATATGACAAACACAAATCGAAGTGTAAACTGTTTCCAACAGTACTAATCCCAAAAATCTCATCTGTTTATCAATTGTAATTTTTCTCTACCAGATAATCCACAGGCGTCCATCTTCTTCAGGTTCTTTGCCTCCAGGATGCAGACGGTGAGTTTCCCGGCGGTAGGGACGTAACGAAGGGAGATGCAGATGTCTCCAAGTTTCTCAGGCTGATCAGTCAGCACAGAGAGAAGAGACAGAAATGACACAAGCTCATCAGCCGACAACAGCAAACTGCTTGTTTTAGGACATGATGATGGATGGAGATGAAATTAAGGTCTTTTTGTCCTTGTGGTAACATTGACAAATGCTTGCTTAATAGCACAGTTGTGCTCGGAATGAGGACCGTAATGATTTTCAACCATCCATTAAGGTGAATGATGGTGTTTTTGGCTTCAAAGGGTAATTTTTCGATTAAAAAAGTCACATATCTCAGCATCAGAATTACAAGGTTACTTAATTGTATCAAGAAAAGATGAAAATGTATTGGACAACTATAATAACAGCTCAATTAATAATCACAGTCTTCTTTAAAAGCGAACTTTCAAAAGTTTGATTATTAACAGCACCTCTTCTTGATCGGCGCTCTCCAGATCCTTCCACTCCTCGATCGGCCGCCCGAGGTCGATGGTGTTCATGGGAATCTTCACCTCTCCAATGACGTCATGTTTGGAAAATCGGTCGTAGTCGTAAACAGACATACTCAGAGTCTTGCCACCGAGCTCCTCGTAGGGCACCTGATTGACAGACAGAATGCTTTGTTGTTTTATACCTATTGGTTTTTTTCCATTTGTGATTATTTGACGCTAAACACCTCTTAAATCCTCAAATAATGAGTAAGTGAAAAAGGTACAATTGAAAAAAAGTATAAAAAAGGTACAGTAAAAGAAATAAGTTTTAGAAAGTTGAGTCTAAATATGTATTTAAGGTGTTAAAGAGGAATTTTGAAAATTCATCACATGGTCCAGTTTTATAAAAATGACCAACAGGTAAGCCGTGTTGACCGGATAAGCTTAATTACATTATTAATACATATGCATGGTGTTTTTTCAGCTAGTATGGAAAATCAGTGAATGAGTGAATTCTTAAAAGCTGCCAAGAAATTGACGAATAAAAAGTGGAAATTAAATACAAATTATCAAGACCAATAATATAATTCAATGATTTCCATGAAATCATCTCACTATCTAAGAAAGATATTAGAAAAGATGCTCCAGCTGACTGAAACTTTCTGAAATGAAGATGAGGACAGTCAAACATGCTACCATCCTTTGCAGAAACCGTCTTATCTGGTTCAGAGAGTAAAAAGTCCCTGAAATAAGCCTTTACAATGAGCATCTCCTCAGCTGTGTTTGGGTGAGGATATCAGTCGTTCTGCAAAATATATATATATTTTTTGCTGCTGCTGCTGCAAATTTGCAGGCAGGCAGCGCTTCCAGGGAGTCCCAGAGCCACTTGTAAAGTCTCTGTGGGATTTATTAGCCAGGACAGGAAAGAGCAGCATGTAATGAAGGCTGCACAGACCCTCAGAAACACACTAAAAGGGACAGGAGGGTCAGGAGGATTATTTTTGCAGCTCCTTTTATATAAAAACACAAACCTCCTCACTATTATCCACAAATGTTTGTCTCTGATTGTCTCCCTCTTCTGAATCGATTCATTCTAAAGCAGTGCAGACTGGAAAGCAGGATGCACACCTGCTCTGCAACAAATTCTCCAACAGCAGACATATTTTATTTCCGGCCAAGACTTACCTTGAATACAAATGTCTCATTGAAGACAGGGTTCAGTGTTTTCTTGTGGACCTTGGTGTCATACTTCTTCTTCTTTTCAGGTAGGAGCTGGACTTTGACGTAAGGATCGGAGGTTCCACCTGAGTCCATGGATAGGAGATCCGCAGCTTGAAGGATGCCAACTGTGAGCTGTGTGCAGGTAGAGGAGGGGTGGGCAGGATTTAAGAGATGGGAAACTGAATTTTATCAGGACAAAGTTTGTGGGATTTTTCATTTATGTCAGGGTCACTGCTAGAGAGATTGGTTATATAACATCATCTGACAACTCAAGCCTCACAATCAATTTCCACAAACATCTTGCCCGACTGGAGTCGTTTCTTGAATTTGCGAGAGTTTTTCCTCAATGTCACACAACTGTCATCTTGTGATTTTTCTGTACCATAAGATCTGTGAATATATGTTTGAGCTATATACTATACTATTTCAGGGACATTTGGAACAGACACATTTGAAGTACACCTATTGTTCTTGTCCCTGCTCAGTTCTATCTTGACTTAATTTAAGGAATTTCGTCTTTGATTCAGCATTCAAACACTCATTAATTCATCTCATATACGACCAGTGTGTCCATATACTGGAGAGAGCATTACAGTTATGATGATAAAGTTGCAGAAACTTCTTACCAATCTCATATCTGTAACATTAACATATTAGATTTTAAAACTTAAGGAGTGCTGGTTTAAATTAATTTTGTAACAGTTGGACAAAGCTAGGCTAACTGTTTTCTCCTGCTTCGAGTCTTTGTGCTAAGCTAAGCTAACCAGCTGCTAGCTGTTACTTTATTTTCAGCTTGCATGCATTGATAGGTTGCTGGCCCAAATGTAGTGGACATGATAGGCTTTGTTCTGTGTTGTATTGTGAAATTAGCTAGTAGCTTAATCTGGTACAAACATCTCTTCTTTTTTTTAATAATGAATGTATTTTTGTACATCCCTGATCCCTGATCCCTGATATAAATACACTTAAAAAACTAAACTAAACCACTTTTTTTTTTTCTCTCAGCAAGAAATCTAATCCTGTATTTCCTAAATGGTGAACCACTTATTTACATACTGGAAACTCTCACGTAGATAGGATATGAAAAATATTCACTATAATACATTCTAAATCATATCTGATTGTTCACGATGTTTAAAAAAGTTTAAAAAGACTTATATTTCTTATGAGCCTTGCGTAAATGTGTGATGTATTCACAAGTGACAACCACAGACCTTTGCATTTTCAAAGTCATAATCTATAGAATATTGCAGCTTCCCCAACTTCTCTTCTTCCTTCTCCTCTTCCTCCTTCTCCTCCTCCGTCAGTCCGGTCTCTCCTTCGTCATCATCATCTTCGTCCTGGTGTATCTGTGGTGTGAAGGTGACAAGACAACAAAACAGGGTGTTAAAGGTCAGGGAGGTCGGGGGGGGGGGGACAGACTAACAGGGCTCCCTACAACAGCCAGCATGCCACAGACACTGGAGCTCCAGGAAGTTTTTACGTGGGAGATACATGTTTTGGTTACTGCTTACCTGCACAGCACATGATGATAACAACCAGGGATTTATTATTTACAAGGTGAGAGACCCATTCCTACATGTTCATATATATTTTTTCCCCTCACATCTTGTCCTCTCAGGGTTTTTTTTGGCATCAATTCCTTCAACATGCTTGTGCAGTACAGTGACAGCCAGAGTCAGTGGAGGCTTTGCATGCTAGTTCCACTAAGAAGGGTGCAACAGCTTTCCAATGAAATCAGATGTCAGCATATCTCTTTTGTTTGTCAAAAAACTTTGATTTCACCAAATCTTTATATAAAAAAACTCCAAGAAACTAGCTCACAACAGCAAAGGCAATGCATATTAAAATGATAAAACATAAATAAGATATAATATTCAGTGCAAGAAGCTGGCTTTCAAATAATGTACTGCTTTGTTAAACCCTAAATGTTTCAGGATTAAAATTTTAATAATGTATAGTCTTATTGCTGCAGTGTTATTATTGTAGTTAAATTAAAGCCCTATTGCCAAGGCAACCTTGACTTTTAAATGTCTTTTACTGTTTTTTTCCAGGCCATCCAGTGTCTCCACATCCTACCTCCTCTTTGGGCATTATAATGAAAAGGAGAGATTTGGGAGTAGTTTTTCTCTTCATGCAGTTTTATCATCACCGTTTCCATGTCTCCCAAACAACCAACCATGCCCTCTATCACATGCACAGATTTATGGTGTTAAAAAATGTCTTGCATATCATCTCTTGTCCAATACTTTCCATATTGGTGTGAGTTACAGTTACATTGTCCCAGGAACAATGCATTAGATGGTTAGACTCTCCTCTCTGGGGTTTATGGAGCACATCATAGCTTTCCATTGTTACATTCCCAAGCTGTCATATCAACAATTAAAAAAAAGAGTTGCAAAGGAAGCTACTACTTTCATTCCATGAAACCCCCTCCGCCCGGGGGCCAGAGAGCGTCAACGTGAGCTATCCACCTACCGTAGAGCGGGAGTCCACCACAGTCAAGAAACACGAGGCACACATAAGACAGACACAAAGCGGGGGAGAAAAAAAGGAGGAGAGAGGAAGAGATTCAACTCACAAGACACCAAACACACTACAAGAAGAGAGGCAGTCACCACCACCACCACAATTGTGATGAGGAATGACACTCTTGTTTTTGTCTGGGGACGATAAATTCACATCGTGGACACAAGTAATTGATTGTTTTAATTAACTGTCACTGGAGTTCAGGGCAATCTATGGTGATGTTGGCTGATTAGTTCTCAAATACATCACTGGCTTTTCTATCATTTATCCTTTGATTTACTGTACTTTGCTACGCAAATCTCGCTATATTTCTGCAGGTGTCAGGACTTTATTCATCATCTTTAATTATAAAAATGCTTATTTTTTTTACTTTGCAACTTGCCAGAAGAAACTTTTACACTTTATGGTGCTCATTATTCTTTGCCACCCAGTGACAAAGTGTGTCATTTTTCACCACTGGGCCACAATGGAGTACGTCACGCATTTGAACGACCACAACAACAACATCAAATAAATGGAGGGGAAGAGCGCTCTCCTTGTGTCCTCTACAGCTCGGGCTACAAAAGCTGCTGGTAAAAGATCACATTTGGTTAGCTAGAGACATATTTAAATTAATACAAAAGAAGAAATACACTATGAAGAACAATAAAAAACTTGAATAATAAATGAGATGTGGAAAAGAAGAGGCCAAACATCACCCAGAACATCAGAACGTATGAAGCACAAGGAGTCATACCTCGCCCTGCATGTTCTTCATGTTGAAGCCATCCTTGCCCTTCTTCCCTTTCTTGTTCTTCTTCTTCTTGCAGCAGCATTTTTTGATTATGCAGAAGCAGCATGTGAGGATAAGCAACGCAGCCACCACAGCAATTGCGATCAGAGCCCAAGGAGGTACTGTCAGTTTCAAAGACAAGAGTCAGATAAACAGCATTTTGAATCACAGCAGGAAGCAGGGATGCACTGCAGCATTACTTACATGGGATTTTATCAATTTCATTCAAGAATTTGCTCTTGATCTCCTCAAACATGTCGTGCTTGTTGATCTCTGTGTTGTTGGAGCCAGAGGTGTCCGGCACCGAGGTGGAATCATAAGCCTGGGTGGGTGCCATGATCGCTGTGGTGGCACCGGTGGGCTCGGCGGCCGCCACGGCCTGTGGCTTTCTGAACAAGTTGAACTTCATTGTCAAAGACTAGGTGCAGCGTCCCTGAGGCACAAAGATCAGACAGAGAGGAAAGATGAGATACGGCTAAAAAATTCTAGTGTCATGACATCACTGGTGAGATATGAAACAAAAGGGAATTAAATCTTATTAAAAGACTCTCAGGATATCTCCTGTGGCTTGATGTTACAGAAGTTTACTGAATTCCAAACACATTAAAATGTTGTAAGCATTTCACTATTTCTTCTGGCTGAATTGTACACTGGAAAAATAACAGAGCAGTTAACTTAGCTTAGCACAAAGAACGGAAATGGGGAAACAGCAAGCACA
Organism: Anoplopoma fimbria; assembly: GCF_027596085.1. NCBI lineage: Eukaryota > Metazoa > Chordata > Actinopteri > Perciformes > Anoplopomatidae > Anoplopoma > Anoplopoma fimbria. The sequence continues at coordinate 22,789,226 of NC_072465.1, read as the reverse complement.
ACGGTTTTCTTTTGAGAGAAAAAAAAAAGGTCAATCAGCATCTCTAATGCTCACTATTTAAAATGTCGTATCTCGTTTGTTTCATAATAACTTCAACTGAAATATGAATTTGTTGTGGAGTTACGTGCTGTAGCTATTTCTTGATGAACTGCAGTTCATCCCTCTGTGCAGCGTCTTTTGTCTATGGCCCTGGTTGCCTGGCAACCTCACAGTGTTTAGCGGTTTGTGAATCTAAGGTGCGTTCAGAAAGAAAGCGGCACGAATGCATACAAAGACGAGAGTAGGGGCGATTTGACATGGGAAACCGAGGTGAAGATGCATCCGTTCCAGTAGAAAATGTTTTGACTTGAGCACAAAAGACTGGAAAGCCCAGAGCTTTATGAATCTACTTCATACACGCACAGAGATTAAAGGAAAAAGGAGAGACTTCAGAAAAATATCAGAGAGAATTCGAGTTAGTGTCTGAGCTGAACACAAACAAACAGTCATACACTCCCACACGGTGTCAATTGCTAGTTAGCTTACAGCTAATATCTGATAATTGACAGATTGGTGACTCAACACAAACGGTCCAGCAGTCAAATACAGGCAAAGGTGTAAGGTGAAAATTTGTTTAGCTTATGGTCTGAAACACTTTTAAAGGGGATGTAAGGAGCGATGCTAAACACACACATTATGCTGATGATGTGAGACTTTACTGCCAGTGTGAACAATGAGCAAAAACTTAGGTAATTTTATCTCTCCTATTAACACATTGATCTACCAGAACTAACCGAGATGCAGAAACAGGCATGGAAGTCTCGTAGGTAGAAAAGATCAATACATATCAGTTAAATATGAAGCTACAGCGAGGAGACAGAAAGACTTGAAACAGCTAGGGTGGCTGTGACCAGAGCTAACAAAATTTGGTTGCTAGATAAAACCACAACTCCTTTATACTGACTGAATTCTGTTTATGTGTTTGAGTCTAAGTTCTGTGTCCTTCCTTCAACTAAATCCATGCTAGGATGGACAGTCTCTTCATGATTGTAAATGAGAACAAGCTATTGTGAAGTCGGTGAATGAAACATAGATGTCAAGTATGCATATAAAAAAAGTTTTTCAAAACATTCAACCTGGTTCCAGCTTCTCAGTTGTGGGGACATGCAGCTTTTCTTTTTCTTAAGTGAATGTTAATAGATCTTTGATGATTGGACAAAATAAGACATGTGATGACACCATCTTTGGCACAATTGTCAAAGTTTTTTTTATATGTTATGGACTAAACATTTAATCAGTTTGTCACAGATTAATCATTGGAGCACTAAAGGGGAATAAATGTGACGTAGAAAATAATCTGATCAGTTTCAACACATTCAGAAAATAACAAGTGTCTCTTTACAATGGGTTCACCTTTTTTCTATCCTCTGGAAATTCAATCCATGGCTGACAAAAACAATTTATCTCTCAGGCTCAAGGTAGCATTATATTATGTTATTCTCCGTTTTCTCCTTGCAGAGTGACACCAGAAATCCATTAGCATTTATGAAGGTGTTCATTTTCTGGTCTTAATAACGCTCGGTTTATTAAGTCGTTGTTGTCGTTTTTCTATTACAAAGCAAAGCAAAACATATGCTGCAGATAACTAAATGCATCTGACAATTGTAGCATCAATTTACTTTGTATGAAATCAGAATCAGTGCATTACAATTTGGTGCAGGGAAAAAATGAATCATTCTTTTGCGGCCATTTATTAGGTTTGGATTATATCAGCAAGAATATTTTTCTGCAGTATGATACATTTCTGGGAGCCACTAGTGTGACCGACTGGACTGTGATTTGAACAGAGGCTTAATGCTTTCATGCCCCCCACCAGCTCGACATAACGCTAAAGAATAATTGGCAACTCAACAACCTTTTACTTGTTCTGCAGCTACAACATCTCTATCTTTGTTTGTCTTTGCTTCAGGGTGAAACATTGATTCATGTTTCAATTACACACAGAGAGCATAGTCTTCCTTCTACGACTGTTAATGAGTACTGTGTGGAGACAGAAATTAAACATCAAATAACATTCATAAAAAAATTGTGTGTGTGTGTGTGTGTGTGTGTGTGTGTGTGTGTGTGTGTGTGTGTGTGTGTGTGTGTGTGTGTGTGTGTGTGTGTGTGTGGGTGTGTGTGTGTCATAAACTCTCAAATGTTCATTGCTATTCAGAGGATTTTTTTTTTCCATCTCCATCTACAATAAAAGCACTAGAAGGAAATTATCCTTCTCAGTTTTAAAGAAATGAAACAACAAGTGAGTGCAGGGTCCACACACACACACACACACACACACACACACACACACACACACACACACACACACACACACACACACACACACACACTCACTCACTCGAGTTTACGTGTCAACTCTGAGTGATACAGTCTCATACAGTGAGTCTTTTGCCGTATAGACATTTCTATCTAAATATGCTCACCGTGCATGTGAGGGTTTCTGTATCACAACATGAAAGTGAACCAGCCGGCTTCTCTGTCATGCTGGCAAACACAATCATGATGTAACCTCATCTTCACTGAAGAGCAGGCCACAGATCGATACCTAATGCATTCCAACATGTGTATTTCAGCATGGACTCATCGTGAGGTAGGATTTGTGGTCAAATTCTGAGCCGCTCACGTACAGTACAGTGGAGGCCTGCGTGCTCCAGGCCGGCAGATTATTGTTGCTAAGCAATCCTGATAGTGTCTGTCAGCTATCCAGAATTGCCCACAACCTGCCTATAGCCGGGCTGACCAGCCAATCAAATAACCAATTGGCTCAAGGCCAGCGTCAAGTCACTGCCGGAGCGGTGGGCATGGGCATCTTATGAGTGCCGACTGCTCTGCTCTGCTGTGATTCATGAGGATTATGATTAAAGTTTTAGCTGCAGCAGGGGTCCCTTAATATCTGTACAAGAAATCATCACCTCTAATCACCTCTAACAAAACATGTGCGCAGTTGGAATGAACACGATTTTCAACCTTTATTCCTGATACGAAATAACTCAACACTATTAACTTTCATAAGTTTCACTCAATGTATCACTGATAAGGTTATTGGCTTAATGCAACATACACCAAAAACACATCCCTACCCCCTCTGCTTGTTTTAGCCTTGTGTTTACCTCTGTGCAATCAGCACATAGTCCTTATCTGCCTTTGATTTCTGCAGCTCACCACTGGCCAGCATCACTCAGCCACACACGAGCGCACACACACACATAAAAAAAAAAAAAAAAAAAAAAAAAAAAAATGAATGTAACACCAGACTGTGAGGATTTGCTCTGACACAAGAATATCCATGTACAGAGAACACAGGCACAGTGTGCGCTAAGAGTAATAGTTTATCGTGACACACTTAGTTTGAAAATGCAGAGAAGATCCTCTGAGATAGCTTATCTTCTAGTTGTACATTTCGATTGCATTCACGTCACATAGCTGCCCCTTAATTTAAAAAAAAAAAAAAAAAAAAAAAGATCCCCCAAAACCAAACTCACCAGTCAGATGTGGTATTCCCCTTCGTGAGGTGACCCATCCAATAGCAATGACTACAGCTAGCTACAGTCCCTCAGAGCTGTGGTAACATAGTCTGATCTCTCCCATAAGCAAGGACTGCAGTCTCCTCTCACTTCTCTCCACTGCAGCACTACACCCCTCCTCCTCCTCCTCCTCCTCCTCCTCCTCTTCCAATGCACACCATCTCCCCCATTTTCCTCCCTCCCTCCCAACACACACCTCCCTACTCCCTCTCTGTCTCTCTCCCTCAATGTACTCATGCACGCAGCCTCTTTACCTCTTTCTCCCCATCTTTCCCTCTCTCCCTCTCTCTCTTTGCTCTCCCCAAGCTCATTTGCTATGCTGCTCACACAGCTGATTGCAGCATGCCACTCTTTGGTCTAGCATTGGAGGGCAGTTGTAAAAGATCAATATGCACAACCTTTGGTGTGTGTGTGTGTGTGTTTGTTTGAATAAAGCCACAGTTTGCATAGATCAGAGACGGAGAACAAGCAAGGTAGGTAGCAGGATGGCTGACAAAGGCTGTGCTGACTTTATACCACATCAGCCTCAAATAGTATCACAATGAGCTCATACAATTAATTAGATCCCTGCAATTGATCTTAGAAGTGAGATATAAACCCTCTGGAGAGACCTTTCCCCGGGAAACCCATTCAGAGCGGACAACTGGAATGATTAGGTCAACTGGTCTGCCTCTCGCTGATCCCTCAGGAGACTCGTCAGTGATGATTGGAAGTGAGCAGATTGCAAAGCAGACTCTCCAGTTACAATACAAACAAAGAATGCAGATGCCATGAGTGACGATTTAAAAACCATTACATCATGAACAGGAAATATATATATGCAAAGAGAGAGATGAAAGAATTAGGCTGAAATAAGGAAATCTGGATGGAAACAAATCCTCACAGCCTGGTGTTACATTCATTCTGCATGATAAACTGGCATCAAATCACCAAATACATACAAACGTCCCACATGCAGTTACTGCTGTACATATTTGAGCCCTCTTTACTTCCAGCATTCAATCTTTTTCCCCAGCTCTCTGCTCAAACACCCTTTCCCTCCTCACTCTCCTTGGGGAAATACCTCTCTGTATGCTCATGCTCAGCTAGCAGCTGTCAGCAGCCGGTGTGAGGAGCCTCCTCTCACTTCAGGTTACGCTGCAATGAGCTCCTTCTGCCAGAGGGGGGCAGGAATCTCACACAAAAGTGCTGCATCACAGAGCATCCTTTTCTTTCTGTTTCTATACCAACTACTGCAAAGGTATGCCCTGAGATATTTGCCTTCAAGGTTTTTCCCCAAACCAGTGTTCATCTTCTAGCATAAGTAAAAGTGACACACATGACTCTTTTGAAATAGGACATGTAGCAACTTTGTGCAAACTGCCTTATTAAGGCTGGAATGGATATTTCACTTGCTTTTGAATGAAATATCCTGCAGCTTTCAGCAGGTTCTCTAAACCTTTTCACTTCTTTAGTTGCGTGACCTTGCCATCAACTTGCGAGCTACATAACTCAATTTAGAAATTAGTGAATTTGGTAGACTGAGGTGGGTATGAGGGGACGTCATGGGGGTGAAAAGGATGTGACTGGGGGGAAGTGAAGTAAGGAGTGGGGTTTTGTTGGTTTGTGGATTCACGACTGAGTTTCCTAAAGGTTGAAAAAAAGTGCTTGAGAAATGGAGTAAGCGATTGTTACAGTCACATCTGTAAAAGTTAAAATAAACTACATATGCCCTGGGGCACATCTACATTTACTGGGGCACATCTACATTTACTTGTCTGAAGTGTAGGCAGGAAAATAAATAACGTGGGTAGGGTTGTAAACATAAACTGTGGAGACAACATGAGCGCTCCACACTGTGGTACATTATTGTGCTTCTTCTCAAACACTTCATTGACAGAACCATGTCATTCAGAGCGAAAAAAAATAATCTCTGCTGCTTGTCATATTTTGTCCTGCAGTTAAATGAACAAGAATATAAACAACAACAAGGTTCAGGACTGGAATCAAATACGTGTGGCCCCGTTAATGAAGAGCAAAATCTGGTCTGACCGCATGTTAAGATGAGACAAAATACCATTCTCATATTTTGAACGGACAGATACAGTATGAGTGTATATTAGCTTACCATAATGATGGGAAACAGCAAGCTCCTCTTTAACGCATTGATTAACACATTATGTAATATCTTGTTTGTCTAAATACAAAACCTGAAGAATGAAAAAGAGACAGTTATACTAAGGATTATACATTGGACTATTTGATTGCTGTGGAATTGCCCGATATGATTACATTGCAGCCCGTTCAGCTGTAGCCATCTGCTGCGTTCTCCCTCAATACTGGACCAATTTCCAAAAATGGTGTTCCCCATTAGTCATCTGGACACCATTAACATTGAAAAATGTGTCCAGGTGCTTCTTGATAAGTTAAATTCAAAGGTGCAATCGTTGGGTTTTGTGACCTTTAAACAGTCATAAGTTTACTCAGATTCACTTCCCTACTGTATTTGTAGTTGTCCTATATTGTTGGCAGATTCAAACTCAGGCCTTTACATAAAGCTTTAGAGCCCCCCTTTAAAGGTTAGCGTGGGCAACAGAACAGCAGATTGAGCGTTTGTTGTTTAGGGGTTGAAACTGTGCCTGCAAGTAAAAATACACACTCATTGTGCTGTCTCAATGGAAAGTTCCTACAGTCAGTAATTATACAGTAGCATTTAATTATGGCAGCACTCACTGTAAATCTTTATCGGCAGTGGAGGAAACTTGGCAATAACTACAACTTAATCCACTCAAAATTAGATTTAGGACACAGTAAACCAAGATTTTTTTGTGAAATACATTTCAGACGGTAGAAATTGAGAAAATGTCAAAGCAGAGAGCCAAACCCAACAGTACTACTCTAGAGAGAGAGAGAGAGAGAGAGAGAGAGAGAGAGAGAGAGAGAGAGAGAGAGAGAGAGAGTCAATATATATGAGATATAAGACTAATGGCCACATTTTGGGGATTGTAGAAATTTATGAAAGGCTCCATTATGATTGCTTCAAAAATGAATGAATGAATATTTTATTCAGAATTCTTAAGCATATTAGATAGACGTAAAGCAAAAAGGATGACAGATTAAAAGCCTCTTATAACTATTTCTTTAACAAAAGTCATAAAATATAACTCAAGCAACAATATTTAATTAGCCCAATTTTGCTATCAGCTATCCATTTTCATAAAGGGAAAATGTCCTTTTTGCTTATCAGATTTAAATGTCAAGTGTGTGCGATGTTGTGCCAGATAGTGGTGAAGTTGCAGCTAACAACCCACTGAAACCTCTCCCGTGTGCCAAGAGGGTGGGAGAGCTACGATGGCAGACACAAAAAACATGAATGGACCTATCTAGAGCCAGTGTTTTGTTTGTCCATTCTGGGCTACTGTAGAAACATGTCGGCTCTACAGTATGTGCTCCATATGTGAATATAAACGGCTCAGTAATAGGTGACACAACCACAGGTGATTCAGGTGATTATAAACAAAAGAATACTTACTAATATAATATTCCATTTATGCCAATAGATCCCCTTAAATGCTACACACTGTTCCTTTAAAATGTTCCGATGAAGTAACAGTCAGTTGTTTATCTTTGTGTATAACCTTCATATATATATATATAAAACCTCTTTGATTTTAGATCATGTCATAGACATGAACAAGAAGATCAACAAAAGATGTAACATTAATAATTAAAAGACTGATCATACAATGACAATACAGTCGTGACAGATTCGTCATTCTTCTGGATGTGGTCATCAGATGTAATCAGCTAATGCACTTGGCCAGGTTTTATAAATCACTTGTGCTTCTTGACTCAGCAGTTTTTTCGAACAGGGAGAGTTTAGTGCAAGGTCACTATGCAGCTGCATTATCACCCGAAGCAGAGATAGTACAGTAGGATCGGTTCACTCGGTCTCCCAGTGTTTTGTGGGACACTCCAGCTCTTCCTTTACTCTCTCATATATTCAGAGCATCTGTGAATGAGTAAAACCTTCTCTCTCTCTCTCTCTCTCTCTCTCTCTCTCTCTCTCTCTCTCTACTAGTCGTCCTTTCCACAAAGGATGAGTCAGGCCTGAGGACAGTACAGCGCTGGGACATCAATAAGAGCAACACAGCCGCTATCAAAGTCCCAGAAAGCGAACACATGCAGAGGACAGCTGCTGCCGACGTGGGCCGGCGCCGGGCCGTTTTGGTCGAGATGATCCGTCTCCTCTGAGGCGGCAGAGAGGATGTAGAAAAAGACTGCACCCTCTCAGCTCCTGCAGGGAGTGCTGCAATGCAGGGGTGTAAGAGAGAGAAACACGAAGCTAGGAGGCCGTTTGTCCAACAGTCAGCTGCTCACACTCTTCTCTCCATTTCCCGACATGCCTCACTTCTTCCTCTCCTTATTGCTTTTATCTTTTCCCTCTATTATTATAGCACTTTTGGCCTCGCTACCATCTCTCTTTATATCTCTCTGTGTCTCTCTCACGCACACACACACACACACACACACACACACACACACACACACACACACACACACACACACACACACACACACACACACACACACACACACACACACATACATACACACACACACACTAATGGCACTGGTCGTACTCTGGCACATCTTTACTGCAGCGTCGACAACAGTAAACAGAAAGCGCCATATGGTCGCAGTTGGCTCCGTACATCAGTTTCAGTGTTCGGCCGTCTTGGAAGTAGCAGTTGGTCAACGAGGTGACAGTGTGTCTGTTTTCACCTCTCTATGTGTGTGTTTGTGTGTGCGTCTGCAAACACCGGGGGGATTTTTTATGGAGTGTGTCGTGTGGGTGGAAGGCTGTCGAAGCAGAGCTCTTGTGCTCTGACAGCAGCTTTTTTACTCTAAGTGAGTTAGTGGCATGATGATGCTACACAGCGTCAGCCTCCTGAGTGAAGTATGGGAGAGCTGTGGTATGTCAATGTCAACGTGATCGTTCATGTGAGTAGAGTCTCGACCTTAAAAGATTGGCCCTGAAAAATAGTTTATAACCAAAGACAAGTATGATGGCGGCTGAGTCAACAACCGCTCTTACAGCTCGAAGGTGTAGGCCATAGAAGGATGATATGGGGGTATGTGGGGATCATTGAAATAAAATATAAGTAGACAGACATTACCATTCAAATTAAAGTAGCTGGATGATCACGGCGGCGGCCATTTTCATGTGTACTGTTGCCATTGCAACCATTGCAGGGGACTGACTGAAGTGAGGTTTTTACAGAAACAACAGAAATGAGCAGTGGAGCAGTACAAAGTATAAAATGCCAGAGTAAATGAGTCAAATATAACAACTTAATTCTTCATCCATTCACTCTTGTCACAGCGTATAAAGCACATTGCTATCGCCAGATGAGTGACAACTTTGTTCGGCTTATTTTCTGTAACCATTGTAGCATTAAGGCTAATGAGTGGAAAGCCGGCTATTACGCAACTTGCTGATTCCCCCAATGCTTTAATGCTACACTGGTTAAAGAAAAATTAGCCACATGGCGGGATGGTGGCCAGTGGCCCAAGGACCCTTCGCCTGACCATGCCGCTCCCGAGAAGGACAAGATCAGTAAGTAATAACATTACATTATGCTTTTTATTGGTGATGAACCTTGTGAAAAGATGATAACAGGCCCCTTCTAACTCATATGAAGCTAAAAACCCAACCAATCATCTGATAACATTCGAAGCGGGTGCAGTCATAGCAATGCAGAAAATTACAATCCAAATTTTTCTATTGCTTTAAAGAAAAGTTTGTTGCTTTAACAAATTTTTCCCCTAATGACAAACAAATCAGAGCATTGATATGCGAAATATATGAGGGGTGGACATTCTGAATATTGTTAAAATGAAATGAGAAGCAGAAGTGAGCAAATGGTCCAGATTTGTAATGTTCTATTATAGAACCATGGTTGACCGGGTGAGAACAGCTGACCACACTCCCATGTCAGACATTTGCCTTATGTGCTCACCCAGAACTGCCCCCTATATGAGGGAGGTATAACAATTCTTAACAGAAAACATGAATACAAATGTAGCTCTTTGAGATACTAATTTATGAAATGCAAATCTCTTTCAAACAATCAAACCATCAATCAAACCAAACGTCTGCAGGCTTGTCCATTGGGAATTATTCGTAATCACTTTTATGCTACAGTACATCACCATCTACTGACATCATGAAACAAGTGGAAAACAATTCCTATCACAAGGGTGAAACTAACAAAAGTAATTAACTGCATAATGACTTTCTTCTTAATTTCCCCTTAGAGTTGGTTCACATATGTTTACGTAGAGACCATCTATAACGCCCAAAAACCTTTCCCTGTGGTCATGAAAAATGTAACTGAGACAGGAACATTAAAAAGTGTACATATAAAAGAAAAGCTAATTGCATTCTAGTTTAGCATATATATATTGCACTGCGTTGAAATTATTTGACTGATTGTAACCCATTACAGTTATTCAGTGCACAGATATGACAGCTTTGGCTCTCTGGAGTTGATGTGTAAAGTTTGGGCGATTTGAAGTGTGGTTGTATGAGTTACTTATATACATTAGTTATAGAAGTTGGCGTCGACACGCCCCGATTTTAGGGAAACAGACAGTATCATGGGCATTGACGCAAAGTAATATACTGAAGGAAAAGCATACCTAAAATAATCATTATCTGTTAAAGTGTATGCTATATTTTTATTATTTTCCAACTTGGAAATGAGTTGAAAGCGAAACTTAACTATGCTATTTTTTTAGCTGAGAGCTGAGATATGTTTCACTTAACTGTTGGAACGGGCTGTGGGACGGCAAAAATAAAATATTGGAAATATAGAGGGGGGTGGAAGGTAGGTAATACACTGACAATTATGAATAAGTACCTCATGCAACCAGGTTTCAAAACAGCCGAACTATCCCTTCAAGGTCTTCCGTCATGGAAACTCCTTTCCTCTTATCTTCTTACCACACCACAAACACATTATCAGGATTGAAACCAACAAACAACCATACAAATCTTCATCTAAACACACCTCATACTGTGTTTGTGTAGCTTCCAGTGATTGAAATAAGTCCTGACTGACTAGCACTGGAGTGGAAGGGATGGAGATAATGACATTAAGAGATAGGGAGGGGAGAAAAATGGGAAGGATGTGTTTGCCCAACTGCAAAGATCTGGGGCAACATGGCGGAGCAGTGAGGAGTAGAGAGGAGCCAGAAGGGACGCGAGTACAGTGAGTAATTATCGGATCCCTCTGCAGCGACTTCCTACATTCCCTCTTCTACTCCTCTATGGCCCCAAAAAGCATTTCACTTCAGATTTCTTTCAAAACTCTTGCTAATTAAACAGTGAGCAGTCATTTTCTTTGCACCATCTGTCCCTTAATAAAACACACCTAAAGGGTACAAGATCATTTTATTTAAAATGCATTTAAGAAATGGGCGTCATAGAAAGTGTCACCACAGAAAGTGAAGGGGATGTAATTGGGAGCAAAAACTTTTAAGGCCCTGTTACTCAAGTCTCTAGGCCAAAGGAAAGGCAATAAATACAAGAACCAGATGTGTCAATAGTGGCATCTTCCATTTTCTGCTCCAGCAAATTTTGAAATCTGTCAGGGGTTTCGTTCCAGAAGAGGAGAAGACGAATAGGTATCATTAAGAAAGCCCTTCATCAGCAAATCTTCGAAAACAGATCTGTATTCTGCATCAATTCAGAGAGCGGAAGAGAGATGACATTGAAAATATTCTGTTCATAACCAGAAATATTTCTCTAGTGTTGTTTTTATTTGTGGTTATCAAGCGTCCGTAGTCAGCTTAGAGTGGAGGACCCAGAGTGACCAGTTGAGGGCCCTTTATATGTATACAGTCTGTATCTTACAGAGTTATCAGGAAAATGGCTCTGAACATATGACAATAAGTCTAATACATACACTTCTAGCTTCTCAGTGGGTATCAAAGCTACAAACTCACTGTTAACATTTTGCTTTTAGATTGCAATTTAGTGGAAGAAAGAAAGAAGACGTCCGGAAGCTTTACCGGCAAAACGCCATAAAACTCCACAATGCCAAGGAGTCATTTTAATTAGCTGTAAACTCATATCTCATATTCATTGACAACTTTATCACCTTCATACAAGCCCTGAAAAAAACCCAAAGTGAAATATAAAATGCATTACAAAGAGACAAAGTTTGAAAACCCCATAAAAAATTGGATTTAGCTGCAAAATATGTATAAGATATAGATTCTTAAGACCTCAAGTTTCTAAAGAATTTAAAAAACAAATCTTTGAGAAAATCCTCAGATATGTTTACAGAGCTTTCATCAGTTGATTATTTGTGACAGCCACGTCTGAAAAGCTCTGATAGTGTGTGAAGTGCACGTCTAGATACATAAGTCAGCGCATTGCCACTGACAAAAGTCAACATTGCAGAAGCTGCAACCAAACGATGGTTGTAGTTTTTACCTGAAAAATGACTAAATCGATTTATTAATTTATCATTATAGTTAGCACTGTCGCCTCACAGCAAGAGGGGCCCGGGTTCAATTCCCGGGCTGGACAACCTTCTGTGTGGAGTTTGCATGTTCTCCCCGTGTCAGCGTGGGTTCTCTCCGGGTTCTCCGGCTTCCTCCCACAGTCCAAAGACATGCAGCTTAGGTGCATTGAAGACTCTAAATTGCCCGTAGGTGTGGATGTGAGTGTGAATGGTTGTTTGTTTGCCCTGAGACAGACTGGCGACCTGTCCAGGGTGTACCCTGCCTTCGCCCATTGACAGCTGAGATCGGCTCCAGCACCCCTGCGACCCTTAACTGGATAAGCAGGTTACGGAAAATGGATGGATGGATGGATCATTATAGTTGCTGAATTGATAAAAAGCTGCAGCTCCAGTTCTGAGTTAAACTGGTTCTGCACCTACACTTTCCCTTTAAACTTGTATGGCTTCTTGCAACTTCCCTTTCTCCCTCTGATGTTACTCCAGTCTTAATTTGCCCTGCTGCATCTTTTGGCTCAAGGAAAGCCTCTAAAGTTTTAGAATCGACATCCATTTTTTAATACACTAACTGACAAAATAAAGCTAAATCTTGGTTAACATTCGCTGGCTTGTTGATTGTATTGCTCACAGTTTGGAAGGAGTTAGGCCAAAAAAAAGATGCATGATCCACATCTCCTTTTCTCGGCAGGTCAAACCCTATTAAAACAAAGCCACTCTACTTACTGTTTTCTCAGAGAAATGTGATTAAAGCATCCAACTGACAGAAAACACACTGCAGCTAAACTGAAGAGACATCAGATCAGCAACTTTCACAGAGAAGCTTTGAAAGTCTTTAAAACATCTCCCCTGACATCACTGTCTGCCATACTGTAGGTATCAAAATGTCTCTCAAAACAAAACTATCATCAAATGCCATTTTGTGAAATGATTTCATAATGAATACCTACACAGTAGTACTAGTGATGCTACACACAACACTGTGTCTGGAGTATAAATGAGAAACATCAACAGTGTGCGTACATTGATGCACCTGACAGCCTGTGAAAGAGGAGCTCAATTTGGAGAGGACAGGATTAAAGGCTGAAGTACAGAATCCCATTTCATGAACCATCAAGCAGCAGACGTCCTGTGGGCATAAACACATCTCCTCAGGAGGAGCAGAAGAGCTCAGATGACACCTCCTGACTAACTGCTAGGAGCTGACCTGGACTTAAACATCACTGATATTCAGATTTCCAACACTTGTTGCTCTGATAACACTGTTACCAAGCCACTCACAATCACGCGCAAATTGACCAATAATTACCTATTAAACCGACTGTTAGGGTTGAGGAGGCTAGGTTATCTACCATTAATACAATGTATCCGATGTGGGAGGAGACCAGTAGGCTGAGATGTTCTTCTGCAAACAACAAAAAAACTAAAGAAGAAGATGCAAAAATAATTAAATATAAAGACAAAGTGTACAGCATGCCAGCAGCTCTGAGCCCTGTGCACCAAGCCCCCAGGAAAAGCACCGTGATTTGAAGCAAATAGTTGACAAACGGTGGAATTACAACTTCCCTTTCATCATGTGATGCCATTGGGCTCGAAAATACTTTTCCCCATAGACTTACATTGGGAAAAAGAAGTCTGTACCTCCGCAGATATTTTTCACCTTCCCTTTGCCAACATTTTAATAGCCTTATTTTAGGGTGCTAAACACGAGATTGAGAGTATTTCAACATGGCGGGGTAAATTAAAGGCAAGTGGGGTTGCTCTATGGGACCAATAGATGCAGAAGATCAGTAGGAGATCCAGGTCATTTTATACATCATCAGTCAAATCATTCAGCCATTTTAGCTTCATGCACCACTGATCATGTGGGCGACTGTGGCGTAGTGGAGAGCAAGGTAGTTCTCCAATCAAAGGGTCAGTGGTTCGATACCCGGCCTCGGAAGTCGATGTGTCCATGGGCAAGACACTTAACCCCAAGTTGCTCCTGAAGGCTTGCCATCGGTGTGGACTGGATGTTGCATGAATGTTAGTTAGAGTCTGATGGTGGCACCTTGCATGGTAGCCTGTCATCAGTGTGTGAATGGGTGAATGATATGTAATATACTACAGATTGTAAGTCGCTTTGGATAAAAGCGTCTGCTAAATGTAATGTAATGATCATCTTTTCATAGGAATGAATGGGGCCCCGCCTCCAACGCTGTATGCAGTTATCTTTACACAATCATTTAGGCACAGCGAGTTCAATTCTAACTTCAACACGCTAACATGCTCACAATGATGATGCTAACATGCTGATGTTTAAGAGTTGAAATGTTTACCATCTTAGTTGAGAATGTCAGCATGCTAACATTTGCTAGTTAGCGCCAAATAAAAACTAGGCCCACAGCTGGTGAACTGCGGGTGATAAATTTCACTCAAAACCAAAAATGTCAAAGGCTAAATCTCAGGACACCACCAAAAGAACCACGAAAGTATGTAAAACATTTCGTAGCAATACATCCAATAGGTGTTGTTGATATATTTCAGTTTGGACCAATTTGTAGGGCTGACCAGGCATCGTCATCCCTACAGCTACACCACTAGCACGGCTTGAAGAAGTGTGCTTCCTTGCAACGTATTACAGGGGAAACCTTTTTAAGTTATCAACCGCTTATCCTATACAAATGCTGTTGAAATAAATTGCTCATAGTAATCAATTCGTCCATTTACAGTGCTCATTTTGGGTCCTTTCATTAATGCCAACATATGAAAAAAATGTATATGTTTATATTTACATTTTTAAATTAGGCATTGGGAGCCTACAGTTTACTTTCAGACCTGTAATTTTTTTTTTAAATGCGCTGAAACCACCGTCAAGTTATGGCTTAGTAGTCTATTATCACTACTAAAGTTCTTGTATTTGTAAACAGCAAAATACTGTTTAAGGCTATAGCCTTTTATACTACAGTAAACTTTATTATATATACATTAGTACAGTCTTTTAGTGTATGAGTGAATCATACACAGTACAGTGATTACATTTGTACAGTACTTTGTAAAGCGTATTTGTCTATGGTGATCAGTTTGACCCAGACAGACCTGCTCCCTGTAAGAGGTTCCACTTTATGCAATTCCTATGACAGGGATCTTGTCAAAGGGATGAAACGCTGACCTCAACACCAGATGACCAGCACAGGCAGCAAAACTGTACAATATTATTAATCCTCTCTCAGGACACAGCTAACTGCAAATTCAGCAAGAAAACACAACTATGGATGCAAAAGGTTTTTTTTCTTTGTTTGCCGTAGTCCGACAAACCTACTGACAGTTTAAAAATAAGAAATGCGCCGCTATGCTGCTTTGTACTCTTGCGATTAATCTCCTGCTCTCTGTAACCCTTTTTAATTAGTCACATGAGCAAGTTAATCATGACTGTCTTAACGGTTAATAAAATAGGTAATAGAGGGAAAACAAAGCATGCTCTCTTGTTTTATGTTAAGGTTACACATTCACTGTACTATCTGCTATATAAAGACATGTTACTTTGAACCTGTCAAACATCTAATGCAGCACTAAATGCACCAAAGCAAGGACATATAAGACATCGAGAGGAGAGCTGTGTGTGTCAGTATGTGTGTGTGAGTACAGACATACTGCAGCTACACACCAGTGTGATCCACCACTGCTGATGCCAAAAAGGAAGTCCTGATTTGGCTCACACACTGGAGTGTCCCAGTCATGTACTCATAACACCCCCGGGGAATAAAGAAACCACTGCACCACCTGATCTGTTCACACACACACACACTGCACTACCAACACGCATCACTCACTCAATCCTGTGGTTGGAAATAAAATATTTGTTAATCGATATGAATAGCAGAGGAATATCTACATGGGAGATTTCTGCGAGACCAAATAACTACACTGCGCTGCCTAAATGACAAGAAAATGAAATAAATTTCAAGCTTCATTGTAATCAGTGTCTATCAGAGGCTGTAATGCGCAAAATGTAACAGCATGTAAATCAGAGCCTTACTTTGAACCACCTTCAGCAGTGAAGGGACTATTTTTACTAAAATGCATTCATAGAAAAGGTTATAATGGACTTGGCACAAATTCATCATCTTAACAGATTCATATGAACACAGTGAGCTCTGCAGACTCTTACGTGAGCCTTTCATCTGCTTGCTCAGCAGATTTGACTTTGCAGAAATTCCCTCTGAGCTTTTACTGTATAAGAGTGAGCTGCCTCTCAGGATGCATCTACAGTAAAGACGGCCATACTGTAAAATATAAAGACCCTGGTAAAGAAATACAGATGGAAAGAAGTGAAAATAATGTTCATGTTATAATAAAAGAACATCTCTTCTGTCAACTTCTTAAAAAAAAAGAAAAAAAAAAAAAAAAAAAAAAAAAAAAATACTTTTAATCAATCTCCACATGTCGAGATTATATCAGCCAATGAAAAGTGTTCTAACTTCTAACCTTTCTATGGCGCAAGAAATCCCCATCTCACATTCTACTCTCACACACGTTTGTTTTTGATGTAACATTATACTGCAGCACTACATGATGCTTCAGTGTGAATAGGCGTGAGGACTCTCCTGCATGCCGTAAAAGTTCCACCCTGGCAGATTTGAGATTACTTCAAGTGCATTAAAACGAGAAACGACCGGCAGAACGATAACACTGCCTGCTCTAATTACCTCTGAGCCATTTATTATCTCATTCTCTCTCCGCAGAGCTTTTTTTTCTTCTCCACACTCAGACAGGATGTGTGTAATGAGGCTAGGTGCCTCTGTGACAACCTGCAGCACAGCCTCAGTAACTGATGATGCAGTCTTGGACTGACAGTGAAATAAAAATGCTGCTTACCTTCAAGAAATAGATGTGCTGCCTCCTAAACAAGGAGTGGACGCAGAGAACAGGGTCAGATATGCAGGAAGAAGAACAAAAAAAAGAAAATCTTAACAATCTGCAGTTTGGTTCATCCAAGACATTTCAAAACCCCAGAGCTGGAAGGTCCCAGTTTCACTCTCAAACAAGACTTTGTGCTGCTGACGTGTACTCAGACCAGGCAGACAGGAGAGGAAACACACGTTAACATTGTTCTAACACACTGAAATCAGCACAAGCATCAGAGCCGGTGCAGCTCCACTGCTGTATTTCCCGGCACTGTTCGCTCATTGGCTGAGGAGCTACTCAATAAAAACCCTGCTTGTCATCATTTGGGCGAGGAGGGGTGGGGGTTAGATTTTCTGTGGCGCACTAACAACCGTGCTCCTCCTCTTTTCTTTCTTGCTCCATCACTTTTTTTCCCCTCAGCACAGGCAGCCGGGGGAGTGCTGAGCTTTGAGAATTAGACGCAGGAGGAAAGGGAGGAGGAGAGCGATGAGAGAGAGGGAAGTGCAAAAGCAAAGGGGGGGGGGGGGAATCGATGAATGGAGAGGTGAAGATGGTGACCGGCAGTCTTGATTTGAGGGTCCTTTGCCTCCCTGCTGCAGGAGCTCTGCACGAACCTGAGTGCAGTGAGGTGTGAGGACCAGAGAGGATAGAAGGAGAGACTTGGGGGGGGGGGTGGGTGAGTGGGAGTTACCGGTCTGCTTGGGCTGGTTTTGCTGCAGTATAGAGGGAAGTTGTTGTTTTTTTTTTCTTCCTGTTTTCCAAGCAGCAGTTGATGTGGAGCTCCAGCAGACTTAGCAGCATAGAAAAAGGGGGACTAGTTCAAAAAAGGGAACTAGTTCCTCCCTTCCTTGTTTACAGGCTTCTTTTCGTGTAACTGATGAATAATTTAAAAGAGCAGAAGGTGGGATGAGCTGCAGGACAGACACAGATCACCGCTGCCTCATTGAGGCATTGAAAAGCAGAAAAGTCAAGCAGGTGTGAAGAAGAGCATTACATCTTCGGACACAACATTCAGTTCAACAACTTGACGTTTGACATGTTTTATAGATCAGAATTTGTCAGCTGATGACACAATGTCACATAAATGTTGCAACGTGTAAGTATTTCTTTCCTCTGGTACTTCTTTTCCTTCAGACCCCACAACTCAGTGCCTCAATTTAATTAAACGGACTAAATGAAGTCTTATTCTGCTATCTGAAATCAATAGACATCCTGACTCACTACACTGGACAGCTGCATCACGCAGCCACTGCAGGTTTCTCCAGGGAAATCCAACAATATGTTGCAGGAATAACAGTTTACCTCAGCCGAAGTGAAGCAGCCTGAAATATGAAAAATCTAATTATTTCAAGCTTTTTGACATGTTAAATTTAAAGGCAGTTTAATAAGAGCTATCAGAGACAATATTTGTCCAAAACAGCCTTTCAACAGTTCACACACACACAAGAGAAAAAGCCTTAAACGATAAAACAGTATCACCTTACACCACCGTAAAGGGGAACAACACCTAAATTAAGAATTAAAATATGTTATTTCTATGGCAGAGGACATTTTGGTCAATATTTGTGAACATGATCTACGCCCTCTTAAAGCCAGAAACCAGAGAAGTACAACTCAAGCTTGTGACCTCAAGTATAAAGTCTTGAGCTTTGTTTTCTTTTGCTTGTACCTTAATGAGCTTTGTTGTGTCCTCGGTTTGGAAAAAGGAAACAAACAAAAAAAAGCCTAGCCTTTTTATATTGGTTTCAATGTAATAAAAAGGCTACAATTATTATAATAATACAATCATTCAGGCCTCCTAATGTGGCTTAAAGGTGTACTGCAGATATAAATCTTAAATAAATGATTGTGGAAGAAATTCAGCAAATTTATTTGACGACCCTAACAAAATCTCTAAGGTGGTTAGATTCTCCCGACCCAGTCTTTGGAAAATGTCTTAGACCACAGGAGTAACACGTATGAATTCTGAAAATGGGTGTAGTTTGCATTCAACTGCTCAATTCTTTGGCAACTTAAAAAAAATGTCCTCAGACAGTCTATCCACCTGATTTAGCAGTGCAACATTTGTTAATGAAAGCATCAACAGGAAAGCGGTGTGAGTGCCAGTTCCACCATTACACTTATTAAACCTTCTGGGAATGTTGCCAAAATATCCGCAGCAAATAGCAGCCAGGCTCCCTTCAAGGAGGACACAACATTTCATTGCCTTTGGCATTACCCTTGACACAACATGACCAGGCAGTGCTCAGTGCAATACCAATGATTAGACCGCCATTTGAGTGAGAGACGCTGCGTCGCTAAAGCATTCGCCATTTTTATGAACTTTCTATTCCACTGTGGCCGTTTGCTTCCTGCTCGAGGGTGGAGAGGTGGAGAGAAATGTTTTGATGGGATCCAATTATTCAACCAGATGATATTTTGTGATTGCCTTGTGCTGAACTTTATAGCCATAAATCACTATAGATGAGACGGAGACACGGAGATAATTCAGGCGAGAGATTAGAGGTGTGCCAGGAGCGCCGTTAGCGAAGGTGAACCAGGAAGTCTAATGAGCCTCGAATATGAAATGAAATTGTAAATGAGAGTCAAAAGCTAAAAAGAATAAAGCCATGCGAGCTGCTCTGGCGGATGCTAAGATGCTCACAATGACAATGCTACCTTGTTGATGTTTAGCAGTAGCATAACTTACTTTGGTGTCCTGACATGCTAACATCTGCTGATTAGCACCAAACACAAAGTACAGCTGAGGCTGATGGGAATATCATTCAGGTATTTGGTCATAAACTAAAGTATTGGGTTATAAGTATAAGGTTCATCCTCAGGAGGACATGACAACTGTAAGTGTATCAGATTTAACAGCAGTAAGAGCTGTTAAGAAAACTTTACTCAAAACCACAAATGCAAACCTCATGGTGGTGCCAAAGGAAAAGTCAATAGATCAAACAGTAGGATAGTTTGTCTGGGGCCAATCAATGTTTGTGCAAAATTTCTTGGCAATTCATCCATTAGTTGATGAGATATTTCAGTCTGGGCCTAAGTAGTAGACTGACTCACGACTGACGGACATTGCCGTCAGTAGAGATGTGCTGCTAAGTGTCTAAAAGGCAAATTATCCCTAAAGGAGCAGTTTGTAAAACAATTTGTGACATCTAGCTTTGAGATTGCAGATTGCAACCAACTGAAAACTCTCACTCCTTCCTTTTCAAGCGGGTTAGAGAAATACGGTTGCCTTCAGGTAACTTAAAAACGGGAAATGCTCTCTGTAGAGCCAGTGTTTGGTCAACGCATTATCACTCTCAACCCATCAAATACCAACGCTTGGTCAGTGGCCCTCGGCATTTGACATGGGCGCTCTAGCGTTAGTTTTCAACGTCTCTAGATGGTCTGTCATGACATGCATATTGCCCTTTCAAAATAAAACTTCCGTCTTCACATGAAGTTAAGTTTAGGCAACAAAATAAACTAAAAAAAGAGCGTGCTTGATATTCACTTGACTTACTAGCAAGTGACAAACGACTCACGTGACAAACAACAGTGTCAAAATGTCTACTTTTAACTACTTTTAGACTCTAAGGGGACACTCGCACTGTTCTCCTGGCTGATAGTCCTGTGTTTGTTTGACTCCTTGCTGTGGGGAACTGACAATATGGTGGTATTTGGCAAATTGGGATTGAGAATAGTTTGGTTTCGTTTGTCTATTTCTGAGCTACTCTAGAAACATGGCGGTGCAACATGGCAGACTCCCTATGTAGATAAAAAACACTCATTCTAAGCAAATTAAAATACAGGGTTTCTTAGTTTTGGTTGATTATACACTAATTAAAACAATATTTATGAATATTATATTCCAGCTGAAAAATCACTGTAAATCCCACGTAGTGTTCCTTCAAATGTGACCTTACAGATTTGACGTATTTTTCAAACTTAAACTCTCCCCACAAAAAAACAATCAATTCAAACATACAGAAGAGAAAAACATAAACTCTCATCTAACCACTAGGAAACAGAAAACAACTCACTGAAATTAAAAGTTAAAATCTTTCACCTAATTAACCAAACATAAGTACAGTGTTTACTCAGTTTACTAACATTACATCACATGATTTCTCACTTTGCAAGTCCAAGCAAATGTAAGAAATTGAATTGAATTATAGCGTACCAAATATATTTAATATTTTCACTTACCCACATTGTACATCAGTGTTTTATGATGGTTTTCATTGAAGGTTTGAGACTTTCTCGGTGCAGGACCTAAATTAGACAAAGTCTCTTGCTCCGTGACCCTATTGCAGCATGTCAGCATCCAGGGACCCACCAGAAGTAGGCCTGAGACCCAGTACGGCTCCCAGCCCCCAGGTTAAAGCTGCACGACGCAAATTGTGCAAGTTGACAGCACAATGTAGCAGAGAAGTTTAGTCAAAGGGTTTTAAATCAAAAGGGCGGTTAACAGTCTTGATATTTCTCTTACTTGTTTCCATGTGGATGTGGACAATTGCAAATGTGCTTCAATTAAACGTCTCATTTTCAAAAGGGCTGGAGATGTCATTGCTAATTTGTGACACAAGAGGACGCCACACTCAAATATTCAGTTGGTTTATTAACTATGGAGCTGGCCACTCATTATGCAGCACACTTCCTTATTATCTCCACAGTTATACTAACAGTGTGGGGAACACTTCTGCCACCGAAATCTGGTTCATACACTCTGTACGTGGAACACAGCTGATTTTGATTCTTTTAAATGTAGGTAGTGAAGAAATCCCCCCCCCTTTCTATAGTAACATAAAACCACATTTAACTGGTCGGGTCACTTGTTCCCAAAATAACCGGAGCGAGATGGAGCACTGAGGCTAATTTTGTCTGCATCAGTGTGAACCCCATGTGTCTCTGTAACCTGGATATCTCTGGCATCCTGCACAATATCACTATGTCAGTAACGCCTTGTCCGAATAGCAACAAGATCAGTATTAAGGACTGGTATTATTATTATGGGAGTCCTGGCACACTGTGATGTATGCACTCTTGGGTGCGTTTGAGCCAAATGGATAGTAAGGTTTATTTATTTATCTAAACTTGACTTGACAAATGAAGTGCTGCTGTCTTCAGATTCTCACTGGTTTGCTGCCAAAAGGGCTTCAGCCGTTCAGCAGCTGAGTAAAACTGTAATTTAATCCATTGGGAGATGAACTGTAGTTTGCTGCTTTAGAGGAACCTAAAAGCAGTTTCTTTTATTAATTTATTTTATTTTAAATGTTGGTGGAAATATATTTTTAATTTTGAATAATAATAATAAATTCCCCTAATTTTTCCCTTTTATTTGTTAACATATATTCATGCTTTTTCCCCTTAAATTAGCAGTTCTTTCCAGGAATTTATTAAGGAATATATCAGAAATTACAGAACTATAAAAGAAAGTGTTAGATATTCCATACACTTTCAGCTACTCAGCAGCTAATTTAAATATTTAAAAACAGGATAAACCAAAACTATTAAGTACAAAATCTATATAAACTTTTTATTAATTTCTTATTAAAACGGTGCACATATTGAGTTATTATGAATAATGACTGTTAAGTTGAGCACAAAAGTCACCTTTACAAAACGTCTGCTGGAGATTTCATTTTGAAGAACACACTGTATTGAAAAAAAACCAAAACCAGAAATAAAATTATTTATTGATATAAACACGTAGATGTTTCATGTAGTTCTCCTTTGAGGAACAGTAAATTACTGCATAAGTCTTAGTGTAAAACCTTGTTAGACTGACAATAATTGAGTTAGCGTAGACAGTATCGTTGGGGAAAGGGCTGATTGTGGACATGGATATGGACTTAATAATTTAGTGAACGATAAAGGCACAAAGCGACTACAATTGTTCATCATAACACAGGGTAACACTCGGCAAGAGGTCACAGGCAACAACCCTTTGGTAGTGTGGTCACCAGCCATATATACATGTTCTTCCAGGAATCCAGCACCTTCCTGTAAAAGAGAAGGAAATAATTCAAACTCTAAAATCTTTGTTCCTTATTGTTGCTCAAGACAGTTTTAGAAACGCTAAATGTGTCACGCACCTTCTGCTTTAAAGGCCTCATTCCTTCTGCTCCTAATTTGGGATCGCAACAGACGAACAAATCACAACAACAACAACAACAACAACAGGTGTTAAAAAGTGTTCAGTACTGCAGTCGATGAAACGTCAGCGATGCATAATCAATGAAAAGTATAGCAGAATATAAGGCATACCATAAACAAAATGTGTATATTTTTTAATATACATGTTAAAAATAAACTTTATCCATCAATTACTTATCTGGTATTGCATATAACAATGACATTGCAAAGATTAAAGCTACAAAATGTTAAGAGTTAAGGGAGTAACATGATGTATCCCTGTGTGCTAAAGGGGGCTGCTGCTGCTGAGTCGGGGAAATGTGATTAAGTTCCAACCGAGCACATGAGGAGCCATTTCAGATTTAATTTATGGGTGCTACCTCTTGGACTCGTTCAGGGGCAGAGGCCACCTTTTCCAAGTTTAGTGCCCTCCATGTAAGGAAAGTAAGTCAAGGAGAAGGACGATGTCACCTCAGGACTCATTTAAACCGATCCAATGCATCCAGTTTAACTGTTGAGCTTTTACTGCATTCATTTCTTAGATATATCCATACTGTGTGACTGAACTACAAGAAAATTATATAATCAGACTATAATATCATGTACATATTTTAAACATTAATAGGCACTTTGATTTGATCAGTTCTGACCTGTGAGGATGTGAATGTTGACTTATTTCTTCTCTGCATCTGCAGGCACCGCAGGCTCTGTTCAACATAAAGACGAGAAGTTATTAGCTTTCAGTGAGTTAAACCAACGCTGCAACTTTAAATATATATTTAAATGCATGAATTCTATATTTTATTTTTAAGATCTTGACTTACGTTTGACCTCCAACTTGCAGCTGACAGTTGCCTCTCCGTGACTGTTCTTGGCTTTGCAGGAGTACACACCTCCGTCAAAGTTACCAGGCTTACGGATCTCCAGAGAGCAGATACCCTGGACGCAGATCTGCCTGTACTTGGGGTCGTCTCCGATGATCATCTGGTTCTTCATCCATATGACCTTGGGCTGTAGAAAGAAAAAGAAAGAAAAAAACAGATTATAGGACAACAGTTTTCAATCTCACAACCATCAACTCACAAATGAACTGGCAGCAGTGGTGTTTCTATTTATGTTTGTGCCACATGGCAAGAAAACTCTTTTGATTGAAGTGGGCATACAGCACACGCCCAGTTTGGGAGTTTAAATGCGACTGATAGGGTGAGGACCTCCTGGGGCCTCACAGGGAATGTGACACATGTGACCCCGCTTTGCTGAGCTGTCAACCTCATGGCCTCTCCTCCTCCTTCTCCTCCTCCTCCTCTCCTACTTCAGATGCAAAGAATACCGATTCTAGCCTTCTGATCGAGATAATCTACTAATCGCTACTGTCCAGTTGGCGACCCGGTGGGATTATGAGCCCAAACGGGAGGTGAGAGGCTCAGACAGCAGGCTAACAAGGCCAGGCAAAGATCACACACATACTCAGCTCAGAGCCAACACACTGACAACCGATGGATCAGTAATGGAGGTAAACTCTCAGTATGTCCACTCACCACCTCTACATGATTATTCAGCTGCTGACAGGTAGTTTGGCTCCTACAGTGTGACGGCCTAATCTAGCAAACAATGAATGCATACCTGCATAAACATGTCCCAAAATAAACTTTTTATTATACATTGCATATCCTCTAAGGACTCATGTGTTTCCATTAATTTCATCATATCACGTATGAAAATCAACTTTCAGTGAGTTCTTTGAGATAATTTATTACAGCAAGTGTGAGACTAATTTCTTAATATTTGTCGTATTATTGCATTATTGTTGTGTCAATAGTGAGCAGGGTTGCTCTGCCTTGGTGATGTGTTCAATGACCCAAAATATTGCAGCTGAAACACACTGAATTTATCAGCTTCTTTGTCTAGAAGTAGAATTTGGAAGACAAACGATGTGCAAGTTAACAATACTATGTTTATAATTATCATTAAAGCTCTTTGAACGTCGCTTTGAGTTACTTTTTTAGTTTCTATTTCAGTAGGAGTAGGTGATCACCCATATGAGCCAATGCAGCACTGGCAACCGCCATTTTTAAAGAGCAGTTTAGCCATGTAAAAAACAGACCCAAAAAAAACAGCGCGTTAAGAAAAAAAATAAAAGATAACACAGACAAATGGACCGAGTGGGATGTCCAGAATATAATTGTTCATAAGCACAAACCCACTGAGCCCTGAGTGAAGGCCCTTGAAGGTATATAGTTCTCTACCAGTTGGCAACTACTTTCAGGGAGTCCCCAGAAAGGTTTTGTCCTAAAACTCCTAACATCAGGTGTGGTGCAGATGTTTTGCTGAAGCGGTTAGTTTAGTGGGAAAAAGGGACAAGACACGGAAATTGTCAAATTAAAAAGACATGTTACTGTACTTTTGGGCATCCCCTGACGGAGCACAGCAGCTTGGTGCTGTAGCCGACGGTGGTGGCTCTGTCATTAAGATTGGTGGTGAACTTGGGCGCCTCGGTGTAGTCGCGTTCCTTGTACTCTGGAGGCTTGTAGTCGATACCTGGAGGTTGGAAGAGAAACAGACTTGACCATGAAGCTCCAATCTGCTCATCTCAGGTACCAACACAGTTCCCACAAATATGTGATTCCTTTTTTTTTTCCCTGAATTTTTCCATGATGACCAATCTAAAGGTTGGTTGCATGATTGCAACTTGCGAAATAGTATGTAGGATTACATCTCTATCAAAAAAAATGGACCTACTGTATATGATAATTAGTACAATTCTGTTACCATTAGGCAAATTGGAATTTGCAGCCAAATAATCTCAGACAGACTAGCTGTCTGAGATTTCAGCAGCATCTCAGAGTTTTGAATGAAGGTTATTTAGTTGCAGAAACTGTTCCCAAAGTTTGAGAATGAACTTCCACGCCCAAATTTGAATGTGAAAGTGAAAGTCTACTTAAGCAGATAACAGCGATGTTATTACAGCGTCAGTTGTAAAGAAACTGTCAGTGAGGTAAGGATCAATGAGATGAAAGCTAAACAACTACAAAAGAATCCCTCTGTGTCTGTTTTCTTTTTGGTCAAGGGTTACCTGTCTTCAAGATGTTGGCCTCCTCCTTTGCAACAGTAGCCGACTCGCTCATTCCACACTTGTTTTCAGAGAACACTCTGAACTTGTAGGTGTTGCCCATGATGAGGTCAGAGATGGTGGCGTTCAGTCTGTGGTAATGGTCCAGCACAGTGAACCAGTCCTGTAGGCACACAACGGGACGAGGTTTTGAGGATTCAGGATTTACTTTTTGTACTGTATCAGGAGCCAGACATACGTGCTTTGATGCTGAAAACTCACTCCAGTCTTTTTGTCGGCCTTCTGGACTGCGTAACCTGTGATCTCTGTGTTGCCGTTGTCCTTGGGTGGAGTCCATTCCAGAGCAACATTGAAGCCCCAGGTATCCACAATCTTCACACTGGCGGGAGGCCCTGACAGCTCTGTGAACAACGGAACAACAAGTGTTACACCAACAGTTTTTAAATGAACTCTAACGTAAATAGCTGCTGCTGCTGCTACAGCCAAGGACAAGGGCAGACTGCAGGGTATTATTCGCTCTGCTGAGCTGAGAGGATGATTTGCTGCAAGCTGCCGTCCCTCCAGGACCTGAACATCTCCAGGACCCGGAGGCAGGACACAACTTAAATCACACCTATCTGGCAGGAGAGGCTGCAATCCATCAGAACCAAAACCGAACACAACATGAACAGTTTCTTTCCAACTTCATTTAAAGGCCCAATGACACAGACTTCTATCTGTTACATTAATGCACATATTTTTGGACTATTATCTCTCTACACTGCATATTTTTTTATTCTTCAATACCATGAACATTTGCACATAACCTAGAACAGCTAAATGGGCCTTAGACCGCCATCTAGTGCACTGCGAAAAAACTGCCAAATGGTTAGATCAAATTAAAAATAAAAAAAATAGGGGTAAATTACAAAGCTTACATCTAAATATGCTCAAAGATAGAGATAAATAAAATACAATAAAATAAAAAGTTGAGCTAGCTAACGTTAACTCGGAGGCAGTGAATCTTCGATGTTGGAGACAACCAAGAGCCAGTAAAAGCTCCAAAGCACGTGGTGAGGAAATATGACCCTGTGTACATTCAATTTAAATTTGGATTCATGATGGCAGGCAGAAAATATATTTTGGTCACTACAGTTGTGGCATAATACATATCTAGAGCCCAGTTTATTTTTCTCCTTCTTTTGTCATTTTTACTTTTCTTTCTCATTTATTTGAGGTTTTTTTAAAAGTGGGCATTGAACATATTTTTTATCAATTTGTTTTATATATATATATCTTTTTTTTCTACCTATGTGGCAATAAACGGTATTCTGATCTTTATAAAACCATCCGTCCCCCTTATTCTAAACTGTATCTTACACACGCCACTTCCCACTTTTTTAATGTAACATTTTGCTCACCAACAATTTGCAGGATGAGCGAAGCCTTGTCGTCGAAGTCCTCCACCTTCACACACATCTCATACACTCCAGAGTCGTCTCTCTCGGCCGTGCGGATGAACAGGATGCTGTCTCTTTCGCTGCTGCGGATGTTCACCCTCTTTGTGTCCAGTGGCTGTCCGTTCTTTAGCCAGGTGACCACAGGTTTGGGTTTGCCCTGGTTAAAAAAAAAAAAAAAAGAAGAAAATCAGACAGTGAATTGCGAGGGCTTGTGTATTGTTATTCATTACGCATTTACAGAACGCTACAGTCATCTTGTGCTTACTGAGAAGGGGATGGTCAGGTTGATCTTATCCCCAACGTGAGCGACGTATCTCTGGCGGAGGAAACGTGGCAGGCGGACCTTGGGACGATCTGGAGAGAAAAAACCCACCAATGGTTATTAAAGTATCGTTGGAGGATTAGTAACAAGACGTCACAGCCTTAGAGGGATGGCTGGGATCTGTTAGGAGATCTTTGGAGTGAAACAAAAGGATTTAATTTGCTTTTGTGACCCACAAATCTTGAAAGAAATCCATAAACCGGCTGGGCTGATCTAAGCCCATCTGAGCCGGGGAATCTTCATCGGTGCCACCAGGGTGTGTCTGTGCTTTAACCGGTTGTAAAAGTAACCCTTATTCTAAGTCCTTTATCCATCCGATTTATATCCGCTAACTCAGTGGGCACACATTTCTTTCTTTAAATGGCATGATGTGTTAAAGCAACCACACAGATCATGGGACAAGTAGGGCTTTGTATAGATTATAAAGAAGGTAAATAAAATGAGAAGCTGCACGTAATGTTTGGAGGACAGGAATCTATGGAAAGCAGGATAGTAAGTAGGTGTGTATGTCATGTGAATGCACATTCATGTTTGTATCTGTGTGCTGTTTTTTGGGGCTTTAATTGTATTTTACCTATAAAGATTTTACGGTTTACAGTGCAAAAATCACTAAAATCTATATGAAATCTCTCAAATTCATAATAAAACATTTGTCTGTGTTTTAAACCATATTTTGTTCCCCCTCCTAGTTCATTGTAGATTGTTTTCCTATGTGCAAGCTGATTGCCTTATTGGGACAAATTAAGTTGCAATAACACTGGAAATTGCTTAAGTAAGATATGTATCTGCATGTAGAGAATCTAAATCATTTTTAATATAAAGTAGTATGAAAAGATCACAATCGGGAGGGGCCCTGGTGGCTCATCGAAGCTTCCTTACATCATCTTAAAAAGACAAATCACACAGATAGTTAGAAGCTGTGACGTTTGAAGTGATACTTAAGCCTCCGAAGTATCTCGCCGAGGCTCATTTGTAAAAGGGATTTGATGAGAGGCAGCACCCTAATGAGTCCAGCGCAGCAACATTTGTCAGGACTCTAAATAAAGAAACATACCGTAGAATATCACCACCTCTAATGACGCATGATTGGGAGCTTAAATTACTCCCACTCACGTCAGAACGCATTCAAATCAAAGATCAAAACTGGAACATAATTCATCTGGTGTGAGAAAAAAAGAAAAAAGAAAAAGTGAAGTAAATGTGTATCTGTTTACTAGAACAAACATACCGCGTGTTAAATGTCTTGTCACTTCATTCAGAGAGGATGAATCTTAATGAACCTTCTCCCTGTGAAGTCTGTGGCATGTTTCAAAATAAACAGCGAATCTCTGGAAGTCTCATGAGATTCGGGTGTCGCCTGAGAATTTAGCTCCATATCCACCACCCCCTCACCCATCCACCCTCTGGAATTTGCCATCCACCCCACCCCACCTCCTCTCCTCTCCTGACCCACAGCCCCCACCTGTTTGCAGTCA
Source organism: Anoplopoma fimbria (assembly GCF_027596085.1). NCBI lineage: Eukaryota > Metazoa > Chordata > Actinopteri > Perciformes > Anoplopomatidae > Anoplopoma > Anoplopoma fimbria. The sequence continues at coordinate 22,759,846 of NC_072465.1, read as the reverse complement.
GATCACTTGTCACCAGCGATCCTGCAGAGAGAGCAGCCTGACATTCCCCCTCAGCATGAATCCTGGCGGGGATCACAATGCAACCCCTGCTCCGAAAAAATTAATTAATGCATTAATAGCGGGGACATCCCAGCTATGTCTCCAAAAAGCTTTGCGGCCATTATGTTCGGGAAACCATTCATGAGTTGGCTTCTATATGTGGTGGAGCGCCCGCTATGGCGAACATGGCGGTGAACATGGACTAAACTGAAATGCAGCCAGTCCGGCGGGGATCAAGTTGCTGTCCCTCCCAGTTGGGCTCTCCATTTTCGCATAACGATGATTTGTGAGTGAGCCGAAGTAACGCAGCTACTCCCTCTAAAGCCCTCGGGGTCCAATCATCATTTTACAGTAAATCACTTTACATATACTGTCTACGATTAACACTGTAAGGTGTACAGCATTAGTAAAACCCATCTACTTAACAAGCGTGTAGTTATCACACTGTGGTGAGGTGGATCAGTGTGAGAGGGCCACAGTTTGATGCCGTTAATTCTGCAGGTATGTGCCAACGGGACACGGACAGCTGGGAAAGAAAACATTGCTGAGCTGCTTCGGTTTGACTTCTGAACTTTACAACTCCCCGTTCCCATAATAAATGGCTCTATGAAAACTTAAGCCAGACCTGGGTCAAATAGCTTGTCCTATATGCAATTAACTATACAGAGGGATTAAGCTTACAATTTTAAATAAAAAATGTTTTGCCTTTAAAAAAAATACCTGTGTGTGATTTGATTTTCATTTTTTGGTCATGTGGAAGTGAAGGTCAGGTAACAAATCGTATCTGAGGCCAACAGCTTGAGAACCAAATTTAAAAGACTGTATAGAGAAAATGGCCTAATGACTTTTACCGTCCGACTTGTTACTTTTTTTATGGTTATTGTGTCTCAACACAGTTTGTTGTTACTATTTATATATGCATGGTGTATGTAATATTCAGTAACTTTCATTTGTGCTTAATTTTGTATAAAGATGATGTATTTGTGCACATATTTCTTTGTTTTCTCACTTTTCTGCATTTAATTGATCCCCTTGTTTTTGTCTGTGTACAATCACTCATCAATTTGTAAAGGCCTTTTTTTCCCCGTTTCTCTCGGATTCCTGTTTATATTAGATTCTCACATTGAATAAAGCATTCTGGTGTTTTTTTTTAAGTATTATCTACATGATGCATCTGTTCTTGTGCTTCATTTAGCTGCTGTGACCCTTCAGTTTTGTTTGTTTGTTTGTGACAAAGTGGTAAACTAATCGAGTGAGTAGTTTTTGTGCTGAACATTCACACGCTGTTATCACTCAATCTTGAGTGATTTTCTGGGATTGGATCTTGCTCGCTTCTTACCAGCGACCTCCTTCACCAGGACGGCCTCGGGGAGGGCCACGGGCAGGCTGCGGCCGCCGGCGTTCAGGGCCACCACGCGGATCTTCAGACGGTCGCCGGTGGTCTGGTTCTTGATAACGTAGCGGCAGGACTTCTGCAGATCCTCGTTAACTGCTTTCCAGTCCTCGGCTAAATGGGATTATACAAAAAAAATAAAAATGAAGACAGACTCATAACAATTTACAGAGCTATTGTTCATCTTGATATTATACAGAAGGATAAAAGACTGTGATGATGAAGTTTGCTGACTGTGAAAACTGCAGGCAGACCGAGACGAACAGATCTAATTCGTGCAGAACGAATAAATTACAACTGATTGTTGTGCAGCTTTGTAAAGGAAACACTGATTATGTCTGACACACATTATTATTATTGCAATAATAGACATAGATTTGGTGTTCTGTGGGTAAACAGCTTGCCCTGTCTGCTAAATCAAGCCTGCATTGAACTACTGCTGAGATGAGCTTAGGGCAGTAAGTCTAAAAGCAGGACCTCCAGCAAGACCAGAGCAGCTCCTGAAATGCTTCTTTCCTTGTAGGGAGAAGTTAGGTAGCTCATGATATAACGGAGTGACACTTGGGGGACAGCTGCACCGGGTATGGCTGACCCGCAACACTGTAAAACAGCTATTTCACATGTTGCTGGGCGTCTTTAAAAGGCCCTTAAACAGTATAGATATAATTATAGGTATTAGCGATGTAATAATACTTTCTGTAAAAAAAAACTTAAATTAGCATCTGAATTATAGCTTTCAACATAATTTAAAAGGCCGGCTGACATTTCTGTCACGGTGTATTAATAATCTGACCCCCTTTTTCGTGCACATGCCCGTGTTCGGTGCACCTGGTCAAAAGCAGAGCGGGACTTACTTCCATCCTTGCAGACTTCAATGGTGTAGCCGTCCAGACCGGAGTCTCCGACGACTTCCGGCTGGCTCCAAATGATAGTAACCGAAGTGTCATTCTTATCCTCGACGAACAGATCCAGTGGGACACTTGTGGGCTCTGCAGACGCCACAAAAATGACGTTCAATTACTCAACGTGCAAATGGCAGAAATGAACAAAATCATTTAGAATCAGAAAACCATTGAGGGTCATAAGAGATGAGTGCAGTTACGTTTATTAACACTGTAATAAAAAACTAAAAGAATTGAGTCACTCTGAGGTGGAGTTTCCTCTCTGAATAGAACTTTACCTGGGGGTGGAGGTGTGGGTGGTTTAGGCTCCTTTGGTGCAGGCGCTTCAGCAGCTTCAGCTGATAAAGAGGCATTTGTGTTATTATTGGCAGTGTGTAATGAGCAGAGTGACGCTGCAGCATCAAATAAAATCCAGCTATGTAACGCTCAGCTCTACAATGCTAATACAGAAGGACGTTAAATCATCTCAGATAATAAAGAGAGAAGAGTGGAACAGGAACATGTTCTGTTTTACCATCAGCAGGTGCTTCGGAGTCAACAATGGGAGCGCCTTCCTCTGTGGCTGGAGCGGCAGCAGCTATTATTGAAGGTTAGATATTAATAATTAGAGCATTAAGCAGGTGGGACATGTCCTAACAGATGATAACATGAGAATGTGTGTTGAGAAAGGAGAGTCAAAGTGTCATGAGGGAATTAGTTAGCGTTGGCTTTAGCGTGAGAGGGTGAAGAATCAGATTTAGGAAGGTTATCTGTTGTGGCTCATGTGAATTCTTTACCGTCGGTGGGGGCAGCAGCTGGTGTTTCCTCTGTAGCGGGGGCAGCAGCTGACATTAGAGGTTAGAGGATATAAGCGTTAGATATTAGTGAAGTTTTTGTTTGACTGTAGGAGGTTAAAGATGTAAAACATATATATGTAAATACACTAATTGTCTGTTTTACCATCAGCAGGGGCCTCAACAGCTGATATTAGAGGTTAGAGGATATGGGCATTTGCTATTAGTGAAGGTGTCTCTTACTGTAGGAGGTTCAAGAATGAATATTAATTTGTTAATACACTGATAGTTGGTTTTACCATCAGCAGGGGCCTCAACAGCTGCTGCTGTTTCCTCTGAAGCGGGTGCAGGTTAGAAGATAATGGCATTTGCTGTTAGTGAAGGTGTCTCTTACTGTAGGAGGGGTTAGGATGTAATACCTATACATGTTAATGCACTGGTAGTCTGTTTTACCATCGGCAGGGGCCTCGGCGGCGGCAGCAGCAGGTGGTTCTTCTGTAGCAGGCGAGGCAGCTGATATTAGAGGTTAGAAGGTAGATACAACATTTTGAAAATGTGACATTTTCAGAATGTTATGTTAAGGTTAAATCTATTTAAAAAAAAAAAAAAAAGGGGAAAACGTTAAAAATGGGCAGAAGGTGATAACTGAGGCTCCTCTCAGGGTTTCATACCATCAGCTGCTGGCTGATCTGCTGCAACTGGAGCAGCAGCTTCATCATCATCAGCTGATGTGGATTTTAGATGTTAAGTGTTAGAGATAGTAAATACACATCCTAATAAAAGCAGGTGTTGTTGATACGCGTTATACACCAGTCTGTAAAGTGACAGTGGCACCACCTTCACTGTGTTTTTTTTGTTTTTTTTACAACTTATTTATATATTTATGTTTGTAAATGTTAAGGTGGAGCTTTCACTGAGGTATAACAGCGCGTATCAGCAACAACTTTGCAAGTTAACCTCACAGTGTTGCAAGGGGAAAGCTCAATGTGCACAAGTAGGACTTCCCCAGTAGCTTGTAGAAAAATAGGTCTTCAGGAGTTAAGAGTCCAAGCAGGCGGTGTATGCACTAAACATGCATTTTCCCATTTTGTGTCGATGGCTACAACTCCTCACCCACGGCACCTCCAAAAGGTCACCGTGCGTAAAAGGTCACCGTGCACTCACCATCAAGTGACCCGGCCTCTACTGCTTCAATTAAAAAAGATTAAGACAACTAATCCAAGTTTCTTCCACTGAGACACTAAACTGAAGGTGTGCATGAATAGTGAAACCGGTAACTCATGGCATTACCATCTGCGGGTGGAGGTGTGGGGGCTTTGGGCTCCTCGGCCGGTGGAGCAGCAGGTGCAGCCTCAACCTCAGCGGGGGCTGGAGCGGCCTCCACCGGGACGGGCTCGACCGGAGCGGGCTCAGGAGCAGCCTCCTTCTTGGCTGGCTCTTTCTTAGCCGCCTTCTTCATCGGGGCAGGCTTGGACGGCATGTTTGGCGGTTGCAGCTAATTCCCCACTCGGTTAAGTCCTTAAATGTGGATCCAATGCGTCAGTTCAGAGGGGGAGACGGGCTTTTATAGGGTCCAGCAGGTTCTAGCACCGCCTCCTGATGCCTTACAAGTAATAGACACCGAGCAGAGGTCTGACTCAGACCTCCCTGTCTGTTTGGTTCACTCATCAACGCTGGCTGTGCATCATTAACTGATCCAGAAATATGTCCTCATTAAGGGATATAAACTTTGAGTTATTGGATTGCACTTCATGGTGGTATTTCTGATCATGATTTATGTGGTATACAGTTGTTTACTATCTATAAAAAATAAATAAAATCAAATGTATATACACACATATGCGTATATACACATTATATATGTATACAGTACCAGTCAAAAGTTTGGACACACCTTCTCATTCAACTACTTTGAAGAATCTAAAATATAAAACATATTCTGGTTTGTTGAGCATTTGTTTGTTTACCACATAATTCCATATGTGTTCCTTCATAGTTTGGATGTCTTCAATATTAATCTACAATGTAGAAAAAAATAAAAATAAAGAAAAAACATTGAATGAGAAGGCGTATCCAAACGTTTGACTGGTACTGTATATATATATATATATATATATATATATATTATATATTATATATACATATATATATATTGATATACATATTTATATATATGTATATATATATATATATATATACATATTTATATACATATACATATATATGAGAAACATTTACATATATTTAATAAAGAAAATATGTAATATTTATAGAGCAATATTTTATTATTTATTTATTTATGATTGCTGGAAGCAAATGGTAAATGCAAAAAAAAAAATGTGTTTCTTACTAATAGTGTACTAACAGTTTGTATGAGAACTGTCAAACTGACACACAAGACGCAACAGAATAAATATAACATGTATTTTATTGATTCCAACAACCGGTGATAGGTGGATGAAAGCCTTCAGAAACATGCCTTATCCATGTTTTGGACCCAACTCTGAAGAAATATCCATTTACACTCAAGGATGATTTCTTTGTTTCCCCTCCTCAATGATTGTTGCCGCATCCAGAATGCTGACCTATTTACAATCTTTACAATGACGTCCTGTACAAAATAGAGAAATTAAGTTTTACAAAGGATTCTTTAGAAAAAAGAGAAAAGAAATATCAAATATTTTGAGTATTAAAAAGGAAAACATTATCTGGAATGATTTTCCTAAACAATACATTATTGTTAACGTTTTTTTTCTTCTCATCACATAGCAAGTTTACATGCATTTACAACACTTAGAAACCCTTAACATTTGCACGTCAGTGACATTAGATACCGCATAACATTTCTTTTTAAATCTTATTTGAGTCCACAACAAGCTTTGCAAAAATATGACTATTCAGCAACCTGTATTGGCCTAAAGAGATTAGATTCATCTCTTTATCTGTTTTGATTCTGCATGGAATTAAACAATGAAGTGCTGACTCTTGCCAACTGGTTCAGGCTCATAATTAGATTTTGACACTTTTTAACTGTTTATCGTCATTTGACCATTTTAAAGTTCAGTTATGACACTTTTTTCCCCCATTCATAAGGACAAAACACATGCAACAGCTTCCGAACTGCTTAATTTCTTTAAACTACATCAATAAACCCTGTTATCAACACAACGCCAAACAAATCCTCCTCTCTTTAAGGCTCAGTACCATCTCCTAAAACAAACTCCCACTTTTGTCCTGTGGTGCAATTTGGTCCATATTAGGAACTCGAAGACAGACCAGATTCAAACACACTGCGTTTGCTCGTAAGGGATCAGACATTTGCTGAGTGCCAACACCAGTAGAAGTTGCTGCATAGTCCTGATACACTAGTAAGCAAACACAAATCACAGCTACTACGGAGCAACAGGCACAACAACCAGTGAATGAGATGAGAAGCTCGAGCTGATGGCTTTAGTTAACCTGCAGAAACAGACCAGGGTTGGTAGTCCAATACCTGAAGTATTTACAATAACTGACATTATTCTCAATTGGCATGTGACCAGTGTGAGAGTCACTGGCCATTTGGCATCTTTTTGCTCTTTGATGTCTTTAAATCATTCGTATTTTTTAGTGTACAGGTGACCAATCAGAGCTGCAGATAAGCTTGAAGTTTTGTTATCAGTCTCATGGAAACAAGGTGCAATAAAAAAAACATTAGGCAGCTCAGATACAACTTAAAATGTGAAACTTTCTTATCGAGCTGTCATAAAAAGTGGTCTGACATTCATTTACAGGGTTTATGTACATGTGAAGTGTAGTCTGAGCACCTAGACAATGACACAGTTTGGGATGGACAGGTGAATTATTTTGACATTTTAACACTTGCACAACCACTTTGTATGCTATTTACTCCATTAGGGCTTCTCTACAAAAATCTACACAAAAAGTATTTAAATCTCTTGCTTTGTAATCTTTCCTCAGAAAAACAACCGCTCTCCATAATTGTCTTGAACCCAAAGTGTTCTTAAATGTGAATACCGTACGATGTTGGGCGTACACCATAAAAAGTCTCACATGACTTCACTGACTCTATTTAATGACTTCAACACTTCTTTGACAACACGTCCTAAAAAATATCAGAAATTATCTTCCAGATCTATTTCACAATACTTTAGCTTTTGACAGTTCTATGATACATAACTTTTTGCTAACCTACCCTGAAAGTCTAAGAGACTTTATTCAACACTAGAATAGTTCGGGACATTATTGTTAAAGAGCACCAAAAGTACCTAAATGATGAAAATAAGCATTAAGGGTTGCAAATGAAAATGGTCATAGGTAGCTTTAAAGTCACTCTACTCGGACTTTGTTCAAAGTGTTTTGCAGTGGAGCTTTGAGATTATGCTTCTTTACAAAGCACCAACTAGATGATTTATACTGTTAAATGGTTGTTTTATAAGTGTTTTCTATACATTCATTGTTAAACTTAAACCACTAACATGACAGTCAATATGCATGATTAAATAACAGTATTTGTTTCATAATATTAGATATTTGCACCAACTAATATAGATAAAAGAACTGTGATGTAGCCCGATTGCATGTACATAATATATACAGTAGCTACTCTGAATATGGGGGGGGGATATCTGAAACAAATGAACATTTTCCTAGATAAATGTTATTGTAAAAAATAAATCCGAATAGGATTTAAATGGCGTTTGCTCATTCTGTTTAATCAGAGGGTGTTTGTTATGTTATATTATATTATCCCTGTGTAATAAGTATATAATACCTGATATATACGGCAACACTGGTGACACTTGGTGAGACATTAGCAGTTCATGAAAGTACATTAAGTACTTTGAAAATATTGAACTGTGCAGCAACAAAGTGATGAACTGACATCACTAATAAATAGGGTTTGTTTTAAGCAAAAGAGTATGACAGCAAGTTTAATTTTTGTACTTATAAGCCATACAAATGATAAAGAATATGTATGTGAAAAGATATAGTGATAATTGATTATATCATATTTTATAATTTGATATTGTCAAAAAAAAAAGATGAATTAAAATAAATTACGTAGGGAGCTAAAGGAATATTTGACTGCTGACCATCAAAGCTGGGATGATAGTGATGAAAGCACCAGTATTCTCTGCTGAAGTTAAGGTGACATTTACATCTTTGTTCTTAAGGCATGTTATCTGTTTCACCTGCTTAGGTTGTAAAGTTCAGGATTGCATATGTATAAGATTTGGCCTTGAAAGACTTATACAGTAGATATGTACCAAAGAACCTTGCAATAAATAGTCGCATCTGTCATGCTGTCATACTCTTTTCCAAAAATGAGTCACCATAAATGAGAACAGCTCCCGTTGACAAGCACTCCATATCCCATGATGCCCGTATGCTGTTGCAGAAATCACCTGAAGTCTGAAGTGCTGAGACGATTCTTAGTGATCCTTTAGCACCGATCTAAGAGGACTGAGCGCTAACGTGTTGGTAAAGAGATCTGAACTATAGTGAATGTGATTCAGTCAAACAAACAGTAAAGTAATAGAATATAGACTTTTGAAAATACTGTATTTTGAAAATACTGTATGTATGTTGTAATGACCTAGTTATACTACCTACTACGGGAATGGTGGTTTGAATCACCCTATATCCATTTCTTAGGGATAAATTGTTCCTGAATGAGCACTGCATCATCAGAGTGGACAAAAAAACCATAACATTTTGAAGTGCTAATTGTTAAGTGTAAGCTTTGTGTTCAAAGTTTAGGCAGACTAGGGTCTTCTTTGTCTGGGGATTCAATGTAATTGGCAGCCTCTTGAAGTTTCAAAAGCATTGCCATCTATAACAAAGAAGAGAGAGTCGAGAAATCAGCAACACTAACAGATCCGTTTCAGTTTTAGGTATTTCACAAAGCTGATGATTCTCTGAAAAGATCATGAAGTGCTAGCTCACCAGTGGATCAGATTCCATGGAGCTGGGTGGAGTCTCCTTGTGAGGCCTCTCCTCGCAGGGCTGACCGGGGCTGCCGGAGGTGATGCTGGGGGGAGGCAAGTGGAACAGCTTGGCCTGGTCCTGCTGGGCAGAAGGCCAAGGCAGGGTGCCTCGCACCCACTCCACCGGGTCCTCCCACACCGCCTTCTGGCCGTGGACCTGAAGTGTCACAACATACCAGATTGTTAAAACTAGAGCACAGCATTTCCTGTGAAAGGGGAAGCCAACAGCACCTCCTGGGGAAGAACGTCATGCAAGCTGGAGACCATGAACTGGATTTGTTGGCTGTGGCTTCTCACCTTGATGCCGTCCTTGGCCCCCTCTTGCAGGTAAGGAATGATAGAGTGGTTCCAAAGGTCAATGAACCACGATCGAAACTCGTCCACTTTGACCGGACAGGACAGGAAAAAGCAAGGGCCTGAGGAGGAAAAGAAGAACAGGGAAGACACACAATTTGACATCATTCACAAAATTAAAGTTCTCATATTCCCTTCAGCCCTGAAGTCTTGCCCTGTCCTGATAAGAGTGTGCTTCATACCAATGAGGAAGTCAGACGTGCTGTGCTTCTCCAGGAAGGCGTGCAGATGATACCACAGTTTGGGCACCCAGTCTAACACCCTGATCAGGTCCTCGTTGGTCAAGCTTTTCTCATCCTCCGACTCCATCAGCTTCCTGTGCAAGTAGCGCACCAGGAAGCCGTTGGCTGGCTCCACATTGTTGGAGAAGGTCACCATCCTAAGATGATGAAAGGCAGATGCAAAAAGTCGTATTGAAATACATCAGTTTCTTTGGCCACATACAGGATCAGCTTTGTCATTATCCCTCTTATCCACATCAACATTAGATCCTTAAGTTTACGGTTTAGGTGTGACCCAAAGGGATGGACTGTTTGAAAACTGAAAGAGATCTACAAATGGTTCTTCCCAATTAAACGATCAAAGTCTGAAATAATAATTCATAAACAAGGTCTTATTTTGGTCCATTGTAGGTGGCCATGTCCTCTTTACACTTTAATGTGACAGCATCACTAAATCAAACTGTCATAATCAGGTTGATATAACAAAATGTTTTTACTTTAACAGTTTCAGAGTCCAATCACAGATTTGTGTTTCTGTCTTTGAAAAGAATAAAAAGGAGGTTTTTCTTTTTACTATTTTCAGAAGAAGGCAAAAATGTTGCTTGAATAATCTCAAGTATAGGTAAAGATGTTTGTATTTTTTGTCAAACTTCAGACTTTAAGAAGCAGAAGTAAGTCATGACTGTCACTGACAGAGGTGCAGCAACATCGACATTTCAGACATGTTTTTTTTCACAGGTATTACTTATTTTTTTTATTTACTCACTGAGTCTCAACCATAAAAAAATTATCTCATTATTTGTATTCAAAGTGCTGAGTGAAAATCGAACTGTATTAAATCACGCTGTATTTCAGATCCCATATAAACACATTAACTCAACTACTATTGACCTGCTTTAAGATGTTTATTCATTGTATTGACTTGTTTACTCCACAGAAAGCTGCAAATCTAACTACAATGTAATCAGCACACATTCAGCAAGAACATTAAAGACAATCCTGCAGGAGAATAAAACACTTCCATGACCATTCCTTTAACTGACCTGAAGCTGAGGTGGAGGCCGTGGTTCGCAATCATCTTCACTGGCTGATTGCTTGTTCCAATAATGTAAGGACTGAGAAAAAAGAACAATATTATAGTTAAGGTCACATTAAATATCACATAAATACTCTTGTAGCTAGTTTCAGTCTGTGCATGCGGAGCTTACCATTTGTGATATTTGCAGGTGAGAGCACCATTGACTAGTTCGCTGAGAGAAGCAGGCCCATGAACGTCATCCAGAATAATGACTAGCGGTACTTCAGACGTACTGGTTTCCCGATCGATCTGATTGGCCAGGTTGGAAAGATAAAGCTGAAGATCCTGATGAGAAAAAAGGTGAAAGAGAGAGAGAGACAGTTCAGCCATGACAGGAAGCTGACAAACATGACAAACCAAATAATCCGTCGTGGTACAGAATCATACGAGACGCTGCTTTCTGTCACCTTGCATGACTGGCGGTGCATGTTGAAAGTGACCACGATGCCGTCGGAGAGTTCGCGGGCGCTGCGGTCCACCAGGTACTCGGCCAGCCGCGAAGCGAGGTAGCTCTTACCCGTCCCGCTCGGTCCAGACAGGATGAGACGGCGGTGTTTGAGCAGCAGACTGATGTAGTGTTGCATCATGGGTTTGGGAATGAGGGTTTCGAATACCAGGCTGTCCACACACTTCTCCTTCAAACCTGAATACAGTGAAGAAACGTTAGAATGGACTTTGTTTATTGGTGATAAACTTAAGTGCGATACTTGATTGCTAAAGGTTATGGGGCCCGCCCTTTGTCTCCACCTCAGGTAAGCTATGTCAGCACTGTTGATGTTATTCGCACTGTTAGCACCGTTAGCTGCTAGCCTCTGGCTCATCTGTATCCATGTTGAGGCAATATTTGTGCTCTAAATTTCGTATTGAGCACTTTTTAACATTCTGTTAAAATCTTAACCAAAAAGAATATACATTAGAAACAGGAGGATCTTGGGTAAGATGTTGTGAAAACAGATTGAAATCACCTAGCATGTCCTTCAGAAGCAACATAGAGTTCAAGCACTTTGCTCTGAAAATAACTTTGCATCGAGGAGTCTGTGCACCCCCACCAGCCTGCAGGAGTCTTATGTTCCGCCTTAGCATCTAAGGGGCCCATGTGTCTGGGGCTGGTCGACCAGCTGGGCCTGGCTGCACTCAGATCAGGTTACCCAGAGACCTGTCTGGGCTGCTGTTGCTCTACTTTGCTCCCTGCATTCCTGCATGCAAAGGTCTATCAAGGACTAGCAAACTATTAAACCAGAACCTCCCCACTCCTGACTGATCACAGGTCTGGTTTAGAATATCTGATGGGCTCTGCATGTGTGCAACTCCCAAACAAAAAGAATAGAGTTATGAAAATATAATGTATACAAGTAACGCTAATCTGTACTAGAGATTACAATGTTAAGCTTGTATTCATAATTTGATCAAATAAATCTAGCAATGTTTTTGAATTAAATTAGTTCACCAGGTGCCAGCTGGGGTCATTTGAGTTTTTGTTTTAGTCACTGATGAGGACAGCTCACAGTTAAATGTAACTGAATGCACGTTGGACGTAAAGAAGAGTTGTATATCAAAATAAGCAGTACTGAAACAAACAGCAATTAAGAGAGACAGTCTAAATTTAGTCAGATAAACAGACAGGCATGAGGATTTGCACCAAGTTAAGACTTGGATTATACAGTTAAACTCCTCAGATAAACACTTCACAACAGTTTACGATCTGATTGACACAAGACACCCGATTACGTATCCCTCAATGTATCGTATGCATGTGGACACAGCTTTCAAACAAAACATTTGCGGTTTCCGAATTGAAAAGATGGAGGTTTGAAAATGGAACCTGGAGCGACTCCAACAGGTTCTACTGCAGAAAAACAACATTAGAGTATTCACATTAGGAAGTTGATCTCATCAGCTCAAATTCTGACAAATTCTGACTGTTTAGACTAGAGGTAAACAAGGCAGCCAGCCAAGTTTTAGATTGACGGATCCCTGATGACCTTTTTTTTTATATTTATTTTATCAAGTCAGACTTCATCTTTTCATTTAGTTGCTGGTATGCAGACAGCAGCAACATAATTGGCACTCAGCAGGAGGAATCTATCTGAACTGTGCAATAAAAAGTGGTTAAGAAAGGCAGAATCCATTATTTCTGACAGTACCAAACCCCTCCACTTAGCACTTAGAATTCATATTCCTGCCCTCTGGATTTCACACCAGACACCATTAGCAAAAAACTAAATAGATATCAATTCTCTTTCATACACTCAGCCTGGGTTCAGAATATCTCCAGCAATGCCTGTTTCTCTTTGCTTGCTTTCTTTCCACTAAGATTGTAACCTTTGTACTTCTTCTACTCTTGTTTTTCTATGCATTTTCTTATGATGTGTGGTTATGTATGCGTGTTTCTCTTTTATCCAGTGTTTCCTGCCCTTTGTTGTTGTTTTTATTACTACTGCCACAAAACCAACTGTCCATCAGGGACAAATAATCCATCTCCAATCTTAAATCTAATATGATTTTATGTGCTACATTTCTCGACATACCTTTCAGAGCCACTGTGATGCTTGTGGGGCCTCGGGACATGCAGCGAGAGGGCTGTGTCTCTGGAGATTCTCCTCCCAGCACTCTCTTGATATGGCCCATACTGTAACTGTAGATGGAGTCTGTAGACAGGCCCAGACTAGAAGTGGGGTCCACCTTGGCTATGTACACCTGGAATTAAAAAAAATGAAAAAGAGAACTGATTAAATCTGTCCCATTAGGATTAAGTGTGATTTGAGAGTGCCCATTGTGATGTTTTCTCAGAGCTAACTAACTTCCAACACCTGTCAAAGGTGAGACCTGGACAGTCTAAATTCAGATACTCTTTTCACTAAGTTTGTGCTTTTTCATGAAACAAGGAGTTCAACGTGAGTCCATATGCTGTTTCGACATCTTAGCTTCGTGGAACTCCTTGAAGTAAGAGCGTGCTAAATTTAATGTGACAGCTGAAACGTGCTTGATGCAAACTGTACATTCCGCCCTCGGACATGTCACAGTGGACAAAGCTGTCAGAAGAAGGGGAATCACCTTGAAAGCCTGGCTGACAGCCGAGTCCAGCATGGGCCAGTCCATCCTGCCATTCACCCTGACGGTGCCGACGAAGAAGTCCTGCTGCTTGACCTCCTGTCGACGCAATGGGCAGAAAACAGGCGATACAGAGATTTAAAAATCATGTTTATTTGGTCTGAAGGAGGACAGATGACAAACGTCAAAGGTGCTTACATCTTTGAAGACGTGTAAATCTGCGACACAAATCACCACCCGAACACGGTGGTCGTCCCTCTGTGAGGAAAGACTGAGAGAATCTGGAAAGAAGACGTCTGCTGAGGAGTAAAGACAAAAAAAGGACAAGAACAGAAAAATAAATGAAGCATCTGTGACACAAGTTTAATATAAAAAATATAACAATACAAACAATGCCAAAACAAAGGACATTGTTTAGTAGATTGTAGTGGTAAATTCATGTGCAAATTAGTAAACTGTGAGGGGTTTAAAATTAAGGTATTAAGGTCATTAAATGTGAATCTGACCTTACAAACACAAGCAGGGGATTGTATTTAAATAATAGGATTTGATATTTCATTGTCGTACCTTAACTCAAAGTGCAGATTCATAATGGTTAATGGGAAAAAACACTATAAAATGTTGGTTTTTTTGTACAGCACATTAATTAGATGATTTAAATGCAAGGAGGTGTCTCTGCTTTAGTCAAATGTTAACTGCATCTGAGTAAAAGTTAAAATTATAAATACCTACATTACATACATTTGCACATAAAGTATGACACAGTTCAGTATCTGGTAGCAGCTACTTCAGTAATACATATTTGCCATTCATGCTGTTGGTTATAGGCCACACCAGACACTATTCACAGTTGATTCTTTTACTAATGTGTGAGTAACATTTGTCTAAGTGCTAGGCCTACTTGTCTACAACACTGGTGACACATTTCTGACACATTGTCAACATGACAGAGCCTGAACATTACCTGAGCTGCTCCCCTCACTCAGCCCTCTGCTGTAGCTCTTGGGCATTTGCATGGCTACGGACTGTCGGGGTGATGAGCTTCCCAGAGCAGTGAGACCCGAGGACTGGGAGGCAGAGCTGGAGGGTCCAGGAGACGGACAGGGGGACAGAGTACCGGTCTTCAGATGGTCGTTCTCCGCCTTCAGGTTCTCCACTGTTGACTATGCACAAAGTCACAGGAGTGAGGAGAAGTCATTTCCATAAATCATTCTTCCATAATACAACTGCAGTGGTGATTGTTTTTTTGAAAGACTCAATATTGAGGGTAATATTTGTTGGAATAATCAGATTTAACATCACAAGACCATTTTTTTTTAAGCAATAAAAGATGTTGACAGCATACAACAGCACATAGCTAGACTTAACATGAACGTTGTCCTTGACCTAAATATTTGCAGTGTGGAGGTTTAAAAGTTTGGCATCCTTATTGCTTTTACCACCTCTACTTTTTTTGAAGTATAAAATAACATCAAATATCAAAAGGAACATATCAAGCATACCTGCATGTTGGTCATGGCCTCCTGCAGCTGCTCCAGCTGACTGGCAGAGCTCAGAGCCTCCAGGCGGATGTCGGTCAGTTTGCGCTCCTTCTCCCACAGCTCTGTACGCAGCGTTGTTACAACCTTATCATCGCCCACCTCCTCTCCTTCACCGAGTCTGGAGATATTCAGGTCAAATAGGACAACATTAGAGCTGCCAGGAAGTGGTGAGGATCATTAGACAGACAGCTAGAAACCTCATTTTCAAATATTAAATTAAAGGATAGTTGAAGTCATTTTCCATCTGGATCTTGTTTTCACATGTTTTTGTGTCTAAGCTACTTGTGGAGACAATATTTTTTGAAAGTGGTCCAGTAATGAGGGATAAAGCTGCAGAAGGCAGTTGCTAAACAGGCTGTGATGTAATCATATTGAGCAATTGCTCCACTAAAAGATTGTCAGTGTGTCTGTTAAGACAACATTATGGAAATGACCCTACAGAGAAATAAAATGTTTTTCTTGCAAGGATCTCCCGTTATACTGGAATTTCAAAACATAGATAAAGCAACATGAGGGCAGAAAACACAGAGGTTTGTAATAATCTACTGTATATTCACATACATGTACTCTTATGTCATAACACAATTCTAAATATCTGCTGTTTAGCTTAGGAAATCATTGCAAGGAGAGGTTTACCCTGATGATGATGTAGATGCAGAGGATTTCATTGACAATGGAGGGTTGTTCCCAACATGGTGGACTTTAGGGGAGGATGGTGCAGAGGATTCTGGGGTGGAAATTTCCTCAATGTCAGCATACGGCCCAGACTGCTTGGAGCCCTTCTTACTAAATGCCTTGTTGAAGGAGCTGCGTAACTGAACAAAGAAAAAACATGGGACTGAAACCAATGATTTGTCTAAAAACTTCACCAGAGTATAATACAATTGACAAGCAATTATTGGAAGCATGTGTGTGTCATTTGTTTCCTGTTATCCTTCTGGTATGCATTGTTTTTTTATTCTTCATTTATGATGCCACCTAGTTTAATATATTTGTATAATTCATTTTAAACAGTAGACAGACATAAAAGTCCAACCTTAACCTGGTAAAAAAGAAATTGAAATTAATATAACAAAACATAGTAGTCAATTTTGTTCATACTTGAGATGTGTGAAGCAAAATACCGTTTCTAAAAAACATTTCAATTTAAAGTTTCTACAATAGTGAAACTTATCTTCATTGAACTGTTTGATGTCTTTAGAATTAAAAAAACAGTTTAACACAAAGTACATAAACCATGATTCTGTAATTTAACAGTTTAATATGATCAAACATGTTTTAAACTAAAGTGATTATGTGTATTAAGTTTAGAAAGACACAGACGACAGAGAGTTTCCAAACGTTTCACAAGTATGACTCATAATGTGCATGCAGACTGGAGAAGGGGAGGGGCTTAGGGTATATTTATTGTAGCAACATCACTCACCTCAAAGACCTAAAATAAAAAGCAGGGCAGCATGAGGGAGAGACCAGAGTCATACTTAATAACAGATTTGGAACAAGATGGGACAAGAAAGACACATGCACATGCAGGAGAAAAAATATTTGAATAAAATATAATATAATTAAAACTGATAATAGCCATCATTTTATATTTATATTTTGCATTGATATTATTTATTTTAAATTTTAATTCTGATTGTTTTTCCTTATTTCACACAAGCCAATATGGCATTTTTGTGTTTTATTGCCCATATTGTTCAGCGTGAACATGTGACAAAAAATCTTTTGAATCTTGAGATTTTATAATGTGGCGCTGATCAAGACCATCACTGAATTTGCTTTAAGTTTGATGAATTTGACATTCATGAGATACCTGACCAATTAAAAACCCAGATACGCTGATACACCCACCAATACCTGTAATCAGTGCGACCTCTAGATTGTGATTGTGTGTTCTCACCCAGCTCTTCTTCTTCTTCTTCTTGGCCTCCTGCTCTTTAAGACTTCCAATACTGGAGTGGCTGGTGTGGCTGGTGTTGCTGGTGAGGCTACAGATGCTTTCGGACGAGTTCTGCCGATTGATCGCAAGTTCTAGATACCAGTAGAAAAGAGATCCCATTGATTAATTAGAGGGAAGCTTTTGAAATCCCTACCTTCATTTCTGCACGCGTTTTGTTTTTGTACATACCACCAGAATATTCTGGAATTTTGGGTTCGATGTCCGGAGTACTGAGAGCCCCCTCAATGATTTCTTGGGTCTCTGTGTTTTTGACCCTCAGAACCTCGATGGTATCCTTCAGATCGGTGAGCTCAGAGTCCTGAAGAAGGAACATATAAATATGTGTTCATGTAAGCTTAGTAGACCAGTATTCTTCTAAAACAAGGATTGTGGAATGTTTAAAATGGATTATTTCATAATAAGTTTTTGGATTGATTGATTTGGTGGTTTATAAGTTACATTACATTACAGTCACTTAGCAGACGCTTTTATCCAAAGCGACTTACAATCAGTAGTATATTACATATCAGTTACATAAGTCTGCCCCCTTCTTTAATGGGAAAATGTTTATTGTGTTTTCAACTTTTTGCTGTTTTGTTTTTTAATTCTATTATCTGATTTTTTATGAGGTGCTTTTAGTGAAACTTCTTCTTAGCCAGGACCTCCTTGTAAATTAGATTTAAAATCTCAATGAGTTATCTTGGCTAAGTAAAGGTAAAATATAGAAAAAATACTCATATCTGCTTTCAACTAGGATGAGTGTTGAGTGGCTGGGGACAATGTGGAAGTCCTGGTAGAGGAAAGTTTGACACACAACTATTTCATTGATTGTTTCTTGAAGTGTCATGGATTTTATCTTATATAATTAAATGTAATCTGTCACACATGTCTCAGTTGGTTTAACAATCATTAGCATCGTGATCAGTACCTTTTGCTCCGAGGACACCGACAGGGTCTGCAGGCGTGCCGTCATCAGCGCCAAACTCTGCTCAAACGCTGCTACCAGATTAGCCTTTAGAGGAAGACACACAGGTAGGAGGAGCAAGAGAGAGAGAAAGAGAGAGAGAGAGAGAGAGAGAGAGAACGAGGGGGTTGAGACAGCAGATAAGCATGAGTCATTGGCTGCATCGAATCAGTCTGCAGCCTCACACGCTCACATCACATCAAGCAAATGGCTTTTCTCCATCTGCTGGGACAGGAGTGAGGGGATGAGGCAGTGGACAGCTGTGGATGATGTCAGGGGATGAAAGAGGAGGTTAGGGTGTTGTTGGTGAGGGAGGGCAGGGGTGTGTCAAACCTCGCCAACAACATGTAGCATGTTTGACCTTTAGGCTAGGGTGTCGAACACTATTTTGACTGATGATGGCGTGAACGATTAGACATTTTCTAAAAATCCATTGCTGACACCATCATAATGAACTTGTTAAGAGATTCTGACCTATTCTACATGATGGTTTGTTAGAATAATGGGTCAGATAATCCTCTTTTGGCAGCTTTATTTCTTTTGGGTTTAGTTTCTTCCTCTTGTTCGACAGTTAAGACAGTCCAGGTCCGACATCTGTGTGGTTATCTGTGTCGTTCCCTTCTTAATTTCTTGTTGTTGGTTCCTTGCTTATGTATTTCTTTTAGGTCACATCTATTGAATAAATGAATACTCTGCTACTCCTTGAATCAGTCTGAATGTCATGGACCCAAAAGGTTAGTATTTGCGTCATCTTATTAGCCTTCAAATCGAAGAAAACTATCCGGAATAGTCAGAAATTAGTGCTGAGAAAATTTGTTGGTTAATTTATAAGCAGAATTAATAGACAATAATTTTGATGCAAATATGCCAAATAGAAGTAGAAAGAGAATATATAAATTATTTGCCAATATGTCAACATGCTTCAAGGTAGGTGATGAGGTCAGCTGAGACACAACAAGTCCAACAGAGATGTCAGATGACAGCAACTCGTCAGCTTGACGTCCACTCAGAAACATGCAGAAGCGTCAGAGAGCGCTCTGGAAGCAACAGTCCAACAAACCTGGCCTAGCTGCTACACCCAGCATCCAAAGGTGCGGGTCAGCGGGAGGCAGGCAGGGGGGAAGCAGCATGTCCAGCAGTCAATACGTCCAAGAACGTAAAAGAGAGGGACAGTGGCGTTAGGCGTGGGCTTAAACTTCTCAAACAGCAAAAATATATACAGAAAGAACCACACACACACACACACATAGGCTGCATACACTCACTCAGTATAACACCCAGGTTAGTTGATAAGCAACAGCAGTGGGTAAAATGTTCAATAGGAGACTGTAGTTCATACGTGTATTCTTTTAGATCAGGATCAGTGGTGAGGTGGTTTTAAAGTAAGAGTTGAATGTGATGGAAACAGCCAGGCTCAAGCATCTAGAAGCTGCAGGGTGACACTGTTAGAAGTAGCAGTGGCGGCTTTATCAGTGTCACAAAAGTGAAGGATTATAGCAACAGTGGAAGGAAGTGATTCGCAGTGAGAGAACTGAAAATATGGAACACCTTCTGTAAGACCAAAGGTTCCTCGTGGATAGGGAACATGAATGACAACTGGGGACCTTTTTTTTGTTTGTTTTTCCCATTGTTTCCTGTCATCCTCCTACTATCAGTTATCCAATAAAAGGATGAAATACTCAAAAAGCCCAAAGTGTTAGGTCTGTTGGTAAACCCTAGATGTGTTATGATGTCCTTACTCCCTGCAAGTTGGACCGATGCCAGAGATATGCCTCGGCATCTAGAGCCATCCACAGTGATCCTAGTTTTCTTAAGCGAGCAATAATTCACACCATATCTTTTCAACATCTCACCCTGACAGAAATGCAGGGCAGATACTAGATACACATGTTAAATGGGGTTTCTATATTCCTGCTTGTTATGGGGTACAAAGTCAATGACCTAGCGGAGGTATAATCTACATTTTGGATTGATCACACTGATAAAAGATCTGGCAGGCTTTCAAAACAAACAAAATATCTAAGAAAAAGGGGTGAAAAGGGTATTTAAATAAATAAATAAAATAAAAATATATATAGAAATCATACATACATTGGCACTAAGCTGCATGGTCAAGTCGGCAACCTTTTCCTGGGAAAACTCCAGCTCCCGCCTCAACTTGCGGATTTGCTGTGGACAAATTGAAAAGTAAGCCCCAGCAGAATGGACAATGAAATATACAAAGCGCCAGAAGTGCTGAGGATAATTCAGCAACAGTTGACAAGAAAATATGAAAGAAACAAAAATGACAGTGGTTAATAGGCTCCATACCAATGGAAAATGTTTAATGGATGTTTAAGGGGTGACAGTGGAATTTTACAACTTTTCTCATGCATTTGGGGATTTTATGAGGTCTGAGAATGTCTTTATGAAATGTTAGCTGGTGGTAATAAATGATAAAGAATATTAGAGATAAAACAAAATGAACTGAGTTATGAGACCCTGAGCAAAGAGATCTGTGGACTCCATTGAGCACTGATAGCATCATCTGGTGAATGGACCCGTCTCAACAGGAAATGACTGACAGACGATGCAGAGAAAAGACACAATGTGAGTTGAAGAGTCGTGGCACGTTGGCCTTACCTCCCCTTGTATCCTCTCCTCATTCTAAGGAAGGCATGGTGAAAGCAAATGAACAATACAGAGGGATAAGGGAGAGAGTTAACTTTAGGGGCAGTGATGAAAACTACTTATCCACAGTAAAAGGGGACATCACTGAACCTTTGTAGAAACACAAAAGTGGACGAAGCATCGGATAGTTGTCCAATCACAGAGTTCAGTCACTAAAGTCACTTTAAGATCACTTAATAAAATTCATGCAAGGTTCTCCTGTTTGTAAAAGAAAGCGTCAACGTCCTGGAATCATTGTCAAAAATCAAAATGATTCTTTAAGTGTTCTTAAATGATCACTTTGCTTCTTGAAGACATTACAGTGTGTCAACTGCAGTCAAAAAGAACTGAACACCAGCAAAAGTACCACATTATACTGTACATATTTGGTTGTATCTACTCACCGAGGAATGGTTGGATGAAGCATTGGACGCCAAAGAGAGCACCGAGCCATGCACTGAAACAGACCAGGGAGAGATTTGACTTCATATTAACGTAAACAATATCCTAAGCTAACAAGTTACTTAAGAAATGCGGGAGTATGAATTACATTGTTTTTATTAATGACTACTCTTAAGCCAATTAAATATCTCAAACTCAGTCTGATCATTAAGAACATATCAATGACAGGCACATTCACAGACATGCCTCAGGATTTGATGTAAACAAACCTTTGTTATCGCATCAGCATACATTAAGAACTCAGAGTTTGAGTTAGTCAGTGTACTAAAAAGCCTGCAGATTATCTGAGAGTGAAAGCAGGTTTGAATTATTGGTGCAGAGACTGCTCATGTGTTTACATTTGGACCACTGATAGTGCCTTTCAGTCCTATTAATCTAAAACGAATGCACCAAGACTCTCCACTTTTTTCTTGTTCATGAAAACAAATGTCCTTCTGGCATTTTCCTGAACAGATTGCGTGCTGTATGAGTGGACAGCTTTGTTTAATTTGAGGCCACGTTGGGTGACTCCCCTGCAGGGGAGTGGGGGGGCGGAGCAGGCTCACCATCATCCCCTGGTTCGCGGAAAGACCCGCACCGCATCATGCTTTTTGGCCGGTCGGCCAGGGACATACTGCTGCCCAGGGGGGAGGATCCGTAGAGATCGCAGGCTGACTCACTGGGTGGGCCGATGCTGTTGGAGCGCGATATCCTCGGGGTGCCGCTGGAAATTGGGGCAACTATAATGGAAGAGAGACGTTTGGAAAGACAGTGAGTGGCACGGATAAGGCCGCAGGATGGAAATCTGTTTAGCAACTCACTCACTCACTCACTCACTCACTCACTCACTCACTCACTCACTCACTCACTCACTCACTCACACACTCACACACTCACTCACACACACAAACATACACACACACACACACACACACACACACACACACACATCTTGGTATAGCACGCTTGTTCTGATGACTCAGTGAAAGGAAACACTACGGTTCCACAACAGTCAAAGAGATAAATATAGCCTAGACAAGACCCCCTGTTGCGTACATCTACAGCATACTTCAGACTATATGAGTGCAGATGTGGGACTGTAATATTCATATATACACAATAATATATTATTATATTCACACATCATTTTGATAATCACTTTACCGAGATGACTTGATGCATTTCTAACATTTCCTAACTTTAAAATCTAAGCTGGACATTCCTCTCAGCGGGAACTTAATATCGCTGTCCTCACGTCTAATCAACGGTAAGATTGATGGGCTTATCAAAGACCTCGAGTCTCATTAGTCTCAAAAGCTTGGTGTGTTTTTTTTTAGAACTTGGCAGCCAAGCGGAGCGAGCAGACTCACCCACGTTGGTGAGAGGAGCCCTGCCGGAGGAAGGGAGGAGGAGGAGCGGTCGGGTGGGAGAAGGCAGCTGGGGGGGGCTATCGCTGTCCGTCATGCTCACTATGTTGTGGGAGTGGCGTCGGCCCGGTTTGCCGTCACTATCTGACAGGCTTGAGCCATAGCGTCTGAGAAAAGAAAAAGTCATTTTTAACATCAAACAATGAAGATGCATCACAGTGGGAGATTTCAAATGTATGTTTGGACAGTTGCTGTTATGACGTACTCTAAGCCTTTCTTCGGCAAGGTATTTCTGTCTGTCTGCAAGCTGTGAAGAAGAGAGTAAAACATTATTAATGGAGATTAAACAGTCACTTGGAAAAATTCTTATTAAGATTTTATGTTTCTCTTTCACAAACACTTTCATTCATTTGTTAATTATACGTTTTTTCACAAGACAACACATGGGTAAGACATTTTAACGGTTTCTCTTCTAATCCTTTTTGTCTATCTTGCCCATATGGCTTACTGGGCACTTTCATACACACTGTGTAAGATTGCCTAAAAGTACTTTAGTATTTTTTTGGCAAGAAATAATTCGGACCATCTCCACCTTGACAGACATAAACTTTCCGATGGAGCCAACCCTCCATTTTCTAAACGACACCTCAGAGTTTCCGTTCCCGGAAAAGGTACATAAAACATGGCGTGTCTGCTGGCAAGAAACTTAGAACCCAATGTTTGATGTATTCACAGTGAAACAGTGTTCAAACTGCACACTGGACATTTTGTTTCACACCATCAGCTGCTGGAATAAATATGGTTACTTCTACCAGAATTGGTTCATAGGAAGATGGGAAAGTGGCTTTTTACTTTATATTTAATTTGTTTATATTTGCTGATACATCACTGCTATATATATATTTCTTGAGATGAGGCTTACCTATCTGTGAGGTTGAGGGATGTCCTGCTTCCGGCTCCCCAGGTTCCCGTACCCCTCTCATCCTTGTCATGCATCTCAGTTCTCACAAACCTCGCACTGGAAGGCACGCTCATCTGGAGCGGCAGGGACTCCATGCTGCGGTGCATGCCGGACAGCTTGGGGTAGAGCAGCGGCGATCCGCAGAGACTCAGGCTCTCGCTGGTGTAGGAGCCGGGGGAATCGATGTGGAGAACGGGCGCCGGGCTCGGGGTGAGGCGGGAGGAGGTGTGGGAACCAGCCAAGTCCTGCAGCTTGGAGTAAGGGGGGACTTTGGGCGGGAGGTCCTGGATGGTCACACAGGAATCCAGACTGTTGGAGTTGACCTTGTCCAGGTGAGCCAGGCTGGGTGGACGACCCAGAGACTTAGTGTTCAGCATCCTAGGGTTCAGGCATAAAAAAAAAAGTTACAATATACAAACTAAGTGCATGATGTGTATTCACTTCAGTTCATTTTCTAACTTTTCTACCACCAGCCATGTAGATAATTGTGGTTTTATTTGCCAAGGTTTTGAAGTATTTGACTGAGAGATTTCTGGGACTAAATTTCAACAGTTAAACAATGTTCACGTTAGTCTTAACTGTTAGGGGGCTCTGTGGAGTATTTACAGTAACCAGGATACTGTTTTTGGAAAGAGATACTATGTAGAATTCTTTTTTATGGTTTTGAAACCTTTCAGCGCCACAACTGAAACGTAATTTGCTTTCATTGTATTGTGTTGGTGTATGAGGTGGCAGCTGAAGTCCTGAGCATATCAAACCACAGTAACCGTACCGGCATGGTTTGATGACTAAGGAGAATAAAACCATCCCTTTACTAATATTAGTATTAATTGAAGTAATATTTACATGAGACACCTTGGAGTGGTGGGTGATGAGAGTTCAGGGTATTTGCTGCTGCCGGTCCGTCTCAGGCCGTGCAGCTTCACAGTGGACTCTCCTGTGGAGGGAGCGTCTCCTTTCAGAGAACCACAGTCCAGGTCGGCCTTGGCCTTGGCTCTCTCCTTCTCCTTCTCTCGGTCCGTCATGTTCACTGGGCCTGTGCTCGTCCGATTAGACATCTTACCGCTGCAGCTCCCAGGCTCTTTGATCCTGGGGCCCGTGGAGGCCATGGGCACAGGTTTCAGAGTCAACAGACTGGGGTCAATGATACCGCTGACGGGCCGAGGGGCAGGGCGACCAATCACACTGAGCGTGCTCGATTTGGCTGGTCGAGGCAGGCTGCGGTACTGGATGCTGTTTCGGGCGTTTGGCCCCAGGAAGCTCTGCTCACTGCTGGCGTCGAAACTGTTCTTTCGACCCGAGGGTGTCCCTCCTCCCATAGGCTTCATAGGGATGCCAGAGGACCTGGGGATTTTCCCCACAGTGGCAGAGCCACTGGAGATGGTGGCGCCCCCTGCTGTCATCACAGTGGCGGTACCGGTGGCTGTCGGGGGCTTCTTGTAGCCAAAGGAGGCTCCGGCTGTGGGTTTAACTAAACCTGACGGGGGCTTACGGTGCTCTCCATGATGATCCCTTCCAGCATCTGAACGAGACCGTTGTAGACCAGCAGTTTTGAGGGAAATCCTGGATTTATCCAGTGGCTTCTCACTTTTAGGTGCTACATAAAGAAAGACATATCATAGTTGAATAACAACGATATGAAAATGTCTAATAATAATTGTTTTTAAATGATGAGGAGGAGCAAAAACAGACGGATAAATGATGAATGGACGGACAGACAATGGGGCAGTAAGACCAGTAAGCTTGGGCAAACAAAAAAGAACCCCACTTAAATGATCAATTATTCATCATTTAACATAAAAGCAAATGTATTTATCCTTCCATCCATTACAGCTGAGATAAAATAGAAGTAAGAAACATCTGTATTTATTTAGAGAGCTCATGTACCCATGACGTCAAATGTGACTCACCAACTGACTGACTTAAAAGGTTCTTTTGCTGAATTAAACTAAACAAACTTCATTTTTCACCATACCATAAAACCTATCCAAGTGAAATGATCAATCAAATCAGATCTGTATGGATCATTAAAGTAAAAGCACAGATCTGGCAAATATGTAGGGACTGAGATATTCATTGAAAGGGATTCTTTTTTTCCCTGCAAAACTGCAGCCTGCGTACATACAATCAGATCTAATGATAATTGCTTATGTTCAAAGCTAATATTAAGCATAGGAAATCAAAATGAAAGGTCAAGAAATGTTGGTTTTGGAAATCAATGTGAACCTATCATTCAATCGTGGCATGTTTTGTTGGAGATTAAATAAATGTAGTTGCTGCAGTCGGCAGACACAGCGTCTCTGCAGACAAGTACTGTAAAGTAACCGGCTTTTCTCTGAGATAATAGCAGAAACATAGCTCTGGGCTCAAAGAGAAGGTTTTTTTTTTTAATGACATAGATTTAATCATGCATTTTTCCTTTTTAATACTGTGCTCCAAATCAGAACCTGGCTCACGCTAAGAGGTACACTTCTGTATTCATCTTGACACCGAGCAGATATCCGCCTTGGCTGCTCTAAAAACAGGCTGTTTTACATTTGGATACAGCACACAAAGAGATAATGGATGACATAGATTTAAGAGTTAAAAAGCAGCAGAGATAAACCAAATTCCTATAGGAGAGGAACAGCAGAGAAGAGAGCAGGCTGATGGAAAGAGATTGTACCATAAGATCTCACCTGCGACTTTCAAAGTGCTCTGAGAGGTGTGGGTGATGGGGGAGGTCACGCCTATGGGAGGATTACGACCCTTCTTGAAACTACTTGGATGACCCAAGCTCTGAGGCTTCCTCAGCTCTCCTTTACACCCTGAATCTTCGCTGAGGCTCGGAGGCTTCTTCCTCCACTTGCTCGGGGCCTCCGTCTTCAGACTCCCCGTGTCGAAGCTGCAACTGTCGAGCTTGTGGGCGGCTTTGCCCTCCTCGCTGTACCACGAAAGTCCACTCTCCACCAGGGAGCGCTTCTCTGCGTCGGTGCGGAGCTGCGGAGAGAGAGGAAGGTAACCATCAGACGTGGTCGGTGTTATCGGTGGAGCTGAATGTTCTCTGTAATCTTTGTTTCATCTCAGCTGCATTCCAGTGGGAAGCAGGAAGAGACGGACCGATATGCCCCGAGCAGATTAAAGAAAGCCACAGAGGAAGACAAAGGAAAGAAAACAAACCAAAAATCACACTTTTTCAGATAAATCAACACAAGAATAATAAAGAAACATTAAGAATTGAGGATGGCTTAAGCCTTTATCTGTATAATGAATTACTGTACATTGGACAAATTAAGACCGCTATAATGTAATAGAAAGATTGTCATGTGGTGCATTGAGGAGGTGGCACTGAGGACAAAATTGGGCATGCTGCTTCTTGGCACCTTATTAATGCGCTACAGAGCGGCAGATGGCTCGTTGACTACCACTAATGTTCATTTCTCCCAAGTGAGCATTGTGTAAGTAAGCAAAAAGACTAAATGTCTACCTGTGTAAATGGTAGAAATCACTTATACTTATGTAAAGTGATCAAAAAACAAGTTTGATCAATTTAAACATCCCCTCCAGGCATATTCTAGGACATCATTTGTTTCTTTTTGTGTGTTTTTTTTTCCCCACAAAAAAGTAAACTTACCTTGTTAACATTCCTTAAAATGACATCTACTCATTTTTGGTTTATTGCACGATTCAGGATATATACGCATAGCTCACAAAATCACAATCTTACAAGCATGAGTTCAAGTTTAAGGAGAGCACAGAGAGAAACTTCCCACCTTCAGATGAACCTGAGAACAGACTTCTAGTGTGAAACCCTGCACATACCTCATTCTGCACAGTGCAGGTCAAACACCCGAGTGAAGTAACAATAAGCAGAACACATTATTCAGTGAAAAGAGGCTTTAGGGGCCAGTGTTACAACGGCAAGTTCACATGTAATTTTCTGAACAGGATAAACAGAAAACTGCGGCAAAGATTGATTACATTGTGACAGACCGAAGTTCACTTTAGTTGCATTTTAATGAAAGAGTCAAAGTCTGTGCTGCCTTTTTGTGGCTTTGTCAAAACAAAGGACTCACATTTAACACACGATACAAAGGAAATGACAGAGACAAGTAAAGGTCTTGGCCTTCCACAAAAAAAAAAAAAAAAAAAAAAAAAAAAGCAAGATGGAAGGGAAGCCAAAAGCTGTCACAGACTGTTAGGTACAGTATGTCTGCTCACCATAACAGAGGAGCTGCGTCTGGATCCCAAGGGTGTGCTCGGGAGGGAGTTGAGGGAGGAGCTGACGTTGAACTCCTCTGAACTGAGGTTCTCCGAGCCATCACCTTCACCGTCGCTGAGGCCGCTGCTGATGGAGCTGCTCTCGTCCCACCTGAAACAAGACAGCAGGACCACTTAGCAAAAAAAATGTGCCGTCACAAGTAAAAGGCAGCCGTGTGAATGTGCAGCAAGCAGAGCTGCAGAAATCAAGAGTTTAAAAGGAGGGGAAAGTCTGGCAGCAAGGGTGATATGTCCATCTGCGTAGAGTAAGCTGTCTCTGGAGGTGGCCACATGCTCACACAAGCAGGTAATTCCAACATGGCTGCAGCTGCTTTGATTCAACGGATACGTCAGAGCTCCAGACCATATGCTGACCAAAGCTTCAACACCGGATCATTCAGTATTAATGAAATAAAGAATGAGTTTTTCCACTTATTATCTAATTAAAACTTTTTTTTTGAAACTTTTTTTTATAAACAAATAGTTTTGATTGTAGTGCCAGAGGTTGTAATTCATTTATTTTGACGAATCCAGAATCTGTGACAGATCCGTTAAATTAATGATTGTGTTTAAAAAAAAACACCGATCACAAACATTAGAAAGGTGACTGAAGCCTTCAGCAAACTAAGAAAGCTTCATCGGGACTCATAGCTAGGAGTCATATTAAATGGTCAGGTTTGGACAGTTCATTTTGATCTAAAAAAAACTTTAAAAAAGTAAGATATTTATAAGCTTAGCCATAATTTAATAAATCCCGGCTAAGCTGGTAGTTTTTTTTTAAACACGGGCAAACACGTTGCAATCTTTAACCACAGCTTCAAAGGAACATTTACAGGATGTGCTGATAAATCTCACTGAATAAAACGTATGGAAACTGACAGCTCTGGGTTTAAAAAAGCGGTCTGGTATGCTCTGAAGAAGCAGGATGAGAGGAAATCAGAGTGACAGGGTTCTAACCCCACCCTGACCCCGTCCCTCCACCCCACAGCCAAGTCGCCCCACAAACAGATGCTTCCAGACTGGCCTCTCGTGTGAGGAAAGCAGGGACAGCCCGGAGAAACTGCTCACTGGGCATCAGGTCTCTGGAGACACGATATTTGAATACATTTAAAATGCAGATTACTGTATAGAGTTCAACAAGAGGTGTAGCCTCTCAGTCAACCATAACAACCACAGGACGGTTAAACCATTCAATTCACAAAGAGTCAGAAAGCACTTTAAATTTGAAGAGGAAGCCATTTTATGTGCTTTAGAAGAGCAATAATGCCATGTTGAATTTGAAAATGATATCTCCAGAGAGCTAAATGCGAGTCCAACTCAGATTTGTATAATTACGTTCCCCATCATTACTACTGGCAACCACAGGTGGTAATCACATTTATGTTGGCGCACAAAAAATGTGGCACAGTGGAAAAGGTAAATTAATAAGACCCTTTAATGCTGAGTCACTGCTTGAGCTGGATCCGATCTTTTCCCTTTTCTCTTGCGTTCCCAACTGAGCTGAAAATGCTCTTTGTGGCTCGGCAGTCTGCAATTAGCAGAGGAACGGAACATGGAATTGCACAGAAAAATACAGGGAGACAAAAATGGCCCATACACGTTGGGAATTGGACTTAAACACATGGCTGTAGCCGAGGTTGTAAAACAGTGCAGGGGCTTATACCCATGACACGTTGGTTTCAAGCATTCTGATGCACAGCGGCAACATTTTATGAAGTGATTTGTTGACCTCAGAGGCACAGTTTGACACGAGCAAAGGAGAAACCCGAGATTAATTTAAGATTGATTTTGAGAATTTGAAAATGTTTTCGCATACCAGCAATGAAGAGAATCATTTTTGATTTACATTAGGCCCAGATGTTCGTGGTATGTTCGAACAATACCACCTCTGTCAGGGGCGACAGGGCGGCCGTGAATAACCCCCACAGGGATGTCAGCCTGAGAAGACGTAGGCGGGCCCGTGGGTTGTTGACATTACAAGCCGAAAGTGTCTGCTCTCAGAGGTGAAATCTAGACAGGGAGAGGGTGGGAGTACTCCAGCAAAGTGCATACTTCATACATAGGGTGGCAATTAACTCTAGTGTTTTCTGTGGCACCGCTCCAACGTCTCTCTGATTTGTGTGTCTGTGCCATTATTTGCGTCGGGTTGCTGTGATAATGTTTTGATTTAACCCGACTGAGGGATGATTAGGGCGTTGCAGCAGGGTGGGGACGACACCGTCACTGTCCAGACTTGGATCTGGATCCAACAGCATCACTGAAAAACACACATTTAAAGGGGCCGGGTTGCTGCTAGAAAAGACACGTTCAGCACACGGCACAAAGATAAATGAAGCCCAGAACTGATGCATAGAGGAGCTCAAGCCTGTTAAACCCCAGATGAAATAGCACACAGTATGAAGAATGCATCTTGCAGTCGACTTCTCTGCATAAAAGGACAGCAGAGACGGAGCTCCCTGGGGTGCATGCCTTTGGCTGAGTGAGTGGTGAAGACGTCCTCTATTATACAGATAGCTGTGGTTGTCCTCACAGAATGAAATGTGTTTCCACAGATGTTACAGTTCCTAGTGCCAAATCACTGTCGACACACGTTTCTGCACTTCTCAAGAGTATTTGAAACTTTATGTCAACATCATGCACACATGTATAACCCTTCAACAGCAACTTTAGATAATCAGTTAGAGAAATATTGCTATTTTGCTACTTAACTTTATTTCCTCCTGAAAGTAGTCCAGTATAATGTCATTATTGGAGTTGCCTACAATAAAAACAAGCCGAATTCATCCTCAACTCAACAGTATTTAATATGGCTTATGATACAATACTGTATCCTTAGACAAAAAAACAAACAAACATGTAATGCTAAGAATATTTTAAAGCCAAAGAATAAATAAATCAATGAGCACGCAGTCCCTTTAACCACAATATAAGACCAATAATGGAAGATATTAGCCTTTAGAGGGCAAATCAAGAAAAAATCACAAATGAATAATG
Organism: Anoplopoma fimbria; assembly: GCF_027596085.1. Taxonomy (NCBI): domain Eukaryota; kingdom Metazoa; phylum Chordata; class Actinopteri; order Perciformes; family Anoplopomatidae; genus Anoplopoma; species Anoplopoma fimbria. The sequence goes on along the minus strand of NC_072465.1, from coordinate 22,728,947 downwards.
TTGGAAAAGCTGTTCATTACGTCTAACATAAATGGAAACCCGTTATGATATATGACGTTACCTTTGCGTAAAAAGCAAAGTCCTCTTGGCTCTTGGAGGAACCTTCCCCACCAGAACGCGTCCGCTCATTATTCACCGATTTCCGACACAACTCCCTCTAACACAGTCCTCCTTCTGCTGCTCTGATGCAAACGCACATCCTCCGCAGGCAGAGACCCTCTTCTTCTTGTCTCCTCTCCCATTCGGCGAGCAGAGAGAAGCGGACTGCGGACCGGACAGGCAACACCCCCTCTTTCCAACCAACAAAAAAAAAAAAAAAAAAAAAAAAAAAAAAAAGAGGCAGAGCAGAGCAGAGACCCTGATGTTCCTCTGAGAGATGATGGCCAAAGTAACCATGGTAATCCTGATAACTCTGCTATGGGGGAAAAGGTTATTACCTAGGGACAGGGGCGCCGAAAAGGGGGGGTAAAGGAGACGGATTCTAGGGGCCCATGATGGAGGGGGGCCCAGAGAGGCCCCTAATGATGATGAAATTATAATACAGAAAAAATAATGACACTAAGTTGATGATGTCAAATGATAGTCAAAAATACCATTAAAATGCATAATTGTAGGCCTATGTAAAATAGCATCAAAAAATTTTGCCGCTGTGTTGGGGGCCCTGTAAAGATTCTTTTCATGGGGCCCAAAATCCCTAGCGTCGCCCCTGTCTAGGGATCTGACTACTCATATAATAATACTTTTTACATACTGATTTATGTATTTCATGTACTCAAATATCTCACTTTGAATACAACCATGTTTTCACCTCAAATCAGCCTAGCTATGAAAAAAAAACTGTTTAAAAGTGACCTTGTCTGAGCAAATATGCCAGATATCAACCAAGAGGAGACAAGGCTCGCAGAATCAGTAATCTCTTTGAAATCACTTCTTAAAACACATTTTTATCAGAATGGCTTTTATGTGATGTCGTCGTTTTGTTTTATTTGGTTTTACTATTTTGTCTTATATTCGTTTACTATTTTATGTTTATCTATTTCTCTGGATTTTATTGATTTTGTTCGTTTATTTGATTGTCACTTGTTATTTCATTTTGTTTCTTAGTTTAGTTTTATCCTAACGATTGTTTTTAATGTTTCATCTATTGCACTGTTTTGCTGCCTTGTCTGTCGAAGCACTTGTTTTTAAAAGGTGCTATATAAATAAAGTTATTATTTGTATTATTATTATTAAGACCACAGGAGAGAAAGTACATTAAATGGGCATTTTACCATTAAAGTCCAGTTAAGTCCTAATAAGACATATGGCTATTTTGTGGCTCTAGCTTTCCGGTTTGAAAAACAGAACCCCCTATGACGTCATCAGGGTTTACTCTGCTTTGGTCTTGAGACTAAACAATTTAAAAAGAGACCTGGCGTTACAAACCCAAGGTGTGGGTGAAGGAAGCAGACATTTAGGAGTTACATGATGGGAAATGTAGGATCCAGGGTATTGAAACTTGACCCATACTAGGGACTAAAAGTCAGGATGTCTCAGCCTCTGCTGCTTTCATTTTGAACATCATCTTTATCATCCGTCTCTTGTGATTCCCGCAACTTTACAAAGGTGGAATACTAGATTACTGGAGTACACCTTTAAGATAGACGATGCAGATAGCAAGCTAGTGTATTGTATTGTATTATAATATTCTGTACAGCCAACTGATGAAGCCAATTAACTTATATCCTATAGTTCTTGTCACTGGGCCGACTACAAGTTGGGGTCGGTGTGAGGGTGGTAGTAAGACGGGCTCCTGTATCACTTTGTCACACTAGATATAGCAACTTAAGTAAAAAACATATTTAAAATACTATAATAAGCCCAATTTTGTAGGAAGTATTCCAGTGGTACTACATGTTGCTCACTATCTGCTGTAGGGAAGTAAAGAAATACATTATGGGCAGATGTTAAGATATATTGAGGCTCATCTACTGATGAGTGCTGAATAGTGTTTATTGCTTGTATGAAACAGCTCAGAGTAACTAAAATCAACTCGAGTGTGAACAGTGTTAGGTCCATCTCAAACTCAACAAATGCTTTCAAATATAGCTAGTGCTTTAGATTAGTATAAGTGATGTCTCAAGTGAGTCTTAAGAGCGGTTGTCAGGGTTTTAAACAACAGACCTAAAACATATTTAAAAGCCACCACGAATACACTTTTTTTTTTTTTTTTTTTTTTTTTTTTTTTTTAGAATCAGACCATCTTTCACATTAAATAGATTACAATGATGAATGTGCGTAAAAATAAAACCTGTTCCATCTTCATTCATGACCATCTCGGGCCTAGCTGGAAAAACTCCGTCCAAGGTAAAGGCCTGAATCACTGCAAGCTCCAACCACAAAGCCACAGATGACACGAGGACCTCCAGTGAGGAATGAGTAGCTTTGGAAAACCTCCCTCCCCCTCTCATTAGCAGTGGAACAGCCTCACATGGATGATCTCACCAGATCTCAGCTCTGTAAACTCACTACCCCGGGAGGTAAAGGAGGTCCCACACCCTGTCCACATCTTTGGCCAAAATCTGATCAGTCGACAGTTAAAAGTTTTGGGCCAAAAGATTGTACGCGTGAAGAATCTGAGATCCATTATAAAAGCAGATAAAGCAAATATGTGGGAAATGACAAAAGCACATGAGGATTGAAGTTAATATTTCAAACAAAATAACTTATTGACCCTTATGACCCCTTGTGTTTTTTTAACAGTGAGTTAGCTCTTATGGAATTTAACTGTGGTTTTCCTTTTTGTTGAAATGAAACGGCTGTTTTGCTGTCAGTGTGTGTACCAGACATACAGGCATTCCTCAAAACGTCTTTAACAGAGTGAGATGCTCGTTTGATAAAATATTGTTGTGTCTGCCTACATCTTTTGTCACTCTGATCATCACCATGTGAATAACAAAAAATGCACAAGGGAAAAACATTTTTGTTGTGGATTACGTTTGAGTTCTCAAAAATAAGTTTCAAATGAGTCGTTGTGGTGGTGGATGGGTAAATAGCAGATGTTTTCACCCAGGGCTGCTGTTTTAATCCCCCGTGAAGTACTTTTGTTGCCTCAACATATCCAAGTACTTTTGCTGCGTTTTTGTTTTGTTTGATTTTGCGTTCACCACATGTTTCAAACTGTTTCAAACTGCAACCTTTATCCGAGAGAAAAGACGTTATGCTCGAAAACGTAATTAAGAATTCAGTTTAGTTAGACGGGGTCGGCTTCTCTGCCTGTTGCTCTTTATGTTTTGCTTTAAAAAATGTTGAAATACTTTGTTACAACAAAAAAATAGGCATAAAAATGTCTTTGCCCAGAATGATGAATGTCATGAATTGTTTACAGTCTCCTGTTTATCTCAGCGAGGCCTCACAGAGCGGCTGAATAAGCTGTCATCTAAAAAGGCCTTGAAGTCACGTTTTGTGCTGTATACTAACAGCTGTCCGACACTGATAACAGAACGGCTTGTGTCCGAAACAAACTTAGTGTGTTGTGCTAGTTGCTCTATTTATAAACTGTTAAAATAGAGATTCCAACTCATCTGTGGGTGGTCACAGCTCCATGAGGACCTTTACATTAGCCACCAATAATGCTCTTTCATGATGTGACCTTTACTGTTGTTGCTTTTGATCTACTGCCTCTGGTGCAGGAAACTGTGCTGCAATACGAGAGTCTAAGAAATGCATATAAATGATATTGGAGGAAATAAAGGGCATCGACATCAATATCTCTAAGGGAATTTATTGATATATATTTTAAATATTTAGCTGTAATTGGCAGTTGTAACAATAATATAACATCATAACAAAGCAATGAGCCACGGTGATGAAACTTAAAAAGTATGACATGTTGATTGTTGTTAATCTTATTCATAACAATGGATATTAATATGACACAATATATCAGCCTCTACTCTTCTGGGAAGGCTTTCCTTATGATTTGGGAACCCGTCTGCAGGGATTTGCTCATTGCATTAGTGAGGTTGAGCTCTGACTTTGGGTGATAAAGACCTGGCTCTTCCAAATCTTTTTGTTCCAGTTCATCCTGAAGGTGTGGGATGAGATTTGAGTTCAGGAATCTGTGACCGTCTTCCACACCAAATGTGGGAAAACCATTTCCTCATGGGCCTCGCTTTGTGCACAGGGGGATTCTTTCATGTTGAAGAAAAGGAAAGGACCTTCCTCAGACTGTCAAAATTCACAATAAGGTCGACAATGTATCATTAATACTACCCTAAATTTGGACATATAACCAAAAGCATGAAAAACAGCCATAAAGTACAGTAAGTGGAAAGGGAAGAGAAATGCTGCATCGTCCAGCCACTTTTTTTATTTATCAATGAGACTATTCCATTATCAATAATACATCCTAAGCAGCTGAAACTATATCCAAATGAATACTTTAAGTTAACCTTACAATAGATAATAAAATAACATGGATGAATTTGAACTGTGTTGCTTCTTTACAGCCTGTTTTAATGTGGTGTCATGACATTAGATGTCCAGCAGGGGGCACAATGAGGTAAAGCTGTGCCTGTTATAGCCACAGTTTAGTGTTCGTGCTCTGTAAATGTGTATTAAAGGAGGCACCACTTGGCATTTAGATGAAGAAAGAAAAAAAAAAAAAAGAAAAAAGCACTTCACAGGATCGAATTGAAGCCTTTGATGGAGAAAAAGAGCAGAAATTCTTCCGCTCCCTGGATTCGATTCTATGGTACAATGTGAGGGATTATTTCAGAGGGACAGCTTCACAGCCTGTTTAAGTATCATTATTCAAAAAGAACTATAGATTAAAATGAGCTGTCCTTGAGCACTTCTCTGATCTTCCCGGTGCCTAATTTTGATCCGTATTGAGCTTGACCATAGCTCGGGGCAAACAGGCCCGGGCGTCACCACAGAGCAGTGGTTCATCAGTGTTGTAAATGGGTCTGAGCTGCATCAGTGACTGCCTCCGGGAGTGCATGCACCATCTCCGCAAGGCCCCAGAAAATGGACGCATCGTCTGATTATTGGACTGGAAAATGAATGTACAGTCTCCATCAGCCTCAGACAGGAAACTCTCTCCTCCTCCCCCCCCCTCACAGCCAAAATACAGCTGATGCACACTTCGTCCGGAGACCGGCAGTCTCATACCGGGCCACATTTACAGACCGAGAGTCTGGAAAACTCTGCTGTTGGGGTATTGTCCTTGTGCTCTGTGTCTCATCTCATCAAACTGATTGATAAGACACCCACACACTGAACTTGAACTGTCTGAGTAAAGCAGATTCAGAACAACACAGAGTTGAAGCAGAGCCAAATCCAACAAAGAGCAAAATATTAATCTGAACCCACCAGACATCATTAGCCATACTTAAAGCAGATAATCTGATATTTTTGTACCCACTTCAAACAAACCTAACAATGAATGGAGAATGATGGATTAACATGTTCCACGTGATTCAGATCTTAAAAAAAGTATATAATACACCGAGCCAAAGCAGTATCATATTTTTCACCTTCGGGGCTGAGTCTTGTGCACTGGTGGGATCCAAACTGCACACGTAGACGACCACACGCAGACATGATACAGGGGTGATTCATGCTCCCCGGGGTGCTGCTGTAATGGTCCATTATTCACGTGGCTGAGGATGCTGGTGGAGGCAGGTTTGGGAGTGGGGGGCCCTTCTGGATCCAGTATTTCACTGACCCTTTGGCGGAAAATGAGATCTCCATATTGACCCCAGATGTGTTCGAGCTGCTGACTGTGGGAGGCTGCGTGTGCAGTCTGGGTAGTGGGTTTTCATTACGGCTCTTCCTTCAGCCATTTTGCAACATAATCAGATTACAAATTGACTTAAACATTTTAAAGTGTATGACTTTATCTGTTTGTGTGTGCGTGTGTGTGTGTGTGTGTGTGTGTGTGTGTGTGTGTGTGTGTGTGTGTGTGTGTGTGTGTGTGTGTGTGTGTGTGTGTGTGTGTGTGTAGTCTACAGAGGCAAGAAAACAACATCCCTTCTTGCAGAGCATTAGCCCATGAAGGACTGACCCCAAGCGGTGGCCTCACTAAACTGTAATCCCAGCAGCGCCTGAAGTGAACCAGAGTAAAGAGGCCAAAAACTCAATTTTTGTGCAGATGGGTTTAAGTGGGTCAGAAAACGTTCGAGGCCTCAATAGTTCGGCAAGCACTCAGTGACTATGGGAAGGTCCAACCCGGGTGGGCAGGAAAGGGAAATTGACTGCAGACTGTTGGAGGCACAGGTCCAGGATCAGATGACTGCAATAAACCCTTAGTGCATTACAGAATGTGCTTGTCGATACACATAGTTTCCACGAGTGAAGCTGTAAAACTACAAATATTCACTTTCATACTGTACACGCCAACCTCCGAGCAGATCCACTCTTTAGCATGGGCAAAGCTTTATTATGGTTACCATGGAAACAACATTGCCAGAGGAGCAAACTAAGCCAAGGGCTTATCTACGAAATACAGTAGTGCCAGCAGAGATAGGGATGGAATGCATTCAGTGCTTGTGAGGGGTAAAACTGTGTCAGTTTTTACAGAAAATTTTACTTTTAAAGGAATTTAAGAGGTTGGCTCTTTTTGGGTCAATCATTACAGTATTCAAGATATAGTGTAAGAATTGTCCACAACCAGTGCTACTGTAAATCCTGGCATTACCAGGATGCAATTGGAAACACAAACAATAGCTTTACAGGCAGACAGCTCTCCCCCACAATGCCAATTATGAAACAATCTAATTAAGTGGTTAGCATGCTGTCTTCACACCAGACTCTCTCTCTCTATCCGTCTGTCTGTCTGTCTCTCTGTCTCTGATTTTCTCTGTCTATGTTTTTTCTCTCTGCCCCTTTCTCTCCATCGCAGACAAATCAGCAGTTTATATACATACACACACACACACACACATCCTCCACACACACACATCTGTTCAGCAGCTATCACACTGACACACAAGGCAGTCCATCAGTGGGTCAATGGAAGACAGTTGCCATGGCAGCACAACCCGAGCCATGTTGCCGCATGATCAGAGGTGCGATGCTGCTGAACCAGCCTCCTCTCTATGCTCTGCATTGCTGCCTGCACATGTATGCTGCTGTACAGAAACACAAAATGGAACAGTCCCGATCCAGAGATGTCCACATCCTCTCCAAAAAAAACCCATTTATGTCACCTTGTAGCAGGACAAGCTATTTTTGGTTCACCTGCACCATTTCTTTATCCACAATATGTAATCTACTGTTTATGCTCAGCTATTTTGAAACTGCGACTGTGTCTGTGTCATGTGTGAGACCATGAACAGCACATGGTGATGCCATGAAATCTTAAACATTTATCTGATGAATAAAGCATCCTATTGAAATGAATCTGTACTGTACTGGGAAAGAGATTTGTTTCCTCTTAAAACATCCTCTATATCATATCAATACTGTAGTCTTCACCAAAAGTAAATAACCACCTTACATTTGCAATAAATGCACTGTTAATCACCTTATATTTGCATATAACAAAGTAGAGGGGTAAATGTATATTGTGTTGTCTGCAGTTTCAACAGGCATGTTGTGTTGTTAAAAGTCCCTCTGCATCTTTCATAAAATTAAAGCTGCTGTTAGCAATATTTAATTTTCTTAAAACTAATAGGTAAAATCACTATGTGTAATGTGGGTCATTCAAACTGAGATACTTACTGAGAATTAGAAACCGACTCTGTACTTTCCCTTCTGCTCGTCAAAGCGTTTAGTGTATGTCAGTTCATTTCTAGGGTTGTACAGCCAACAACTTAATGTTTTGGTTCAGCTCAGGTTACAATGAATTGACAGTATTTAACCTTCCCAGAACCAAACGTGGAGAGCATTGTGCAGCCAACTGAGCACGATATTGCTCTCAGAAGTTGGTAGAGACCAAAACAGAGCTAAAAGGAGTCATCAGGTTGCCAGAAACAGGACTTCCAAATGTATGCTAACGTTGCTATGTATCTGCTGGGTGATCAACAAGGCCACTATTTGCCAACACATTTGTCAAATTGATTTCATGAAGTGATAATACAGTAAACAGTATGTTAGCGCTTGTACTGCTGCCCCTACTGGTAAAAAAAAAAAAAAATCAGTTAATGCAGGTATAACTGTATGAATAACAGCAGCAGTGGGTCTAAGCTTGGCTACTGCACGGACCACGATTAGCACTGAAGTTATGATGAGGAATAAAGTCGACTAAGCAGTTTTATAGTTTAGCATCTAGTTTAAGCATCTAGCGATTGGGAAGTGTGTGAAAATGATACCATCCAAACATAATTTCCAACCAGCTGGAGTTTCCCTAAACATTGGACACATGATGGATTATTCTGTTCATCCATTACAGAAGCAGAATAGTCTTAGTATTCTAGTGTTTCAGGTTTTAAGAGAGGATGATAAAAAGAAACATGTTGTGTTGTGGAACAAAAACTAGGCATGACTTCAGTTTTCTATGAAGCATTGCAGTCATCAATAGCTCTTTATTGCAGCTAAGTGCCTTTCGTTGCTTCTCTATTAAGTCAGCCAAGCAGTTTGGAGCCAAACCAAAATGCAGACAGATATTATATTATATCTTCCAATTTAGGGGTTTTCAAACTGTTAATCTTCCAAGATAAAACCTAAATCTGTCAGATACAATAATCATGTTCAGGGAAATAGGCTTCCTGTGAAATGCACATGTTCTGCTACAAACATTAGGCTCGTATTCATCCCATCAACTTAATGACGTTATGGAAAAAACAAGTAATATTTCCCTGTGAACATCTGTATAAGACATGAAAAGCTAACCTGTGCGTACATACTCTGCAGCTGAGTGCCTGTACAACATCAACCATAATTGACTATAAACCAATAAAATGACACTGAAGGCTGAAGAATGGTTTTCATAATTTATATACCAGATATGGAAAAAAACAACCATACACCGGCAATATAATCTGATTACTGCTCTACTCAAAAACCATGGTTTTAAATTTAGCTTGAAACAGGATGATATCATACTTGTGATGGTGAAACTTTGCCAATATGTTTTCAAGTATGTAACCACAGGAAGCAGTTATGACGTGGTCAGATGTGGTCACGGCTAAATAAGTTGCCAACTCAACACCCATGAGACAGTCTTAGTGAAGAGGTGGTGCTCAGTTTCATGCAATTAATTGAAATGAGTGAAAAATCTTGTATCAAACGTAAGCCAACATTTCAAGCAGACACAGTGCCAACTGAGGGCGAGATGGGAAATTATGTATGATTCTAATATTACACTGCAAATAATTGTGGCAATTTATGTTGCGCTGCCCATCTTTCGGCGCAGGCTGAAAACTCACCTCTTCATGAAGTACTACCCTGAGCCTTCCTCGTAGCACTTATTGCATTTGTATTAGTTGTTGCACTTATTGTATTTGTATCAGTTCGCTGCACTTATTGTATTCGTATCAGTTCGCTGCACTTATTGTATTCGTATTAGTTTGTTGCACTTATCCTATTCGTAGTAGTTTGTAGCACTTATTGTATTCGTATTAGTCTGTTGCAATTATTGTTTTTGTAGTAATTTGCCTCTGCACTGTACCTTTGCTCTGGTTTATGCTTTAAGATGCTTGTTTAAGAAAGGAGATGCACTTATGACTTCTGGTGACTAGTAGTTCTCTTGAATACCTATGTTGAATACACTTCCTGTAAGTCGCTTTGGATAAAAGCGTCTGCTAAATGACTGTAATGTAATGTAAATGCAATGTTGAACCAAAAGTAATTTGTTCTCTTTATTTCTACATCTGAGGTGAGACTAGTTTGAAGATATGTTCTAAAAAAACTACGATATATATATAATGCAATACAATAAACCGTCCTATGATAATAAAAACCTCCTATGTGAATGGTTTTGTGTCAGAAAGGCAGTGATTTTACTCTATGGTAATCTTTAAGACTGTACTTTGTAGGGTTGTTGTACTGGATGCTTTTTATTGTCAGGTATATCAAAGAGGTGGACTAATAATTAAAAACAACCTTCAATATAATTGAATATATTATAATATAATGCAACCACCACATAGAAAATCCTGAAGATCTACCAGAATTAACACAAAAACAGCTAAAGTAATACTTCCAAAAACTCCCAACTCCAAAATTGTGAAAGGAGCTGCTTGTAGTGACAAACCCTAAAACATGTCGCAACCTAACCAGCATGGATTATAAGCCTCTTGTAGCTCAATGATAACTGCCTGCAGAAGCTGCTCTAAACAACACAACTTCCAGCAGCAGCCAAACAAGCGCTTCTAAACCACTACTTACCCACCTTGCACCAAACTGCAGAGAAAGTCAGTGACTAACTGGTGATGAAGTCCTAAACGTTTTTCTCAAGAGTTGGTGAAGACCAAACCAGAGCTAAAACAAGAAGGAACATCAGATTTATGTTGATTAAAATATGATTGATATTTATTGCGTCACAGTGTGTACTGGATGAGAAAGAGGACAACTGTTAGCCTTCAGCTTTATGAGCCAGTGATATCGTAGTGGTTGTGTATTTAACAGCTCTTTTAGCTGTTTGTCTGCCCCCTAGTGGCTACAATGGATTACCGTTGATCCATGTCTGCTGGATGTGTAAATTAGCTAATATTTCTTTATATGTTAACTATTATATACGTTATGTCAAGTACGTTGTCTCTGAGATCTTCTGACCTCTAGTGTCCAAAAGTGACAATGCACCTTTTGAAGTAAGGTTATATTTCTTGTAGATCTGTACTCGTAATGAGAGCAACTGGTTACAGATGAATGGTCCCAGCTTCACGGAAACAAAACAGAAAGGCCAAATAAATTATGAATGAAACAGGCTTCTTAAATACTTTTTTTTCCTTAACTGGGCCAAAACACATCATCATTAAGCTGTGTGTTGCTGTTGAGAGGCGTCTCTGATGGAAAGATGGAGCTCTTCAGGAGACGGAGATGTATGTGGCATTAGATTATTGACAAGGCAGACACACAGTAGGAGTGATTACTGTCAGTGTGTAGCCTGTTCTGTCTGGTGTGGGTTAATCAATATCCATTAGACGTCGAGCATTGTGTTGTAGTTCCATCTGTTAATAAACAGCATGCATTGTGTCTCATTATTTCACCAGTAGATGTTTGTCTCTTTCCACATGTCTTTAAGCGTTACACATTGGTCTTGTGCGTTACACATTGGTCTTGTGCTTTATACAAGCATTACATTTTGAAAACCATAACAGCATTATTGATTGTCAAGAAGTCTCATCCTTTAGTTAATTATCCTAAGAGCTTATTTCAGATCAGTGAAATGCATGAACATGGAAAACTAGGGCTCCAGTAAAAAAAAAAGAAAAAAGAACAGAATTTTCATCTTGCCATACAGTCGATTACTAGCTGGTTTCCATGGTTACGCAGGAGGAGCCCGATCTATTTTCAAGAGCTGGCAGCTAATGATTTTCAATGAGCTGAAGTGTGAGTGTGTGACAACGGATGTACAGTAGGAATGCAAATGTAACACAGAATTTTTAAAATTAGAGCAAGTGCCTGCTTCAAAAAAACGGATTAACTAGTTCTCTGCACCAAAAGGTTGTTGGTATATTTACGAGGGAGGATTAATTCTTGATATGGAGAACTGCTCTCCAGTTTTCCTGCAGGAGAATCAAGGGGTGCTTTCCACTGAAACTGATGCAAACGCAGACCAGCAAAGCATGCGAATGAGAGGGGTTCCCACAGTGTTGTATAATCCAGATATAAGCATGCAACCTACTCAAGGTCAGAGAGAAAACAGCCTCCAGTGCTTCCATATATTGGTGTGCTTTGGCAGCCACAATACCCTGTAATACCTCTTGTGACATTTCCATGTATGTATCCAAACACACCCATAATCCTCTTGGTGTAAATGGTAATAATCTACAGCAGGGGCCGGGTGTACACATCAGGAGGTCTCACAGCTCGTCTCCTTGAAAGCGTGTTTAGGGATCGTTGACATTGACGCTGAGCATGATGAGGCATTTTTTTTAAAACACGGTTGCATGAAATGATTATTATCTTTGGTGTTGCAGAGCAGAAGCGAGTCCTCACGCTCACCTCTCACATCAGTTTGAACCACCACAGTAGAGCTGATGCAGCGAGGGACAGAATACAGGGCAGATTTAAATGGATTTGGAGTCCACGGATGTTACTGTGAGGAATGGACCCATACCACATAATCCCCGTTTAATCCTAACCTCATCAGGTTTCTGCTGTCTGATCTGTTTCACCTCCCTCCAAACAAAATTCTAAACCTTAACACGTGCAGCTATTCATACATTTGTATTTAATACAATGCCATTTTTAAAAATCATTCTTGGTAGCAATCTTATGTCGTTCTGATTCTCCTAAACTACAAATTTTGACACAATTTAAAATGACCCATTTCACACTTTTCTTTATTCGTTGCTCTAAGTTTGACTCATCTAAATGTGTCACATTTCTTTTTTTTGTGCTCTGTGTAGTAAGAACGTGACCTGGCTATCAGGGACTAGGGAGCGCTCCAGGGAATGAGCTTAAATCCCACTGCATGTGCAGCAGCGATAAAGCTGCTAAATCACACTGGAGAACTGTCCTGGATTCTTTCTCTCCCTCTCTTACTCTCACTGTCAGCTGCCAATTTGGGAGAGGGACGTAGATAGAGGGGAAGCAAGGGTGAAGGTGAAGAAGCCAAAGAAGAAGGAGATCAAGAGGAAGATGTACAAGAAGAAGAAAGTTAAGAAGACAAAAAGGACGGTGATGAAGAAGAAGAAGAAGAAGAAGAAGAAGAAGAAGAAGAAGAAGAAGAAGAAGAAGAAGAAGAAGAAGAAGAAGCACAGGAAGGCCGAAGAAGAAGAAAAATAACTAAATCAAGAAGAGCTAGAAGACGACGCAGGTAAAGAAGGAGAGCATGAAGAAGACAAAAGACAGGAAGGCAAAGAAGAAGAAGAAGAAGAGGGTGAAGAAGACAAGGAGGAAGGTAAAGGAAAGGAAGAACAAGAATAAGAAGATCATAAAGAAGATGAAGGACAGGAAGGCACAGAAGCAGAAACGGAACAATAACAATAATTAGCAGAGTGTGAAGAACAGAGTTGAAAAGAAGAAGAGAGAGGAAAACAAGAGGAAATGTATGATGCAGCATTCCTGTTAAAGTACTGTCTGATCCAAGCTATTAGTTGCTTCTCAACCTGTTGACAACAATCTTCAAAGATTCAGAAGCTGAACAGTTTCTACCCGTCAGAGACGAGGGAGCATTTATTGTGTAACTGAGAGGACACCTGATGAGTTCTAGTGCTCCCCTCAGTGAAAAACTTCTGAAGGCCTTCTCTCACTGTCAGCAAAAACAGCCTCTGACAAAGTCATGGGCACTGTGAGAAATCCTTAAAGAGCAAGAGCACTTCATCAGCTGAGACGACTGATGAAAGCTCTTTGATAGTGCAGAACATCAGATAGCAACACCAAGCAGAAAGCCACGATGTCAGCATGAAAAGTCTCACGAAACCACTGTTGAATGTTAAAATGCACGACCCCCCTATGCATCCTAATTAAATACTGAAATGCAGAATAAAAAAAATGAAACACCAATCAGCTTATTGCTTACTGTGAGTAAAACAGCAACTTCTAACTGGCCTTTTTAAAGTCAAAGGGTGGAGGCCTAAAGGACAAACCAGCATGAAGCCATCTGCCGTCACTGATATCACGTTGTCATGGTAACAAAAGGTTACTACCCCACTCTTCAGATGCTCTTACCCATTGGCCAGGTTGTCATCGTCGTCATCCGGCAGGCTCTTTCCTAGAAGGTCACTGTCGCTCAGGTAACCAGACTTTAGGTCTGTGTCGTCCAACCCCTCGATGAGCTCAATGCGAGACGTGCTGCCGAGGCGGCTGGAGCAGCGAGCCGGCATGGTTTGGGCCGTGTACTGGGAGCCGGTCTTACCCCCCTGGTACCCGCCGCCTGTGGAGGACGGGGCGTCGCCCGCCTGGAGACGAGGGCTGGACTGGCCGTGGCGCCAGGAGAGAGGCGACGAGCGGTTGGACATGCTGGATATGCTGCGAGCGTTGGTCTCGTCGCTGTCGTAGCCCACATTACTGCTGTCCATACAGCTAGAGAGACACACGGGGGTGAAAGGTCAGTGTGTGTTATACTCCGACACAAATGCAACCAGAGCACCGAGTAATCCATTCTTCTCTTGCTGTCCTTCAAAGAAACCCAAAGTGGCATTGATTCGCTGATGCCCCAGATACAGCAGTTGTGTCTTATCGTCTTCAGGGACTAAAACTGCAAATCTGGCCTCTTAGAACCCAAAGACAAAGAGATGGACGTCTCGATGTCTCTGTGTTAACATGGCAAAGAGTATCTCTCTCTGTCTCTTCGACCAATACATTCACATACACCAAGGTCTTGGCTTTGCTCGACTGTGATGTCGTAATTAAAGCCACCTTTTTCCATTATTCTGAGCAGAGAATATCACTCCTGTATGTGGGTCAGGGTTAGAAATGTCCTCCAGATGGCCGTGAGCGTCTTCTGTGTCTGCCGATTGCATAACTGCATGTACCAACTCACCCAAATAAATATTGCAATGGCTACGACCGTGGGAGTATTTTTTTATCCATTGTTGATGGATAATTTATCAATATGGAGGCTAGTTGGTGCCACTCCAGTACTGAACCCGACGGTGGGAGAGTTTTTAACTTTCATTGTGAAAGACGTCTGAATGATTGAAGATAATTATATTACATAACTACACTGTTGAGAATTACAGGATGTCTCCTCAAGCATCCAATGACAAAAGTCTGACCAATAACAAAAAAGGTACAACGGCAAGATTTCACGGATAAGATAATGGATGGACATGATGTTGATTATTCATTGACATCTAATCATTTCATTGTCTCTTGGGTTGAAATTGCTTGAAGTCCATTTGATAGCAGCCAAAGAAAACAGTTTTTATTTTATATGATATGATCACAAACTGTAATTGAAATAATCAAACATGGACACTGTGAAGCACTACAGCTGGATTTTGAGGCTGATACCAACATCAGAAAAATCTGATATTTATTTATTTTCTTACATTTGTGTTAAGGATCCCTTAAATGTGGTTATATTTGGTTATAGCTGTGGTTTGGTTTGCAAAAGTCTCAAGCTTTCCTCATTAGCTTATCCGTAACTCTGCCATACACTTTGATGTTGGCCAGCTAGCTTATTATTGGTTAATCAGCACTTTTCTTTGCAGGAAACAGATGCCTACAGGGTTTAATGAGAGCAGCATAGACTCTTGCTAAAACAGGCAAAAAGCTTAATAGAGCTGCAGAACTGAGGTAGAATTTCCTATGGAATCTGTACTATGAGTGACACTTTTAAATTGCACAAAAAATCTATTAATGTTCTTATAAAAAATACTCATTAATGGAGGTTTAAAGAGATAAAAGCAGATTGGTGTTTCTGCTTGTATTCATGCTACACAGGATATTACATCTCAACTTTTAGGTCCAAATAAAAAACATAAAGTCCTGTCCTTCACCAATGTCTTATTCTGTGGTTGTTGCACCAATTTACTTCCTGGGCTTTTTGCCTGTGAGAGCCAAACAGATAGATTCCTAGAATGAAGTCATGACCATGAAACAGAGACGGGCTATTTAAGAGGGATGGTAGCCAGATGTGCACCAGGTGGCAACTCTCCAAACTGTTTATACTTGATTGTGTGATGTATCGATCCAACTAGCTTTCTGTCGCTTGTTTTTTTTTCAGTTTAAACAAAAGAAAGAATTCTGGCTCAAGGTTTTATGATTTCATGAACAATACATACACTGCCTCTATTTGTTGTGCGATACTAGCCAGTTGTGTGGGAAACAGCATTATGGGACAATATAAAATTCCCCATAAAATGCAGTTGCGGTGCACTTACCTATGACTGAGCTGAGAGCCTCGCAGACTCGACATTGTATCCTCCAAATTCTGGCGGAGGTCAAGAACATTCTGCACGGTCCGCTTCCTCTGCGACTCCGGGTCTGTGGGGTCAGTCATGCAGAACAAACGGTCATAAAACATTTAGAGTGTCAAGAGAACACTCAGACACATTCTGCAGTTGGACTGTAGTCTGCTGTTTGTGTTTTAAGAGAATCTATGCATGCACACACACACACACACACACACACACACACACACACACACACACACACACACACACACACACACACACACACACACACACACACACACACACACACACACACACACACACACACACACACACACACACACACACACACACACACACACACACACACACACACACACATTTATGCCTAAACATGCATGTGTGCTGCATTATTAGTGTCCGGACTGATTTGACAAGTGTCATCTCTGTAAGCACACAGCCAGCGTGTGTTCACATCATTAAGCAAACAAATTTCACTCCATGGGCTCTCTCACCATGGTAACCTCCGCTCTACTCCCCACCTCCCTTCTACACCTATATATGGTACATCCTGGAAAATGAAATACGAAAAAAGGTTGCCTCTAACTTAGATTGCCCAGCAGGGGGATGCATTCTGACATTCATGCCACAGCAGGATCTCTTTCAGGGAGTTTTTCCTTTTCTCTCCAGAGCCTGTGTTTTATCGAGCATTAACTCAGAGTCATTCAGCTGAAGTTGTAGCCAGAAGGATTTTTGCTGCAGGTCAGCTTATTTGGACAGAGCTGCGTGCAATGTAAAGGGCGCAGTCAGTGGGTCATGACCGTGTCAAATCGATATTACAGCACAATTATGTTGTTGTGTTAGCTGTAACAAATGAGAGAAAACACCCCGTCTTAAAAAACAAAATGAGATGGGGCTTTCCGCTGGAGGAGGAGAGGGAAGATATCACGGGAGCAACGTCAAACAATGTCCTGCTCTCATGTGAGATTGTTGAACTAATTCCCAGGGCGTGTAGAGGGCGTCAATATCCCATGCAAACATTGACACACAGTTCATACATACACAACACATTTGCTAAAGCCCTTCTTGCAAAGCAGAGATAGAGATACAGGATTCCTAATCTGCAATGAAGCTGAACGTTTGTTTATAATAGAGCCAATGATAGATTAGCTGGTTTCAGTAGCATCCAGATACATCAAATTTATGGATTCAAATAAAAACCTGTGTACCCAGACAGTATAACCTAATATACGTGTACATGAATCTTTACGATATTGACAAGCACGGTATTTTATTATTAGATATTGAGTTAATGTTAAATATTATGTTGTTGGAAACTTGTCTGGGTTCAGGTTTTATAAGCTTCTTTGGGCAGGGATTCTATAACGCAACTTGGTTTATATTGTAGCTAACTTTTCTCAGGGCTTCTAAAACCTATTAGAAATACAAATCTAATCATCAGTGGAAGTCAATGGCTGCGTCCTTCCTTCACTTAGAAACCCATCGCTTCATGCACTATTCACCAACAACTATTTACACTTAATAATTTATTCTTTACGTAGCATTACAGAGAGATTTTGGACCCAAAATGATGACTGTCACGACTTTTTTGCATTTACAAACTGTGATGTACTGCTTTGTGGGATTTTTAGCAGATATATGACATGACAGAGAGTTAAATTACTGATGGACACTGTGAATATAGTGCAGTTTTAGTTAAGAGGGAGTGATTTTGCAGACAGCCTGATCCACAATATTTGATTTTATCGAGGTTCCATTCATCAGAAATGTGCTCCATGTTCCACTCATATCAATGAAAACATTCTGCGTTAGGTTCAAGGACAAGTAAAAGACTGTAGTTTCAAGAACATGTGAACTTGAAGTCACTTTCTTCAAGTCACTGCTGATTTTTTTCTAGTTGTATATAAACGTAATTTCTAGGAGGCAAAATTGCCCCAGGGAGAATCCACCTCTCTTTTACAACATATACTTCGATAGGAACAAGCTTCCTGTGACATAGAATAACATCTACAAATTTCAAGACCAACAGAATAAAGTCCAACACTTATTTCCACTGCAGTCCTTAAAAGTCCTGGAGTCTAGGACTAAATCATTTAGTCACATCCCATCCAGAAAAACCCACCACCAGCCACATTCTAATTCTGGCATACTGCTAACTTATTTATGATGAATTCCTGAGAATGTATTCAAACCTGCATCGTGGACACAGAGCATACATGTGCATCACATCTGTTTTTTCAGTATATCCGGTTGTATGTAGGGCTGTCCTCAACCAAAGAAATTCTTAGTCGACCAACACTGTGATTTTGTCGACTTATCGAAGTTGATTTAAGTCGACAAATCTGTAAGACTGAAGCACCACTTTAAAAATGTTGGAAATAAGCATGACAAATGATGTATTGACGAACAAGATCTGAGTTCACTTAGACCAAAACAACCGATTAGCCGCCTATGTGGCTATATGTGTAAGAGGGGGAAACCCTAGTTGTTTGTATTATGCACTGTGTTTATGTGCAGTGACTGACAGTCCTCTGGCACCCTGCATTGCAGTGATGCCTTCAATACAGAGCAGAAAAATTCGGACAGAAAACTAAAGCAGATGTGAATCGGGGAAGACCTATGAATGATGCAAAGCCACAGGAAGTGATCTATATCAACACAGGAAGACTAAAGTATAGCATAATTCATTGTAATTGTTAAAGATCTTTAGTTATTAATCCTAAAAAACAAACACTGTTAAATCAACATTAAAGGCCCTACATGGTGGCCTAATTAATTGGGACACTAGTAATATTTCAATCCAAATTCCATAAACAAACAAGCCTATTAGTGAGAGGAACGAAAGTATTCATCAGCCTCTACAGCTCATTTTAAAAAGCGGCAATGTTATTGGATCAGAGTTCACATGAAATCTGAGGCACTTAATGAACCTAATGAGTTTTTCAGAGTTTCAAACAATGGCAGGTAGCGCAGCAAGTGAACACGGAAGAGAAAATAACTTATGCACTTCGATTCAAAGTAGCACACTAACAGTGATGTCATTGATTGCTCAACTTGATCATGCACAATGGTGACTTTTTCAAAAGAGGTATTAAAATAGTCAGATATCAGATATAATGGGACTTTTTTTATGTTTAAAAATGTGAAGTTAATCATACTGTACCTTTAAGAGGCACAATTTCATGACTCTTACATGCCTGTTTAGCTTGAAATAATGCAACCAGACCGTCATATACTATGATATAGCTCCGGGCCATTGCTACGTTTGATATCTTGCATGACAGATCACATATAATTACAATGAAATGAAGTTTGCTCGTACTCTTTTTCCAAGAGTCCTGCTGTCTTTTCCACTCTCATCTTCAGCTTTCTATTTATCATCCTAATGACCTAGAATTTGTCATAGTGCATTCATCATTTTCAAGAAACGGATTTGAGGCTAGTCTGTTTCCATTTATTACACAGCAGACAACTGCTCTGCCTGAAGAGGAAGAAGACTTCAGTCAACCAGAAGTTGTAAGTATTTAATGAGATTACCAAACCAAAAAATAAAAGCATTAAAGCTCTGTTTGATCTATTTGTGTTTTATTATGCTGTAATATCTGTGTCTTGTGATGAGGACACTGTTCCACTACTGTACAACAGACACAGTGCACAAACGTAGATGGAGAGTTCAATAGATGAGCCTGTTAACTATGTTCATGCTGGTAAACAAAGAGACCCTCTATGGTCAGAAAGAAAAGCATCCTTTCAAAGAGCTCATAATGAAATAATCTGCAGAAACAGAGCACTTTATTTAGCTGGACTCAAATGTATAGCAGTCCATGAATAAATGTATCTATTTATAGTAACAAGCCTGTCCTCATGCAGTCAGGACAAAAGGAAAAAAGTTCCAGTATGCAGAAAAGAGTGCTCAAATAGCGTCCCCATGAATGCAACGGATTAATAAATCATCAAATATATGTACCTCAATCTTGCTGATTAATTTAAGTCAATAATCAGTGTGGTGACAGTTTCCCGCCTTTGCATTAACATGTTTTAGTTCACATTATGGTGTCTGTTTTTCCTTTTATGAGCACAAAAGCACTTGACTCCTGTCAAAGGCCTGCATGGAATTATCATCTTACATGATTATGAATAATTCATCAAGATAATAAATCCCCCTTTTTGAGGAATACTGACTTTGAATTGATCTTGAAAGATCATGGAGGTCAAAGTGTTGCAATGACGAGAAAAGATGCAACAGCTCGAGGCATTCTGCTGCAGGTTTTTGTATAATTAGGTTAATAAAGCAGAAGTGGGTGTGGTGCCGGGTTCTGCAGAGCTCAAACACCACTGATGCTGCTTTTCTTATTATTGTTTACAGTTGGTAGTTGACTTTAGGTGTGACTGACATGAGTGATATACGTCCATATAGGCTAATGAGGCATGGATGACAAATTAAATCACCACAGATGTGTTCATTAAGATGCAACTGAGGACATGCTCTACTGAAGAAACTGGAGCAATGGAACGACAAATAATTGAATAGTACATGAAACGCTTGTTGGTGTATGACATGCTTGAACCAGATTTATCTAAGATGGGATCTAAGGAATATGAATTAATGCAACGCTCTAATGCTCTTATCTTCCTGTTCTTTAAATTAGAAAACCTGCTGTCAGAAGTCATTATAAACCAAAACACTGACATAAAAAAATGCAGTTTTACGCATTAAAGAGTGTAATGTTCAGGCTTTTTTTCTACCCAATAGTTACTACAACAGATTAGAGGTCTGATCTTTAAAATAACTCAAATCTAATAAATCCAATAACCTTGCAGGGAAAAATGAGAGGAAAACTGAATTTTAACCAGATTATAATTAGCTACATACTACACCTACAGCTAAACAAGGAAGCATGCTTTGATATACAAATAAAAAATTATAGAAGCCATCAGAATCCCATCATTGGATCAATACCCTTACTATTCATCAAGCCCTGCCTACTGATGAACCTGACCTACACCTCCAGAGGGAAAGCCATTTTCTCTGCCATTTGCACCGCCGTGTAAACCATCTGTCAGCGCTCTACAGTTGACTGGAGCTGGGAGGAGGCTAAATATGTGTCTGTGTGCCTAAAAATGAATTCAATATGGCATGCCTTCTTTTCCCCCCATTGCTCTTTTTACGGGAAGCGTACGTGGAGGAGTGGATGAACCCTGGAGCGCATCGGCACATGTTGCAGCAAACCAGAGCTTAAGAAAAGGAGATCAGTTTGCTGGTAATAATCCCCCAAAACCCCTCAGGCTTTATTCATTCAATCAGTCGGCAACGCTTTGATAGAAAGCAATATGTTTCACATGATCAATGGCCTCAAACACCTTAGCGACATGCTGGAGGAATAAGAACAATAGAGCATCGCTATAGCTTTGGCATTTTTTTTTTTTTACATAAAGCTGAACGGTTGATAGGAAAGCAAACTGATGCAGCATTCAATCAAAAATTATAAAGAAGGGCATTCTTTTCAAGCACAACGAGGATGTCTTCTTTTTTTCCCCTCTGTTGTTGAGCTGCAGAGGCAATGTGGGTCTGCAGAAAGCTAGCAGGTGCCGTGTGGTGGCTGTATCGAAGGGGGCGTGCTGCCGAGAAGCACTGAGAAATCTTACAAGCGTGGCGTTTGGTTTGGAGCACATGGCCGCCACACGTACTGTCGGGGCTCTGGGTAGGTACTGGTACCAAGACCGCTCTGCTGTACTCACCCAACATCTGACTGAAGAGCAGCTGCTCCAGGTCGCCCAGCACAGTCACCACCAGTTCTGGGTCCACCTTCAGGAAGGGCTTGTCTCCCCCTTCCTCCCCTTGGCCTTTGGAACCGGACTCCCCTCCGGCTCCGGCTCCCTGCTTCTTAGCGTTGGCCTTGGCCTTGCTGGAGAGGATCTCGTCATCTGACTTCCCATCCTCGGGCGCCTTGCTTAGGGGCTTGACCTCAGCGTAAGGAGCACGAGGTATGCGGCTCTGCTTGCTCAGAGCAGATGGAGCGGCCAGGGGGCTGAAGGGCTTGGGCTTGCCCTGGAACAGCGAGTGTTCAGATTTGGAAAGGTTTCGAGAAAGAGGGGCACCCCCTCCGGCACTGCTGCCAACCCCTGCTGTCTTTGGCTTGCCCATCTTGGTCTGCCCCGCTCCGGGCTTGGCCATGTCATCACACCACTTGGGCTCATAAAGGTGTAACTTCTTCTCGGCGTCAGTGAGTACAGCCAGGTTTGTCATGGACCTCTGCTTGCGGAGATTGGAGGGCACTGGTAGCCTTCCCTCAGAGGTACCCGCCCGGTAAACCTTCAGTTCACCCCTCTGTGTGCTCTGAGGCACTCCAGACTTTGCCCTCTTAGCTGCCATACCAACTCCTTTGCCATCTGCTTGGCCGTACGCCTTTGTGCTATCCGTCCTTTCCATCTTCAAATCTCCTTCTCTGCCTTTCACACTATTTCCAAGCATGCCTCCTGCATGAGACCGTGTTGAAAAGCATCACCGAGGGAGAAAACAGGCATCCGTATCAAACCCTTTTCCTTGTGCAAAAACATACGTAAAAAAAAAATGCTTCCTCTAAGACAATCCTGCAGCCTTCTCTTTCTTCCCACAGTCTCCTTCTCTCCCTCTTTTCCCTCATTACAGGCTGCTGCAGTTGCAGCTGTTGCAGTGCTGCCCAGGCACTCCCTTTCTCTCCTTTCCTCCCGTCCTCCTTTCCTCCGATTTTTTTCCACACTCCTCCCTTCAGCACACCCCTCCTGCCGCTGAGGCGCGCAGCAGCGGAATGACAGCGGCAGCAGACGCATCAACGTTCCCTCCTCCCTCCTCCCCCCTGCTCCCTGCTGCCTCTCCCTCGCCTCCCACTTCCTTCCCTCCCATCCTTCCTCCCTCCCTCCTCCTTCCCCCTTTTTCCTTCGTTTAAAAAGATGCTTTGCTGTGTCTCAGCAGAATATGTTAAATGCAAGAGAGCGATGAGAAATGTGGATCTGTGGATATAAAAACCAGGCTCCCTTCTCCTCTTACCCACCATGTTTTCCCACCATCTCCTCTGATTCCTTTGTTCTACCCCTCCCCCTCCATCACCTACAGTGCTCCCTGTTCAATACACTCAAAGTGATGCATGATTTGTGTTAGTGGACGTGTCGTTAATGTGATTGGATGCACATTGAGATATGTCATTGCAGGCCATAGCATAAATTATCATTACTGTCAAAATCCCACATAAAACAACTGGAGCATCCAGATTATCTCTTGATCCTGTCTGAGCTTCTTTACGGTATCAATTCCAGATTAACAGATGGATAAAACATATGCTAAAAATCAGCAGTACTAAACTATAAATGGATAAATGTAGTTTTCACAATGATGACATGAATGTTACATATAGTGTTAATAAATACTGAAAAAAGATTGGGCAGTTTTTGTCCACTGCTTGAAAAAAAAAAAAAAAAAAAAAGAGGAAACTTGGCCATAAATCCCAAAAGTGTATCGGCCAAATGAGTGACTTCACTTCAGCGGACGGAGTGAACAACAAGATGTGCCAGTGTGAGCAAGAAACACCCAAAACCTCACTTTGGAAATATCTTCAAGACAGTGTAAGACAAACATACAGGATTTTGTATAATTGAAAATCCAGTCACATCATTTTCAGGATTGTTTTTTTATCTTTTGCTAACATACGAGTGTAATCAGCATTTTAAGATTATTCCCCACGGCCGTCTCTCAGGAGGATCGAGAAGGCTCGCATGCAGCGCTGCTCCATGGAAACCACCCTCTCTCGTCACCCCCATGTCATCTGCAGCAGACCTCGCCGCTCTGCAAAAACACAGCCGCAAAAGAAACATGTACGCTCTCCATAAACTACTGCGATACAACCCCCATGTTGTTATGTGCTCATCAAATGAAACGTCTTCTTTAAACAATCAGAATCCAACGAGGTAAATAGATTTATTTTCCGTTCTTATTAAGCGAATTAGTTGCACTTTCCCACAACACAGCATGGCTGATTACAAGCATGCTAGATGGTGCTGATCCACTGGATATGATTGACCTGTTAGCAACAA
Source organism: Anoplopoma fimbria (assembly GCF_027596085.1). Lineage (NCBI taxonomy): Eukaryota > Metazoa > Chordata > Actinopteri > Perciformes > Anoplopomatidae > Anoplopoma > Anoplopoma fimbria. The sequence continues at coordinate 22,704,924 of NC_072465.1, read as the reverse complement.
TACCCAGAGGGCCCTGCTCTGACTCTCACAATGGGTTTGCACAACACTCCACTGCTTTTTTTCAAATTTGGGTTTCAGGGCACCTGGGCAGCTTCTGAACCAGTGAGGTGTTTTTGATATGGCAATTAGTTTTTGGAAACAATGCCATGTCTTGTTCCTCCTCATCACGAGCCTCAAGGCTCCCCTGCTGACTCTAGAAACCCAGACTGACCTCACTCCCCATGATGCATTGAATAGCTGAGTTGTTTTTTCGTAATGAATCATAAGATGAGTAATTCCGATTGCCAAATTTACTGCAACCCTTTGATGTTTTCGTGGGACATCCATGTATAAAGTGTGCTGACAGCTGAGCCATATTCCCCCCATTAATAATAGATCACTGTTCAAATGTACTGTTTAAGGAATACATTTTACATAATGATTCTTCTAGATGTGTTTCCATATAGCTGTAGGATGTAGACTTCTGCTGTGCACCATATGTTTCAAGCTTTAAAAACCCTTTAAAAGCAATACCATATTCCATGTATAATAGATCATGAACTAAAATGACCAGCATGGTAAATACATGCAACAACTACCAGCATGTGAAAAGGCTACTTCACAAATAAGTCAGTGTTTTCAAAAAATGTGGGCTACTTTTAAACTAGCCCACAAAACTGATGGATTAAAACTATTTCAACAGATATATATATTTTTTTGATTCATATTAACACAATGTCGGAATAGACTAAAGTCTATGATTCGGCCTTTTGATTTCACTGTAATGTTGTGTCTTTTATCACTAAGAGTGCACATTTCTTTTTCTTTTTCGGATCACCCAATCACACATTTTGAAAAGAATGTGTCATACCTAAAATCGGGGTCAACCACACCTCCTCATTAGGTAAAAAGTTTCTGTTCCTTCCTTGCCCCGAGAAGTTTCCTTGAAGTTCTGTTTCCTTGCTAGAAAATGTTTAGGCTTAATTAGGAGCTCCCTTAGATAATTCTCTTTGTGAATACGACCCCTTGATTTTAGTTGCTGCTGTGATGGCAAAAACGCCTATTGACTTTGATGATCTGTGAGTTTTCCTCTAGCGCCACTATGAGTCTAACTTGTTGGGGTTTTTTTTGTAAAAAATGTCTCCAGAACTATTGGATGGATTGCCATAAAACTTGGGAAACATATTAATCGCCCCTGGAGCACGAATGCCAATGACTATAGTGATTCCCTGATGTTTCTTCAAGCATCACCACATTTTATGTTTTTGAGTAAAATGTCCCAGCATAGATAAATATGTTGAAACTCTCAAATCGCCACCGCGTCTCAGGAGAGAGGAAGGGTGGAGCTGTAGCTTTCATTTGGTCTCTTTCACATCTGGGTCTGATTCTAACTTTCCAACTGGCCAGCTGAGTAATTGTGTGTGTGTGTTTATTGTGTGTACAGGGTATGACAGCACAGTTACACAGCTGTCTATTATATATTTCCCTGGACAGCATGTGTGATCATTTTAGGGCCGCTCAGCTGCTATAAAGCAACGGATTCAAGAACCTCCACATATGCTCAAAGGGGAAAACCACAGAAAACATCAATGTAGGGTGAAGGATGGTGTTAAAAGCACGTGCGTAGATTGGGTTTGTAGATGATGTCAAAGTCATGGGCTAATTATTGCTATACAAAAGCCCCTGATAGGGATCTAATAGAATCATTGTGTTGCAGGAATGTGAGCAGCCTGAGGGATGAAGACCACTCGAACAGTTATGAGAGTTTCTTCATGTGCTGAGCAAATTATAATCCATTCATGATGAATTCAAGCTGCTGGAAACGATAGAAGAGGTAAAACCATCTTGTTTAAACATTTAAGTGATTAATTTGCTATTTTGTATGGATCCTGGACAAGTGAATCCTCCCTTCTGTGAAACTTTAGTCATTTTAAAGTAAGATTTCTCACCAGAGGTCCTAACAGAGTTTCTGCAGATGTTTCCTACTGAATGGAACCCGAATAAAAAAAAAATACATATTTTTCATTTTCCAGCTAACTTGTAGTTGGAGCCGGATGACAGCTTACAAAGACACATCTCTCTGCTCTATGGTCAAAAACTGAATTTAAGCGTCCCTCAGGTCCGTCCAGCTGGGACGAGAGGAACTCCCAGACAGGAGGTGAAAGCCGATCCTCCCATCAAACCACTCACTCGATCTCTCCGTCCTGCATCTGTCTACCCTCAGCGGAGGACCGCTCGGTCTCTTGTCTCGTCTCTCCCTGAGGAGGCTGGCTGGAGGATCTCCCACCCTCCAAGTCATTATGGTAATTAAGAACACAGTTAGAGGGGTTTATAATAGCCGGGTGCAATTACATGAGGTCATTTCTTAAAAGACTACATGTTGGGTGATCAGGAGCGACAAATATATCAGAAATGTTAGCCAAAATGACTTGTAAAGTGATGCAGCCTAGTAATTTAGGCTTTGAACATGATGCTGCTGGGATAATGCCCAACGATGTGTACATTAGCAGAAATAAATGGACAGTGTGAAGGCCATGTTATTGCCTCTGCCGACTCCGTGGAGTCCATTAATTCCTAATAATGAACACTTTGAAGGGTATTATTCCGCCTATACCATGGTCACTTACCAAATAATCAAAATTAAGACCACTAATTCATATTTTCATGCTTATACAATCACAATTTACAGTTTTTCACAAGACACAAATCCGTTACATGTGAGGGTTTGTTAATACCTGGAACAATCATGCCCTTCCGATAAGGCTCTTCTGCAATGTGATCGTCGTTCACTGCTCTAGTAAATAGGACAAACTTCTAGTCAGCTCAGCTCACAGAATATTTCTGCTCAACTACGAGCCAGAAAGCCAACGTTATGCTGGCTGAATTCAAAGTGTATAACACTGCGTACGGTTGACAAACGGAAAATAAACTTATATAAGTTTCACAGTAAGACAAGCTAGCTAACCAGCCCAGTTATCGTCTCTAAATTGCTAAAGATTTTTTCCAAGAAAAGTGTTTTCTCGTCCGCAGCCTTAGGATGCTAGTTGAATAGCGAATGAGATGTGGGATGATCACTTATGTGTTACAAAGTACCAGTAGATCACACGAGCAGTGTCACTTACTTCTTGCAGCTTCTGTCACCACCCTGTGGTGTTCAAAGGATGAGGCATTTCAGGACTGACATCAGAGATATAAATGAGAGATTCAGATTTATTTTTGTGATTTAATGTAGCCAGCGCATTCATTCAGAACAGTGACCAGACAGTTTCACTGGAATTACTTAGTGGGTGTCCTTTAAAAGGAATTAATGGACACCCTGCAGCCAATAGAGTATACACCCAGACCATGGTGGTACACACTTTAATTTGTTTTTTATTATTCCCTTTTTAGCCACACTGGCGGCTCTAAATCAGTCCACCATTTTTATCCAGACTGAAATGTATCAACAGATTTAGGAGGGATTGAACTTTGGTACAGACGTTCATGGTCCCCAGAGTATGAATCCAAATAATTTGAGTGATCCCCTGAAATACCCTCTGGCCCCATCATGTGGCTAGCTTTTGTGGATTTGGTTGAAATGTCCCAATAACTATTGGTGGAATTGCCATAAAATTGGCACATTCATGGTCTGAATTATAATAACTTTGGTGATCCCTTAAATTTTTCATCTGGCGTCATCATTGGGTCATGTTGGGTCATCCCATCAGCCTCAGCTGTACTTTGTGTTTAGTGTAAATCAACAAATCTTAGCACGCTTAAACACTAAACTAAGATGATAAACATAGTATATATATAGTAATACCTGCTGTTAGCATTTAGCGTAAAGCACTGCTGTGTCCCAGTACAGCCTTACAGAGCTGCTAGCATTGCTGTAGGGTTTTATTTTAACTCTTTTGTTTGATAAAATTAGTTTTTGGTGTTTGGCAGATGTATTTCACTTATTTGGTTTGGGAAAGTTTCATCATGATGAGGCCTCTGGAAATATATCTACAAATCTCCTGATGGGAACTCAAACAATTAACATGTTTAAGTATTAATTCTGTCTTGTGGTCACAGCTGTCAACCCGGAGTTAATAGCGTCTGCTTACTTACTTAAATCAATATCACTTATTTAGAGTAGATCTTTAGTTATGTAATCTCTCTCTAATTGGAACTAATTGATTGAATAGTTGTGGTTGTATCTGTTGATGGTGAATTGCCTTCACTCAGCAAGATATTCCTAGTTCCTTGTTTTTTTTACAAACGGCATGTTTGTATGTCGGTCTCTAAGCAACACGATATGCGTGGCACAGAGTTGTTGCAGGAATCAGAACAAAACAAAACACCCAACTTTCAATGTTTAACACATCATTGACAGAAATTACGTAAATAGAATCGGGATCGCTCACCAGAGACAAAAAAACACTGAGGAAACAGAGCCGCATTAACAGCGCTGTGTGATTTGAGAGAAGAGTTCTCTCTGCCAAGAATCTGTGTTTTCCCACATGCACATAAAGAAAGAAATGAAGCACATCAGGAAATCCTGATGCACATAACAGGTGGGACACATATAGTATGAAGAGTTGGCAGCAGCTCTGGTGAGAACAACTGCCGCGCTGAACAGAGTCCAGTGTCAACATTCAGCCATATTAAAGCTTGGGTGTTACAGTGTGCCACATTACACAATTGGAAAAACTGGGTTTTGCAATAAAGTGGTTGAACGCTGTGAACCGAGTGAAAAAGTTTGCTTTTTGCAAGATTTAAGGAACTTGTTCTGACACTACAGTGGAGGACTAGTACTTCATAAGAACAGAGGCTTTATTTAATTGTAAGACAATAAAGTAATTCAACTTTATGGACAGCCTGCTTTTTTAAGATCCTGGATGATATCAGATATCATCCTTTTTTATGATTGAGCAACAGTTTTTTATGATTGAGCAACAGTTTCTTTTCATTGGTTTACTACGGTGGTTCCCAACATTTTTTGGCTCGTTGTGCAACCTCTTGTCACATGCTGCATTCGTCTGAGCTGAGGGCGATTATTTTATGTAGTTTTTGGAGATGATCTCATGCATTAATGAGATGGGAAAGGGATGACAGGAAACAAGGAGAAATAGAAATGGGTAATCTGGTGCAACCCAACGGGGTCGTTTTCTAGAGGCCTGAAGAAGAAGAAGAATTTTCACAATTTTACGAGAAAAGAACAAAGATTTACAAAAACATAGGAACATGTTTTTGTCTTTAACATCCATTCCATCATCTTGAGACCCTTTCTAATTAGTTGGGACGCCCGATTAGGAACCACGGGTCTAGAGAATCAGGTGTGTCAACCTTCCCAGGATGGAAACATCATCGGGAGGAGATTCAATGAGACTCACCTAGCTCGTCACAGCAGACCTCCATGGAGTCAGAAGAACAGTCACTGAGATCATCGAGGGCGGGATCTGTGTCATCATGGACCTGAAACCTAAAAAGGAAAAGAAAGAAACATGAAAAACACAGATTCAATTTTGATGAAGTGCTACTAAAAGTGGAAAAAACTTGTTTTTTTAAAAACAGAGATGACGATTTCTAAGAGACAACATGAGATGCCCTACGGCTGCGTCATATTCGAAGTGTCCTAAAAATAAACTGCAGTCTGTGCAACGCTGCTTATCTTTCCATCTCAAAAAGGTGAAACACTGCCCTCACCTGAACCTGAAGGGAGCAATAGCGGCCATGTTGACTTTTCCTGGCTCGCTCCTTCTGCGTGGCATGTTGAACGTGTGATGAGAAGACTTTGATTTGCCGCTGGACACGCTTCTTTCTGAAGCTCCCAGGTGCTGGTAGGAGATATTCCTCACCTCTTTTTGGACATTGCCCATTCCAGAGGAAGAAACACCCGGAAGCTCATTGCCATTTGCACCTTTATTAGAAAAGAGACGTCCTCTTCCGTGTCCTAGCTGGACATTGGAAGAGAGCCGGCACGAGGCGTCACCCTCAGCTGCGTTGTCTACACTCTTCAGACGGTATTTTCCAAAAGTCCAGTTTTTGTTGGTGGTTCGTCTCAACTGGAGGTCTCGCAAAGCAGTCTGGTTCAGCGTGCTGGCGCGGAGGTCCAGTGTGTCTTTAGAGCGTCGGACTTCCCTCTTTGGTATCTGAGGGCTGCTGTACGCCGAGCACGTCCCATCGGTACGCTCTGTAGCTGCTGGGCTTCTATGGGAATAGGTGCCTGATTTTTGCTGCAGCAGGTGGTTCTTTAAAGCTGTACCTCTCAGCATCTCTGCAGGACCCGAGGACACGGATGAAGATGAAGAGTAGGAAAGCTGTCGTCTAGGTGGGTGTTGATACTGACCCGTAGGATGGGGGGGGACGCCGTATTGCTGTTTGGGATGAGGCATCATGCTTCGAGGTAGAGGCAGACCGGAGCTGACACCTGCGTCGCTCTGACTCTGAGATATGACTTTGAAGTTCACTCCACCGCTCATGGTTGGTGACCGTCACTGGACTGAGGTCTGCAGGGGAAAGAAAGGAAATCTAAAAAACTAAATCTATGCTTCAAAATGTGACGTATCACTATACTGGCAGACAGCTTCAGAGAAATTGCAGTTTTACAAAAACAGTTCAGACTAAAAACATAAAAAGTAAGTTTAGCAGAACAGAAGAACAGCTACAATAAGGACTCACAGTATTCTATGCTTAACATCCAGATTTTTGAAATGACAAAACTGTTACAAACGTGTTGTTTTACTGAAAGACTATTATCAGTAACAATAATATTAAGCAGCCTGCCACCCTAGTACAAAAACTGCACACAGGGGAAACAGCTGCCCTGAGTCTGTTTAAAAGGTAACAAAAATCCAACTACCAACACCTCTAAAGCTAACTAAATAACATGTTATATCTTATTTGTTTAATTAGTCTCTGCTGACTCACACTCTTTGCACGTAGCTTAGCTAACCAGCTTCTGCAAAAAGCAAAAAAGCGTATTTTCGGGAATGTCAAAATTTCCTTTGAGTCTAAACAGTGAGGGAGCCAACATGCCTGCATAATTGTTTGGGTTTACCACTTCAATACAAATGGACTCAAGGGCTACTGCCAACTCCACAACACCAAATGTATCCTACTTTTAGAAAATGATAGATTGATGTTTCTTTTACACGTAATTATTAGAAAAATCACAAAAGTTTATATGCGACTGAAAACGTCAAATACTGTATATGTGGTGGTTGAAGAAAACTGTGGTGTGCAGGTTGGTAGTGGAATTCTGTGGTAATCTATTCTTCGCTGAAAAGTGCATGACGGATAACAAGCCTTCATTTAATCTTTAAACTGTCAAGAATACTGTAAAACAGCTGTGCATTCCAGGACGTCTGCCTCACAGAGGAGGTTTCTAACCTCAGAGGTTCTGACTGACTAAATGTGGATGTAAGCGAAGTGGGAAAGAAGAAAGAGGGGAGGATGGTTTGAGGGGAAGGACCTTTATACCAGTATGTATCAGTTACAACATCAAAGCAGCCAAAAAGGTCTGAGAACCAGACTAGTCACCAATTCAGATTCATCATCTGGCAGAAACACTGAGAACAAGAAAGTGAATGAAACTCTAGTGCAGAATGCAGTTTAACAGCACTTTTAAGTAAGGAAAAAAAAAAAAAAAAAAAAGTTAAATCATAATAGAAAAAAAAAAGGTAAATCATAATCAAACAGTGCAACAGAAAATCAATCAAAGCATCAGTTGGATGTCAAAAAGACGCCATATGTTTCAACAGCTTTTCCTAATGTATTCCTGCTCCTCTCGCCACGACCTCCGGTGTGCAGCGTGCTGCGATAGCCAGTGGCGGCTGACACCACTTGGCACAGGCAGCAGGAGGACGGCTCCTTTCAGGCCATGCCAACACCAGCTGTCCCCACCGCGGCCCGGCAGACACCACCTCTCCCCCAAAAGACATAAAAGGTGGGGGCTTCTTCAGTCCCCTAGCTCCGTCGCCTCCATCGCCACCATCCCCTCATCATATGCTGATAACTGATAACAGATGACTATAATCTAAAGTTTGAGTAACTATGTCTAAACACTTTATTGGTAATCAGTCGATGGTTGACAAATACCAATTTTCCCCTGAATGCATAGTCAGCATTTTACAACAGAATTTCTCTGAAGAACATCTCAACAAAATCTACCAGTGATCGATAAAGATCTACTCCTCCACACATTTTTACATTCTTTACATTGTCTTTTCTTTATTCTCTTACATTCTTTTGCTACTTTAAAGTTCTTGGTTGCACAGTATATTGTTGTTTTATATCTCTACAACCTCTTTCAGACATCTACTGGAAATTTTACATGTTGACCTCGTGTCTGAATAAACATTCAACTCTCTTTTAAGCAACAGTACAAGGCAATTGTACCGGGTCAGATCTATTTACACTTCTAACCAAAGTCTGAATTAGATTCCAGGAAGAGTTTAAACGGTTAGTGGATTCATCGATAGGAAGATTAGAAAAAGTTTATAAAAAAGTATTTTTTCACACATGCAGACTCACAGGTGAATGTGAATAATGAAAGAGTAACCAGAAGTTAGTGAATTAAAAACAGCATTTAATCATGTCATAATGCCATCTCAGTGACAGTTATTACACGATAATACCCAAATTACCGATGACACCCTTAAACTAGAGACGATCTTGTGATGGGATCACACAGGCTGTGATGCCAAATTGTGCATTGGGGTACAAAGTGTGGGGGATGTCCCCTTCCTTCTTATTACAACCTACTTGCGGCCCCCTTGCTCGGACCACACCCATTTTTTAAGGGTCTCAGGATGAAGAGCAGGTCAGAAGGGCAAGTTGCCACCTTGCATTGCAGCCTCTGCCATCAGTGTATGAGTGTGTGTGATGAGTGAATGTTGACTTGTAATGTAAAGCGCTTTGAGTTGTCGAAAGACTAGACGGGTATTATATAAATGCAAGTCCATTTACCATCTTAGAACTCCGCCTACATTAGTATTGCAGTTTTGAGATGCCATCAGGCTGACAAAATCTTTCAACAGACATCGAACACCTGTCAAAGTACTCAAAACCGCCTCTGTGGTAGTTCTTTCTACAGTAGGTGTCTCCTGGACCACATTTTGCCACGATGACACACACACAAACACACACAGACTCACAATACCAGAGTGTCTGTCCCAGCTGGTAATTAAATCAAAACTGCTTGTTTTGTGAATCTAAACAGTCAGAGCTAAATGAGGGAACATGTTTACATCTTACCTGAGTTAAAAAAAATGTCCAGCATTAGTCAATCCTCAGCGCCGAGACAATGGAGAGACAACAGTACGGCGCGGTGCAGACTAATGTTTCTCTCCACAGAGACGAGCTACACTTAACAGCATGATGCAGTTTACAGTAATACAATTTAGACCCACATGATGCTTTAAGGTGAGCGGGGGCAGGTCGATGCTGGATGACAGCAAGGCAGTGAAAGAGCTGAAGGGAAGCTCCATGTCTTCACTTCACCTACACCCATGTCTACTGTCTCTCTCTCTCACACACACACACACAGGTTTCACCCATTATGAACAGATGTATTAGTGACTCATATTACAAACTTTCTCTGGTGACATTAAGCTTTGTCTTTCCCCTGGAGGGCTCATGTTTGAATGCGACTTTGAGCTTCTTCTTTTTTTAACATGCCAGCTTTTCAACAAGCCATCATCAAAGCATCCATTCAGCCGGCGGCTAGAGGAGCTAAAACTGCCCGAGTCCTCCAAACCTATAATCAGCCTGAGGGCCAGACTAAAGATACTCATACTGACCAAAAAAAGTGAAGGATCACTTTACTCTGGTGAAGCCTCCCAACTGCAGAGTCAAAGAGTCCGATAATGCACTCATAAGACAGCAGAAGAGTCTATTTCCTGAATGCCATTAATCCATTTTGGAAGATAAATGACTGAAGATAAAGTTGACCAAATTTGAGGGTCATTATAACTCAGTGGATCATTAAGGGCTCATGATGCACTCTGTAATTATCGTTTTGATTTGCGCCAAACATCATCTCGTAAGACATCACCCCTATGAAACGGTGAATGTTTCATTTCACTTGCAGATACTCCACGGAGCTGAATTTGGTTTCAGTCCCTCCGTGCTCCAGTTTCTCTTCACTACAGCCGAGCACCAACGGATAATAGAGTTGAACGAGTGCATCGTTATCTGCATAATTCAATTTTCTCAAGAGTGTCGTACTATCTAGTTTTACAAGAGGCCTGATCTCATTTTTAAATATAGCAGCATCAAGTCCCAGATTCCTGATTGTCACTGCTTCCTGTGTCGGAGAGGAAATCTGTTGGGGGCAAACATGAACTGAGTACAACTCACACTGTATCACACATGAGGACACATTCACATGTGCAGATGAACATGTAAGTGGACAGAAGTAAAGCATGGCTCTGCTTACATTTGGCTGAAGGCATACTGTCAGGTGACACCAGTGGAGACTTTGTGTTTCTATTGTTTGCGACGGCTGAAAGCTGCACTTTGTCTTGTAGTTTTCCCTTCAGCACCACTGTTTTTCAGCTATTTGGGATACTTTGACAACTAAATAGCAGGAAACTTAAAGCCACTGTTTTTTGGTTTATCATATACCTTTCATATATAGTGTTTTTCTTTTTCTTGCCTTTATCTATCTGTTTAAATAGAATATAGTCAATGCATTATTTCAGTCAATCTAGTAAATTACGATTAGCATTTGTAGACAAAGCTGCAAATGAACAAAGTGGAGCCAAACTACTATTTGATTAATGTTGTTATTTGTTTGCCCGTTAAAGACATTTGACATTAATTAAGACATTTGTAGTGGTGTGGTTCAATGGAAGGCAACGTCATTAGATCGGACAACCACTTTGGTTCATACTGAAATATCTAAACAACTATTGGATGAAAATAGTTTTTATAAACACACTCATGGTCCCCAGAGGATGGAGCCTTCTGACTGGTGAGCCACTTTTCATATTGTGCCAACAACAGGTCAACAGTTTTGGTTCAGAGTCAAATATCTCAACAGCTATTGGATGGATTACCTTTAAAATTGGGATAATCATTCCCGTTACCCTCTGGATGAAAAATAACTTTTGTGATCACCTGACTTTTCCTCCAGCGCTATCATATTTTAGTTTATGACCAAATACCTGCAAAACAAAACTGCTGTTCTATGCGTTTCGTGCAAATTAATACTAGAATGCTAATATGCTAACTAAGATGGTGAACATGTTAAACATTATACCTGCTAAACATCAACATGTTAGCATTGTCATTGCTAGCATGTTAGCATGCTAAGGTAAGCTCAAAGCATCACTGTGCTTTGTACTGAGAAGCCCCACATAGCTGCTAACTTGGCTGCAGACTCGCAGTCCTGTTATTTGTTTTGTTTGACGACATTATGGCCAGAAGAAAGTGAATCACTGTCACATAATCAGAGCTGCTGCTGTGTTGTTGTTTTTTTTGTTGTAACGCCATCCCAGACAATACAGTTTGAACAGCAACATGTTTTAAAGGTGCGTTTCCTGCAATGGAATAATTTTCTCTCCTAATCTCATCGTCTCGCCAACATCAATAATAGTCTTCCTCCTCGTCTTTCACACGTTGTAATGAGATTACAGCTCTCTGCAGCAGCATTCCTCTGCAGTGTGCTTCTTTCAACTGTGTTTTTTCTTCTCGTCATGGACTACAAATGTCACTTTATTCATTTGTTTTCACGTTTGTTGAATGTCAAGATTACCATAAAACCATCAAATACTGACATATTGTCTTTTCCATTAAAGCCCACTGTACTTTTTGTGGCACTCGAGATTAGAGTGGGTATTTAGGCGGGCAAGTTAATCTGTTCGCCCATTACAGGGACTTTTCCCTTATGAGTCTTTTTAAGTGATTACCATGGTCAGCAATGCCATGACATCATCGACACCCTAGATAATGACTCAGCTTCAGGCAGCTGTGTTTGAAAACACTAAAGGTTAGAGATAATTCAATCAAACAGAAATGATCTAAAGGGGTAAAAATCCACATTTAAAATAAGGTTATTGAACATTCCTGATGTTCTGATACATTCAAGTACTTCTGGCCACACCCAATCTAGTGATGTCACAGTAGGTAATCATCCCACTCAGACATGACAGTGTGAAAGTGAGCAATCATTCATTTTAATATTTACACTTGTGCTTTTCATACTGTGACATTTCAAAATGTCTTCTTTGGAAATGGCCTACAGTTTACTCTTTGATAAGATTCTGAAATTTTCAGTTTTTCAACAATGCTGCCAGAAGGCGGCGCTATGATCATGAGCCAATATTGGCATGTAGGTTATCATCATGATGTAACGGGACTTCAGATGTTGTAATTGGCCGTACACATTTGATTTTATCATTGTCTCTTTAATCTAAGTGTTACCTGCAGTGTTTCGTGGTGACTGTGGGCCATTGCACCTAAAATAAAAGACCTCCATTAACTCTTCTATGAAATAAAACATTTACATTCAGAGAAGAAAAAGTATAGGCACCATTACAAATAGCATATATTAATGATTACTTATTAACTTTGTGATTTTTAATGATTGGTTTAAGCCGCTTTTTATTTAATAATCATATTAAATGTATATTTAAATAGATGCTTTAAATAAGGTCACAATCTATAAAAAAAAAAAATTATCTATATCTGCTATTTCTCTCTAGTTCCCTTTCTTTTAAAATCAGAGCAGTTATCCAAGATGGGCAAATCAGTTCTCCAATCATGATCGAAGCACTGAGTTAGCTGGATGAGAAACAACAAGAGTGTGATGGTTAACATTGCATGTTCTTATATTGGATTATGATAATACAAAAAACAATTATGTGATGTACTAATGAGAGGCCTTGATGGGTTTTTTCCTCGCACAGCAGGTGGATTTTCGCGACATCAAGAGATTATGTGAGAATAACAGGATCACATCCGTCCATCTAGTCAGGATTCCAGTAATGCGTTTGTGTCTGTTAAGCCAGAGCACGGACCAATCAGCGTCCTGTGAGGAGCTACTAGCAGAGAGAAGGCTGTTCATTCAAAACTACACAGTAGAAGTCAAAGTAGCCATATCAAAATTGGAGAGTATTTCTCCATTCAAAGAAGAGCGAATAGCGGCACTGAAGGCTTTTCTCAGTGGAAAATATGTTTTTGCTCTTCTCCCGACTTACTTCTTTTAGAGTTTGATTGACAAATGGCTCATCCAATCACCAACAGCTTGATTTTTGAAAGCTCCTGCCTCTTCTTAAAAACCCTTTCCAACGATGACTTCCTTTCTGTGTAATAAAACCATTTGTCGGGTCAGATTATTTATGAGGTGCATCATGCATTAAATCCAATACAGAACAGTAACACAGCAATGTCTCTTGTTCATCCCTCCCTCTGCTGTTTTCAATCTTCTGGACTTGTCCCCCTGCTGGTTTTCATTCTGACATGATTTTACGAGCCATTTCACACCTGATCAGCAGAGATGGAATACAGTGCAATGATCCACCTGTGGCCCGGGGACCAGGTTTGACAGCCACTGCCGATACAAACGTACACACAGTTAACTACAGGCTTCAGGCACAAATAATAAGCTTCACATTTTTAAAGTGACATCGCTACATGTTTTCTTTTAGTGCCAACATTAAATTGATTAACGAGCAAAATAACTATTTGCATTCGGTATGGTTGCTTTGACGACTTCTGTTGTTTTGCTTCAAGCTGTGCACAGACTGATTCAATCATGCAGTGACCTGATTCTCTTTTTAAAGAAACACAAGCCTAGAGGAGCCGGATTCCAATTTAAACCTAGAAGAGGCCTTTTAAACTAGCCCCGTCTGCGGGCTTAAAGCTGAACAGGGTCAATGAGGCCTTCCCACATGTGATGTTCCAGGTTACATTGTTGCTCGGACATAAATTATTTCTTTAAACCTGGTACAAAAGTAGACACATGGCCCCAGAAGGATCAGAATAAGGGATCATAAGCAGCACAGGATGTTGTATTGTGAGGTCCCTCATGCACAGTGAAACAACCTGCCTCTGCAGTTATGCTGCAGTTATGCAACTGACACAGTTCTGTGAAGTGAACTGAAGCTCATGTAGGAACAGGAAGGGCGGTCTTCAGAGCACACTGCAGCGCTGTGGTGAGTCAAAGAGTGGGCAGTTGTCTGTGGTGGACAATCAGTTTTGCGAACTGGGTCATTAGAACAGGTGGGAGAAGAGAAGTGCGTTGGAGATACACTTGAAAACTCGCCAAACTCTGCAGCAACAGCACCTAAAATAGTACAAGTGATTCAGTTCATGCATAAGCAAATAAAACGTAATTTTTCACTTTCATTCTTGAGGCCTCCAAGAAAAGACCGCAGTCAGTAAAAATGTGCAGCTTTTTGTTTCTCTGTGTATAAATTATATTGAAAGCATGTGAATGGTGACCTATGGGGTAAATTGAAATAACCAAAACAATGTGTGAATGAGGAGTTCATTGCTAGAAGAAAAAGTTACAAATTCTCTGGTGAATCATAATTAGTTTATTGCAAATAAGCAGGTTTTTCAGGAAAGTGTGACAACTTCTTTGATATTTAAGTTTTCAAAGCATTAGACAACATTGTCCAGATAACTATAAAGGTTGGTACCAAAAGTTTTTTTGAAAAAAAAACAGTAAATGGCACAAAAAAATCTAATTTCACTAAATACCACAATATCTGTATTTCAACATTATTGTATCGATTAATCATTGGTGCCTTTACAGAGTATCTAAACAATGAGATTTTGAATTAATGATCATGTGATGTGGACGTAATGATTAAGTGGGTAAAGGCAAATAATAGAACTGCTAGATCAGTCTGGCAACTTCAGAAAATTACGTCTCTTTAGCGTAATGCAGCCTTCAAAACCAGTAAAAGACAACATTTATGACGTTTTGCGATATACATTAAAATCTCAGTCTCATATCACTATATAAATGTAATATCTATGCATTTCCTGGGAATTTTCCATTCACTATTAAAAGTTAAAGTAATTAAATTGATTTTTGGCAAGTTGTAATCAAACAGCAAACACACACCGTGTCCTGGAAGGTACTTTATAACCCAAAAACCTCACATACTACGCCAGTATGTACAAACACACATTTTCTACAATGTCAGAGTCAGAATGACAGCAGTCATTCCTTCAGTTGTCACAGTCAAAGTCACATTTTTTTTACGACACATTAAGCATCTGTTCTTCTCGTTTCTGAACGCCGTCGGCTCGTCTCGAGAGCCAGCTGAGGAAATAACACGTGCATTTTCATTTTCCATCAAGCACTTTGGGCAAAAGACAAAAAAAGACTATTGCATGCCGGCTGCCAAAGCACAACAACACGCAGAGCAGACAGGTATGCAGGTTTCCATTCATTGTACCATTATCCCGCCTTCAGCCAGAAGGAGAGGAATTAATTAGTGAAAACAGTTTAAATGGTTGGAGTGTAAACCTGCGTGCATATGGCTCTCAGTGGCACCACTGAGCTCAGTCTGTAACACTGCAGAACCAAAAGTGACCAAGTGAAATGCTGACCTTCTCCATCTGTCTGTATTATCTACATCAGACTTCCCTTTCGGGAGCACAGGATTCCTAGTTGTTTAAAGTCAGCAGTTATTTAACGTGAAATACACACAAACTGTGTCTTAAAGGAAACTGGATCTGGGACAATCAAACATGGTGTGTTATACTTATAAAACCTCCCTGATGATTTGTCCAAATCTGACTGTTAAACTGTTTAAATCTAAAAATTGAAAACCTACCTCCTCACTGCTCACTTTAATTAAACAATTTGGAAATTACTTTGATCTGCCACTGTGGATGAAAAAAAGTTTTATAAATGAACTGCCTTAATTCTACTGTTCTTCTCCCTTCACCCAATTTAAAAAGGTATTCATAAAATTGAATAAGTGGCCTAAACAAGTAAAAATAAATACACAAGTACAATAGTAGGCTATAATCGAGCTGTTTTTGTTTCCTCAGCTTAACCGAAGCTAATTAAATAAGCCTGATCTGAAAGTTATATTTGAGTTTTTTTTCTTTTTTTTTGGTCATCATTTCTATCTCTTTTGTTAACAGCTCACTCACTAATTTTAGTCAAGCTCTGTGGACGTGAATATGTATTTCACATCAAATATATTTTAAACAAATCTACAACAGTCAACTTGTAATTTACTTTAAGGTAAAATAGGAATCAAGAAATAGAAAAATCTGAATCTGGGCAAAATCTGATGGACTACTACACTGGATGTTTTGAGTTATAGCCATTTTGTTGGTTTTACTTTTTATATCCAACTTACTTATGTAACGAACCCTGGTTTAATAATTCATTCACTAAGATTATTCATAAGCGTTGGCAGCATGAACTAAACTACAAAAACACCACCTTGGATATAAACATTTCACATTAAACACAACAAAATGAAATTACTGTCACTGTTCAGCCACATACAAACAGCAGAGCAGCTCCACTATGGCCTTCGCATGTTGAACTAACATCATTCGACAAGGTGGAATCTGTTAAAGGCTAAAAAGCATCCATATTTTATGAATGGAATTGCAGACATTCACTGACTCCAAGTTCATCTAAACAGTGTCATCACCGAGAGCCTCCTGTGTCCTTCCATCAATGTAGGTTCAACCTCAGCTTCAGATCCCGTAGGGGGGAAGCTGAATTGGAATGCCAGTTCTCCAGGGAGATGCAGTGTCACTCAACAGCTGTCAGGATGTTTACAGTGACAATAATTGTAACCTGAAGACTAATGAACTACGATAAAGTATGTTTGTAAAGTTCAAGTTTTATAATTTATTGTATCTGATTACACTTCAAACAAACTATGTAGTATGGATCATTATATATTTATAAAGGAAGCCACAGTCAAGTGTAACTCATTTTCTGCGGATCAAAACATGCATGAAATTATCTATTTTATTATTTTTCAAGATAACAAGACAAACACAGCACTACATAAGTAACTAAAATGTGTCCTTTGACAGACAGCTGCTCCAGAATGAAACCATAGTGTAACAATCAACCCTGACGTGACACATTCGCCCAAAACCGTTCATGTTTGACATCCTCGTCTCTGGCAGCCATCACAGAGTCAAAACAAAAAGAAGAAGCCAGAACCTCTGCACAACAAGGGAAGAGTCACCTTCATCTCGTGTCACATCTTTGTATCCAATCCGACAAATCCCTGTTCTGAACACTCAAATGTTGTATAACAGCTTTATGAGGTACACATCAAATATGGATCAGGTTTTTTCCGAGGCTGTCATTTTGGGTTAGCCAAGGTGGAACATGTCTGCCGCTGGAGCTTGACTTTGTACAGGACTTTCCAAACCATACAAACCACACACGCACACACACACACACACACACACACACACACACACACACACACACAAACACTTACAGACAGTTGGATTCAGGACACACTGAGACGTGGCATTTACAAGGGAACAAAAATCGCCCTTTGAACATGATGCTCTCCTGCATTTTAGAACATCCCGGCATAAAATCGCTGTGCGTGCATGCGCTATAATATTATAATCATCATAATTATTTTGATGATATGTGTAATTTAAAATCAACTTTGGATTTACTGCGCAGTCGTTCAATGTAGCCACAAAGCTCTCCGTGGTTCTTCTCTGAAGAGAAGGAAGCTACAAAGCCTCTTTCTTACGTATGCAGAGAGTGTCTTGGAAACGGTGCAGGCAGTTGACAAGACAGCAAATTATGCCGTCAGCAGCATTTTGTCACCACCATAGTTGTTGTCTTCTTGCCACAAGACACTATTTCTGTGTTGTCTTACTGTAATCCAGAGTGACATTGAGGTAAGTTAAGTTCAAAAGTGCAGCAAGTTGCAAATACACAACAGGTCTGCTTTATTGGCAATGACATCACCCGCCATTAGTGGTATTTCACAGAGCCATGCATGGACTCCCTATCTAGAATTGAATTACTTTATGGTCTGTATTTTGTGCATCTGTGAATGCAAGGGCCTGGTATGGAACATCAATTCTTTATGGTACCAAACAGAATGTGTTGTAGTGAAGCACAGAGTATAAAAACCTGCATCTGATTCTATTGCCTTTTCATATTACTTCTTTATTTATTTATACATGTTAAATCTTTTGAGGAATATCTGCTAGATGGACTGGAATATTTTAACAACAATTCATGGTTCCCAGAGGCTGATTGACTCCAGGGATCCTTTCCTCTGAAGCAGATTTGTTTGCCACTTGGGGGCAGCGGAACAAGCTATGAACATTATTTAAATACATTATTCCTTGTAAAATTGGGAAACTTGTTTGCAAAGAACAGCTAATTTACAAATTTGGCATCATCAGCATTTATTTTAAGTTGCGTTTCTGGTCGCCCAATGAAATTAAATCTGCACACTACTTTTAGCTCTGCTTTGGTCTCCACCAACCTGGGAACGAAATATTGGCCTTTTTGGCTGTTCAAATGCTCCAGCTGGCCAACAACTTTATCCGTCTACCAATTGGTGCTAGGCAAGTACCGTAAAGTTTTTTACGAGCTTTTTCCCCTAAAAAAAGCCGCCTGCTGTGATGGAAAACGACACTAAAGTGATGTGAAAATGAACAAAACAGTCGCAGGCTGGAAAACCAAAACAATGAGCTGAAAGACCCTAAAGCACTGAGAGGAGCTGCAGGTTCAGGTTATAATTCTCTGTGGGTTCATCACTATGAGAACACATATTTCATTTAGTGATGTGAACTGTTTATATAAAATATTGTTTAGTTGCAGGCAGCTTTAACGTCTTTATTTCCTGCCAAAGCAGGGGTTTTATTTTGGTGACAGTGCAGAAGCAGGTATTTTATTGAATTTTTTTATTCAAGTTTTGACAAATAAACAGCTAACATTTTTCATGTTGATCCACCCTTTCATCAAACAGCAACACGTGAATGATCTACAGTCTACTGTATCTCACTGTAAACTAAGGAGATGAGTAGTGAATTATGAGCCTGATGCAGTGGTAGCCAGTAACACACACACACACACACACACACACACACACACACACACACACACACACACACACACACACACACACACACACACACACACACACACACACACACACACACACACACACACACACACACACACACACACAGCCACACACACACACACACACACACACACACACACACACACACACACCCTGGTATGAGTCAGCAGCACACCCCAGATAATTACTGGGCGCATGACTCCCACCAGTCACAGACCGGACAATAAAAGTCCAGCATGGGACCGCAAAGTCAATGCAGGAATTAGTTCAGCAGCCTGACTGTGTCCTGCTTCCCTCTGATCTCTCTCTCTCTCTCTCTCTCTCTCTGTCTCTCTGACTGCAGCCACACACATGACAGAAATATATCAGTCAAACACAGGATATTATATTGTTAAAGGTCTTCCAAAAAAAAAAAAAAAAAAAGTATAATGCAATTTGTAGTACTACACTTTTTACACTACACTACTATGAGGGAATGGAAAGTTCAGATCAATAAAATGATTTAAAGTCCATTTAATTAGAGATCAAACTGTGCAGCTGCATGCTTCTCACTAGACAAATGTAATATATTCTCAGTATTCAACGAGGAATTCAAACTTACCTAAATGGAGGTTGACAAAAAAAAACGTAGTGGCTCGTTAACAAGTGCATTGGAGGCTGAGTGACGAGCAGGTGTCCATCAGTCCGTCCCCCTCATGATCTCACTCTGCAGAGTACAGAACGCTGCTCTGTCTGATATGCTAATTCCCAGATTGGACAGCGAACAGCAGCCTGCAGCTCGAACAGCCGGGAGGACCGGAGCATCCCAGACCTCCGTCCGATGCCTGGATCAGAGTGGGACTGCTCCCTTCCTGCTTGCATAACAATACCCTCCACAGATCCTCTGCTGCAGTTGGTGCCTGTAGATCAGACTACTTAGCTGGCAGCCACTCTCTCCCGCTCTCTCTCCCTTTCTCCCTTTCTCTCTCTGACTTGCAAATGGACCTGGCGTTGTTCCAGTCCAAGTGTCTCTGAACTAAAGTACTGAGCTAAAACACACACCTGGTCAAACACCCATGAAACTGCCTCACACTCTGCACTGCCTCGTCTCTCTCTCTCTCTCTCTCTCTCTCTGCCTCTCTCTTTTTTCTATCTGTCACAGCTTGGCGGGTTGCGAATGCATCTTTTCCGCCTGGCGCTCAGTGTCCTGAGTCACAGCCAGAGTCAGTGAACTAGACTTGATTTGAATTGTCACTGCATGTTTGTAGCTGGCCGCCTACAGGGCAGAGACTCCCTCGGTGGGAATCTGGGCCAAAAGGAAGCCGACTCAGAGGTGGCAGCTCTGGAAAAAATAATAATGACGGGAGCGAGATGTGGTCACACACACACACACACACTTTTCCTTCACATCATCTTTGAGGTGGGTATTACAAACTGTGACTAAGACAACCCCCCATGTGTGTTGTGAGGCCAAATATTGCACAAAATGACTCACACAATCAACTTGCAAATATATGTGCAGGCCAAGGACATGTGTTGGAACATGACCGGTGTTTTAGGGTAGGCCGAGAGCAATGAACCAACATGCACGCTGGTGGGAAGATACATGGCGACGGTTGGTGATCTGACGGTGGGTCATGTTGTAGTTCCCCCCTCTTGCGCATTTTCGAGCAAATTGCATCTGCTTGCAGTTAAACATCACTCTGCAGGACGACTGAAGTTCATGCGGAGAGATTAAAGACCAGAGGCAGTTTGGAAATTAGAGCCCTACATTCTGTGTGTTGAGTCACAGACAGGAGTTAAGTGAGGATTACAGTCGAAGATGTGCACTGGCTGGACACAGAAATGTGTAATTAATCTGCACACACACACACACACACACACACACACACACACACACACACACACACACACACACACACACAGCAGTAGACACACGCTGTCTGACCTTGAGGAACGCAGACTTTCTATCTACATTATTACATCTCTCGCATATAATTGCTGGTTAATTAAAAGGTGCCAAGATAAAGAATGAGTGTGTTCACAGGCAGGTACAAACAGCCCGAGTGGATTGAACTGATAGCAGGGTGCTTCATCCCTCGCCCTACGCTCACTGCTTATTAACTGTGCACTTCACACTCCAACGCGCTCTGAACGGTCTGCTTCGGGTGATGAACCTCGTCACCTTCAGTGCCAGCAGCACGGCTTACAAACGAGAAGTACACGCCAAGAGAGAGAAATCAGGATCAGGGTGTGTCTCTACATCACTCAGACATAATCTCTGCCCATATATGACCTCTACTGACTAATTTGTGAAACTGCATCTCTTCACCTCTCATTGCAGGCGACAGAGAGTGCCGCAGAGCAGGAGTCAGCAGAAAGCAACACTAAAAATGCATCGAATAATGTTTATTGGATGAATAAATAACCACATTATGTGAAATACAATGACGATCATTTTTGGCTACTCGTGTTTGAGCAGCTTTCCTTTGTTTTCTCATACATCTTGGGATCTAGAAACGTGATCTCTACTGCTAAAAAGTATTAATTAGGCAGATTAGTGACTAATGAAAAGGGGCATTTATTTGAATGAGTGTGCTTTCAGTCATTGTTTACCGCATAGCGCAACATTCAAATAATAATACAACAAAGTAGGGCTGCAACTGATGGTTAACATTCATTTACTTAATTTATTGATTGGTCCATAAAAGGTCAGAAAAAAAGTTTTTAAAAAAAGGCCCTTCACAGTTTCTCAAAGCCCAAGTTCACATATCCATATGTCTTGTTTTGTCCGACCTCGAGTCTGACACCCAAACATATATGGTTTGATATCAAAGAAGGTCAAGAAATCAAGCAAATGTTATTATTTGAGAAGCTGGAACCTGTGCCTTGATGCCGATTAATCTCCTGTCAATCCTTTAATCAACGAATTGTTTCAGCTCTACAGTAAAGTTAAAACACCTTCAAAAACATGCACTTGGAATTTGCAAAACCAGTCTTCATGAGATTATTCTGGCAGGAATACCACACACAGCATAAGCCAAAGCAGAAAGCATCAGCTGCAGTGGATTCAACACTAAACGCCACGGTGCAGAAAGCTAAATACACCGACATGGTGACAGCTAGTTGCTTTTAAACACATTCTCAGCATGAAGTCAACTCACCTCCTCCAGCTCTTCCTTCTCACCTGACAACTTGGCAAAGCTCCTGTGAAAAAATGCTGCCAAAGCGGAGACCATTACCAGGGGAGGAGTCCTGGCTTCAAGTCAGGTCAAATGAACCAAAAAAAAAAGAAGAAGACTGAGCTGAATTCCTGTATGAGGCTCCAATAAGCACTCAGCACTCCTCCGTACTGATGGATGGATCACAGCCCAGCCTCGGCTCTGCCTCTTATCCTCTCCTCTTCCTCTGGATTAAATCCACTGAGTCTCTGTCACTCTTCTCCTCCTCTTCCCCTCTTTTTCCCCCTCTCTGTCATGAGCCTAATCACATGTGCACATGCACATGCACAACTAGCCAAGGCGGATGTCCAAAGAGCAGAAACAGAGGGCTAGTGTTGGCCATATGCAGGCTATAAATAGGCTTCTTGAGTTCATCATTGTCTCTTCCTATGAGGGTGAAGAGCCCAAAGGGCTCGGCGAGAGGGAGGAGGGCAGACCGAGCAGCATCACTCTCTTCTGGCTCTTACTTCCTTTCTCGTATCGACCTTAGTCTCCATATCAGTTTCACCTTTCCTCAGTCTCCTCTTATAGGAGATATCTCAGCCGGGCTGGAAGCGCTAACATCCATTTTCCCTTTTTTTTTTTCTTTTCTGGATGACGAAACGCAATAAGGAATAAATGCTGAAAAGATAAAACAGGATGGCTTCATAGTTACACTGACCGTCCATCCATCTCTGATAATGTAGAGGGGTCACATGTGTGCTGTGCTCTAATAAATAAAGCGTGAGAGACAGTTAACCTCCCCCACCTGCACAATTGTTGAATGTCACAGTGGAAAAGATTACCGGTAAAATGCCACCAACGCTCTCCATGTATGAACTGTTTTCATTGTGGCCTGCACGTATAAAGACACAGAAATACTGTTGTAGTGGCAAAATTACTCTATTTATTACTTTAGTGTAATAAAAAAAGACAAAAAAATGCTGATTTTTCTTATTTTCTGAAGGATACATTTTTCCTTTACAGTCTCATTTTAATAGAAAAAAAACTCCCAATTCTTGTATTGAATAAATCATTTTGTATCATCCAAAGAATACAGTTGAAAACCGGTTGAGACAATTTGTAAACAAAGAATTTACCTTCTTACATAATTATTACAATGCAATCGGATTATTTTGTCTACCTCACTCTACAAATAAAATCTCCCACACAAGAGGTTTCCTTCCTAAAACACAACACATGTTTTTATAAAAGTCTTTAGACATGAGGGACATTTTACTAAAATGTATTTTCCTTTATGTTCTTGAACGCAACTGTGCCCACACAAGAAAATATTCTCCTACTTTAGGTTTACACCAATTAGAGCTGCAAGGATTAATCGATTAGTTAGGTCCTCTTTTAAATTACCATTTTGTTTATACATAAATGGGTTTGAGTTAATAAAAAGTCAAAGTCTCTGATTCCAGCTTCTGAAATGTGAATATTTGCTGGTTTCTTTATTCCTCTACGACGGTAAACTGAATATCTATGAGTTGAGGAAAAAACAAGACGTTTGAGGACGTCATCTTGGGCTTTGGGACAAACTGATTTTCACCACCTTTTGACATTTTATTGACCAAATAACTAATTGATTTATTAAGAAAATAATGAACATAATGAACATTGCGATGAGCGTCACAGATTCTGTTTTGACAAAAGAAATCATAAATAAATCATAGAAAACCTCACTCGTCCAGGGATGTCCATGCAAAATGTCCCAGTTAAAGATGCATTGTAGTTATATTATGATATGGTTCAATATATATCCAAAGAAAACACACTCCTAATTTTCTAGTATACGAATGATGATTCACTAGCTGAGATTTCATTTGTCCATATTTGATAGCTGATCAAAGCTACAGCAGGACAGACACATGATATATATGTGTCAAGTTAACATTACTAGAGATAGAAACGTCTGATTGACTTATTGCCCCCCCGAGTCACACGGCAACTCATCCAGAATGTCTCTGGAGACGGTGAGTAATCCTCTGAGCTCTCAGCAGAAACACCTTGTAAGGCCTTCTTTATTATATTGGACAGATTTATGGGACGTCCGCTGTTGATAACACTGCTGCTCATCGTGCTTTCTATTTTATTAATGTTTGTCAGAGACACAAATGCATCCGCAGGGACTACACATGTCCAACACACAATAACAAACAGTATTTCATACACATACTACTCTACAGACAAATCCACTGCAGGAGCTGACAGGAGAAAATGCCAGATGTGGTTAAGAGCAAGAAACTCAAACAAATACAGTTATTATCAGGAAATAAAAGGTTGATTGCCTTCTGGCTCAAGAAAACATTACTTCATGTTTATGTATTCTCACGTTATGTTACTCCATTTGAATCCAGTGCAGCCATATTGTACTTTCATTTGTAAGTATTATTTGAGGTTGTTCACATCCATATTTGGTGAATAGTGTCAGACCTGCAGCCTGCATTTTTCTTCTTTATAGTCCCTAATTTTAAGACAATTCAGCAGGAAAAGTATACCAAACTGACGTACAAGGCAACCAAGTTGGTATTTGGTTGCAAACGGAGGAATGCTCTCGACTTGCCAAATCAGTCATCTGACCTCAATCCCTCCAGTCATGTGTTTCACGTGCTGAATACCAGACAGATGGGGAAAAAATGAATGAATGATGTCAGAGTTGGATGAGAATTATCCGTGTGTTCATCACTAAAGAAGGCCACAGCTTTCACATACAAACCTCTATTAGATCCGAAAATGTAAGTTTGAACAAATAAAATAATGACGTTTTTTGTGATAATTAATTCCATTACAACCCATATAGGGTATTTTTTAAGAACAGCCTCTGCTGAACCAGAAGGCAGAACTACTTCCATCAGTCTGTTGCACTTATAGACAGTGAATCTTCAATTCAAACATATATATTCAAATATATATCTACGTTTTGACACAACTTTGAATTTTGAATTCAAAGTGACAGAAGCTTTGATTGTATATGGACTTGCATAAATAATGTATGTACCTTTGTACAGTTTGGGGACAATGTATAAAAAGAAGTACATGTAATATAAATGTAGACAGCCTCAAAATACAGCTGAAACTTTGCGACGATACAAAGCTGGTTGAAAAAAAATGCAATGTTGGTGGTATGTGCAAATGAACGATGTAATCTTCTCTCCGGGTTACCGGCGCCACAAGCTCCCCACTCACGCGCCACTCATTTGCAAGAGAGGTTGTGCCAGGTGATGCAAAACGCTCCATTTAGCACACAATTGGGTAAACGGGGAGCTCCATACTTGTTTTGCAATAACCCTAAATTACCTCCCTGAACACCTATAAACTACACAATGCATTGTGATTTATAAAACTAACTTAGTTTGCAATCTGAGCTTTAAGAGCAAATAATAACAACGTTTTAAAAAGTCAGTGTTCAACAGAGAGAAATCTGGATTAATCAAATGTACATCTATTGACGTTTTGCTACTTTACTTTTGGGTACTGAAGTCCTCCAAACAGTTACCTCTTCTTTCCATTTGAGTTTGCTAAAGTGCAGAATTACCCTGAACATCAACAGGGTGAGCTCCTTTATTAAAAAAAGTTGCCATTCATCTGTTTCTTCTAACATTTAATTCTGTTTTCTGGCAGGAAGTTCTGTGAAGTTTCTCATAGATGGAGTTGTCGACTTTCTTTCCCCTTCAGACTCCCACCCTCCCTATTCATCAAAAAATACTCTCACCATCTTTCTCCTCCTCTTCTTCCCCACATCTCTCTCCCTCTCTCCCGTCTGTGTCCCGACTCCTCCCTCAGTTCAGCCTGGTGTCCTCTCAGCCTCCCTCTGCCTCTCCTCATCCGACCAGTGTCTCTCCTCCACTCAGTCATCTCTTAAACCATTAAACAACCACAGAGGACGATCAGCCTTTCACCTCGCTACAGGTAGGTTTGTTTAACTTATGAGCATACAGAAAACATAGTTAAATATCTCAACATGTAAACTGTAGGACAAGTTGTTTTTTGACTACGATGAAATTTGTTAAAATAAAGTATAAAATAGAATAAAAGCAGGAAATGTATAAATGTCAGAATTGAGATGTAGAGAAAGTTATTTTTAATTTAATCTCTATAAAGTGTTGCTAGTTTGAATACATCCCTAACTTTACATTTTCTCTTATTGTTTTTGATTTAAAAAAAAACATTTCATGCTTCAAACATCAGGAAAAGCATCAGATTAGAAACAACCTCTAAAACTGTGCCACTACAGAAAAAACTTTATAGTGTTCATATAGTCCTAACTACACTAAAACTATTCCCAAACTGTGTTGTCATTTATTATTTTCTAGAGGATCGTTTGAGTGGCTTTACTCGGATCATGTGTGTGGCAGCGTGTTGGGTCTTCTGAGGTCATGACCATTAAACGGACGCCTAATTACAAAATAAAATGCAGGGAATTTCCTGTTTTTCCAGAGCGATGTGGTTGATTGCTGACTTTCTGTGCGGATGACAACCCTCATTACATCAACAAAAAAATACATTTCTTTTTTTTTTTTTCTTCTCAGAGCTGAAACTGGTGTGGTGATAACACAGTTTGGTGCTATCTGAGCAAAGCTAGCAGGGATACTTTGCATTTTACAGTCAGAGATAAACAGTCCTTCAGTCCACTGAAACAAGATGAGTGAAAGAAAGAGCAGCCTGTAGCAAACTGTTACCTCTCCTTTTATAGCTATTGTTGTATTTAGCCTTAAGTGTTGCAGATGGCCTCCGTCTGCTGAGCAACACTGTTCTGTTCTCCAGAAGAGACATTATACATACAGTGAATGAAAAAAAATGTACACAACAGGCTCTCCTGCATGCTTACAGAATGCCTTTCGGAGGAGGAAACAAGTGCGGCTGCTGCCAGAAAACCGTCTACTTCGCCGAGGAAGTGCAGTGTGAGGGGAAGAGCTGGCATAAAACCTGTTTTCTGTGCAGTAAGTATTAAATAAGTTCTCGGGTAATCTGCTTTATACGACTGCAGCAGACTCCCGGCGCGTAAACGACTCGGAAATCACAATGAAGTGCCAGGGTGGAATGCAGAGTATTTGGCACCCGGGTTAAGAAAGTGAGCATCTGCAGGTTTTCTGCTCAGACATCTCAGTCCTTATTTGGATCCAGTGGAAACATGTGACAAAGGTTTG
The DNA here is from genome assembly GCF_027596085.1 of Anoplopoma fimbria. Lineage (NCBI taxonomy): Eukaryota > Metazoa > Chordata > Actinopteri > Perciformes > Anoplopomatidae > Anoplopoma > Anoplopoma fimbria. Next base: position 22,677,573 of record NC_072465.1, on the reverse strand, counting down.
GAGTTCCTTATTTGGCAGAGGAAGGTGCTCATACTCCTCCTCCAGCACAGGCGAGGGGTTTACCCGAGGCAGCTACGCACAACATGTGGGCTTCTTTAAAATGTCACGCATAGTTTGAGGTGATGTCACGGCTAAACGTCTGTGAAGAAAAAATGTGTTTAAAAGAGTTTACTGAACATGCTTGTGAGAGTAAAGACAGATAATTATTAAGTATATCTGTATTTCTAATGTGTTTGTGTTTCCCCCTTTTTTTCTTTGTTTTAAGTGGTCTGTAAGAAGAACTTAGACAGCACCACAGTGGCCGTCCATGTGGATGAGATCTACTGCAAATCGTGCTATGGCAAGAAATACGGGCCAAAAGGCTACGGCTTCGGAGGTGGAGCCGGCACTCTGAGTATGGACACAGGAGAGGGACTGGGAATAAAGCCTGAAGTGTGAGCAAAACAGCACTTTCTCCTGTTATTTTAACTTTTGAGATCAGTATAAAGATATATACTATTCATCCAGATGACAGAATAACAAAGTGCATTCCAGAACTTCTTGTAGAAGATAAGTGTGCACAAACAAACTTCTATACATGCTGAATCAACAGTTTCATGTGTGGGATGAAAAATAAAAACAATCCACATATGTGTGTTAGTAGCTCTGAATAGATTCAATGAAGTTGTTCGTCCAGTTGTTCAGTTTTCTCCTTTTACTGTGTTCTTTAAAGCTGTTTTTTCTTGACAGACAAGCTCCTTTTCGCCCTACAAACAACCCCAACGCCTCAAAGTTCGCCCAGAAACCAGGAGGCTCAGATGTGTGTCCCCGATGCGAGAAAACAGTGTACGCAGCCGAGAAGATTGTCGGAGGAGGCAATGTAAGAAAGATATACGTATATTCTGTTATCTAAGTTTATAAGCTGTACTTTAACTTAAGAATAAAAGTGGAAGATTTGTCAGTTCTCTGTATATTTTTGAGTTTAAACCAACCCTCTGCTCTCTCATCAGTCCTGGCATAAAGGCTGCTTTCGATGCGCCAAGTGTGGAAAAGGACTCGAGTCCACGACGGTCGCTGATAGAGACGGGGAGATCTTCTGTAAAGGTGTGTGAATTGACGAATTTCATTAGTTAATAGGCAGAAATTTTAAATATGAGGATTTGCTGATTACCTTTGTTTTATGCGACAGTAAAATTGAACATTTGGGGATAAAAAAAAAAGCAATTTGAGGCTGTCATCTTTGGCTTAAGGAAATTGAAATGCAACTTTTCCACTATTTTCTGATATCTTAAAAGCCCGAACTATAGATCAACAGGGTTCCAACTCTCTCAGCTCATCTTCCAGGACATGTTCAGTGATGATATAGCCGGTGTCACAGACAGAGATGGCGCCATAAGCTGCATAGCAAATACATAATTGAGGAAACAATCTGCTGAATCATCGATGAAAATAATTGTTGCTTGCACATCTCACATCAAAACTACACAAAAACAGCCGCCACTAATGATAAATTATGAAGATTCTTCATAAAAGAAATGCCAACAGCAAAAATGATTACATGAATGAATCGATACCACATTAGAGTACATTACATTACATTACATTACAGTCATTTAGCAGACGCTACATGCAGTAGTTTTAGACAAGATACTTTGGATGTCACTGGTTGAGTTAAACCTCCACCGGGCACCTCTGGTTGAACTTCAACCTGCAGCGCAGAAGAAGCAGTAGCTCTAAATGACTTAAGACAGAGGCCCAATGGGTCAACAACCCCTCTGACCTTTTGCCATTTAGTTTATTTTTATTCATATTTGATTATCACCACACCTAAAACACTTTAGATTCTGTGACCACTCAAACTGAGGTTTAATAAACCATTAGATTGTCTGCCAATGTTTTATGCACGGCCTTTCTCAGTCTATGTAATTTCATTCACAGGCTGCTACGCAAAGAACTTCGGCCCCAAAGGGTTCGGCTTCGGTCAGGGTGCAGGAGCTCTGGCTCATTCCCAGTGAAGCCTGAAGCCTCGGCCCACCTGGGACCGACATCGCTCTGATAGCAGCGCTTCCAGGATCCTTCAGTCGATATATCCAGCCTATTTTACTCTGCCCGTTCACTCCAGCTAAAGGCAAAGAGGAATGAAAGACGCTCACAATGCACAGCTTTTTGTACGAGTTCACAAGAGTAGATTTTGCTTTTTGTGTTGCATTTTATTCTGGATTATGAGGTCCTAGTTTTTGACTGCTTGAAAAACAAGATATCATGCTAAATATTTTAAAACACACTAAATTCTAATGCTGTGTTTGGATGTGCACGTTGTATGTGATTTAAAAAGAAAACAAATTAAACTGGTTGCAATACGAAAGAGACACTTCCACTGTAATAACAGAATGAAGTTTGGCAAATGTCCTGACTCACCAAAAGAACAGTCCTGCAAAATGTAACAATCTAACTCTACCTAAAAAAGTATATAAAAGATGATACACTGTAATAACAGAATGAAGTTTGGCAAATGTTGAGTTTGATTAACATCTGAATCAGTGTATGTGTGTGAGCAAGAACAAAATAAGATCAAGATGTTTCAAGACTGACAGCTGCAAAAAAAACAAGCTCCCATAATGCTTCAGGTACACTCAAGATAAAGCTCTCCTTTATGCCTTACTGTCTTTAGATGGGCTTTATTGCTAAGACATTAATTAAATATCAGGCAACCTAAAAACACAAACAAACAATGGATTTTTTCTTATTCCCTGTGATGCAAAGTTTGGCATGCACAAATGTCACTCTGGTTTGATGAAATCATCCTGTTTGTTTTTGTGGTGTTGGGTGTGCTTGTTATTCGTTCTGATCATCATCAAACAGAGCAAAATGCCAGTTTTTGTGGTGAACAATGGAGTCGTAGTGCTCAGGCCCGTCTCTGCCTGCTCCGAGGAGTTGGCACACTGACCAAAGCCCCAGGCAGCTGTTTGTTAGTGTGAGTCACTACAGGTCTGAAATCACTAGGGATCTGTTCCAGAGTGCTCATTTGTTTACATTTATAATAAGTGGAACAAAAAATGTATTTAATCTCCCTCTCTCTGACATTATAGGCATTTTAAAATTAGATTTATTTTTGCTTTAAATTTCCTGCAAAAATACCGGGACATGGTTTCCTTCAGTCCACCAGAGGCCATTTGTTAAAATTAGCTCCACCTTTACCAGCTGCAGCATTAAAGTGATGAACACCACAGGCTCCTTTGAGATGAGCCGAGTCTCGCCTGGAAAGTGGACGACATCAGACATCGGCAGCAGGAGGGGTTAGCTGCCGTCAAGTCAGACAGTTTCTAGCAGACTTCAAAGAATACACAGGAAGTCACAGTAATAGCTGCATGCTGTTAGATCCAATCTGTAAGATACTTGTAGTTTGCATTATATATATACGTGAAAATGTATCTGGCATTGTATTGATTCTTTCCTTTGTTCTTTTATGTCTGCCTCGTAAAACAATCTGGTGCTCGTTTTGACAAGATGTGTTTTTAGATTAAACCTTCATTGCACAACATGAGACCAATAGACTAATCTGGCCTTGAATATGACAATTTCACAGAAAGTTGCTGCCCATGTGTGCATGACGTCAGACCAAGTCTGGATCAAGTCGGACACAGATCTAACCAGCATGCATTGCGTGGCAATCGCTGGTGATCGTCTCTGCGCAGGACTGGCTCATCTCAAACAAGCCTAATATAATAATATAACCAATAACTATAATCCAATAATATGGGCCTACTGTAAATATATTATTTGAAATGGGCCATTCAGCATTATGAGTACTTTAAGTATAATGCCAATTGATGCCAATAGTCTTTTACTTTTAATTAACATTTTGAATGCAGGTCTTTCTACAATGTGCTTCAATAAAAAAATGTAATAATTAACACATTGGTTGTATAGATAGGAATCGTAATGACATGGCAACAAAACTCAGAGCATGACAAACAAACATTTTAAATTATTTAAGACTTGTATAACAATATAAGATAAGATAAGATAAGATAATCCTTTATTAGTCCCGCAGCGGGGAAATTTGCAGGTTTACAGCAGCGTAGAGTAAAGTGCACACAAGAGACATAGTAGAAGAAGACAAGATAAAAAATAAAAAATGAAAATAAAAAAATAAATTAAAAAAATACATCACAGCTTTTAAAAACTACTGTACTGTAAAAGGTACTATGTAATCCGTTGGCATCTGAATATATGAGTCAGTGTTCAGTTTCCCAGAGACAGTCCAGCAAACACACACAGCACTTTGTTAATCCTGCTGCCATATATACTGAGGAATTATAATCAGCTGCTATGAACTAACAGCCAGGATCTCAGTGTCATAAATCAAATCAGCATCAGGGACTTAAATGTCCTGACTCAGCGAGACCAAAAGAACAGTCCTGCAAAATGTAACAATCTAACTCTACCTAAAAAAGTATATAAAAGATGATACACTGTAATAACAGAATGAAGTTTGGCAAATGTTGAGTTTGATTAACATCTGAATCAGTGTGTGCGTGTGAGCAAGAACAAAATAAGATCAAGATGTTCCAAGACACTCAAGATAAAGCTCTCCTTTATGCCTTACATGTCAAATGGTGTACATACTGTCTTTAGATGGGCTTTATTGCTAAGACACTAAATAAATATCAGGCAACCTAAAAACACAAACAAACAATAGAATTTTTTCTTATTCCCTGTGATGGCCTGACTCAGCGAGTCAGTCCTGCAAAATGTAACAATCTAACTCTACCTACAAAAGTATATAAAAGATGATACAGTTACATCCTAGACGGGATTGTAAACAATGCAAATTGCCTCTCTATAAATATGAAAGTGTAATAAATAGGAGGTCTGGTGGCCCAGCAGGTCACAGTCACTGGGTCTCAAAGGGGATGACAGTCATCCCACTGAACTGCCTGCTGCTCCACTGTAAGCAGGAGATAATGCAGCAGCCGCACATATGTTTCCACATATGTGAAGCATGTGCTCAGTGTAAAGAGCAGCAGCATGAAAAGACAGAGTATGCACTTTACGCAGATAGGTTACAAATTAAAGGATCAACAATGCAGATGCTTCCACGCTTAGAGGTCACAGACTGGTTTCAGAAATATAAAAAATGATGTAAATCATAAGCTTTGGCCAACGACGTCAACACAGTTTGAAACCTATTGGTGATTTTGGATTTACAAGTTGGATTGGACTCTCCGCTACCATCATCATGACTAAAAATAAAGGAATATCATTTGGAAGTATGTACATCCCTCCAGTAAGAACCTATGCCAAGGTGCAGTGAAGTTGTTCTGCCTTCAGTAGCAGCGAGTAAAACACACTTTAAAAAAGTGTTCAACGGGGAAGTTCACATTTAAAGTTTTTAATGGATAAAAGTTATGAAACTGTGAAAATATGTATTAGTTAGCAGATTTAAAAGGTGATAAAAAAATAGTACAAAAGTGCTAACGCTAATTGATGATGTGCCAGTGTACTCTGCTTATCTCAGCGCCACAGGTATTTAAGTAGAAACGTAATGTTTTAGAAACCTACATCTTCTTCCAACCTCTCCAAATATCAGTATTACACAACGTTTAACCATGAATAGCTCCACAAAACCAGCCTTGAAATAAATAAAATATGACGATTGAGAAAGTATGGAGCAGAGCCGGTTAGTTGTCAGACCCTGGTCGGAGCTGGCCGATGCCAAACTACGATTGGCCAGTCAGTGTTGGAGGGCGGGGCTTAGTCAATTAAATCTCTAACACAAACACAAACCAGACACAAGTGATTTTATGGATTCATTCAAGGACTTGTTGTCCATGCATGAGTGAATTGAGCACTTAGACATGTGTTCACAGAGACACATTCATCTGTGTTTATATTGTGCACACACAAACTCTAAATACAAAGCGTGCACAAACATACAGTATGAGAGCCGAGACCCAGAATCAGAGAGTGGCAGCATCACATGGTGCTGCAATTTGTCTATGTTTAGTTGTTGGCCTCAGCTAAATGTATACTGGAAACTGCATTCCTGCCTTAAAACCTGGGCTTAGCATCGTCTGCAGCTATTACCCTAATCAGACCAGCGGGGCCCCGCAGTCTGAACGTCTCCAACATCACTGTCAGAAAGCCAAAGACAATCTCAGGTATCATCTACAGTAACAAGACAAGCTGCTTCAATATGGGGAAACAAAAGAAAAAAAAAAAAAGAGTCTAACTTCAACTTTCTGCATACACGGCAACTGTCTGTTAGGATGAACAAAGCTGGTGTACAAGAGTAGAGAAGATACGACCTAGAGATTTAAATGGTTCATACATGTGAAAGAGGAAAAACAGATTAACAACTGACTGAAAACTGCTGAATGAAAGGAATTTATCCCGTCCTGCTCCACACAAAAGTTCACAAACATTATTATGAAGCAGAGAGCATTGATCTATCAACACAACATGAGTATCACAACCACTGCTAACCTGAGACCACTCTCATGTGTGTGTGTGTGTGTGTGTGTGTGTGTGTGTGTGTGTGTGTGTGTGTGTGTGTGTGTGTGTGTTTCTATTTAAGTCTCTTTGTGATAAAGAGGAGGGACAAAGGGGAGCAGGAGATAAATATTCTGGTGCGCTCTTCTCCCCATCTCTTTGTGTCCATCTGCATCCACATCATCATCACAGAAAGGTAAGGCCGCGAACCTCTGCTACTCTTCATCAGGTAAACTCATGTGGTTTGATCTGAGAACTGAATTTACTTTGGAACGGATCAATTACATTACATATTTAACAATATTTTGGATCAAAGAATATGAAATAGTGAGTTATGAGTCTGAGTGTTTGACCAATCTTCCATTAAGGGCTGCAACAAAATTCATCGATGACTCGATTAATCATTTGTTCTACAGAATGTCATTGAATAGGAAATCATGTTCACAAACAGGTGTCCAGAATCCGTGGTGACATCTGAAATATATATATGTTGTCTTGTTTTGACTCATCGACAGTCAAAAAAAACAAAGATTCTAGTTCACTATCAGAAATCACTGAAAACCAGCAAATATTCACATTTCAGAGGCTGAAACCAGCCTTTTTTTCTGAAAAATAATTCTGTCAAGTAACTCATTGATTAATCAAAAAATTCACATTGCTGCAACTATAAAGAATCTCCTAATAACTTGTATTGGATTTAACAATCACATGATCACAAATCACTTGATTGTAGAACACTGAGTGGTCAATATGGATACATTCTTCTATTTGCAGTATATGTACTTTTATTTTGCAGTATTCCTATATAATATAATATAATAGTAAGATTTCAGGAAACTTAACTGTTCATGGATTAAAAAAAAAAAAAAAAAAGGTACTTCACACATTCATGCCAAAAAAGAAATCTAAATTAAGTATTATCAACAGCTAGTCTTCTTTATTGATTTGCAGCATGTCCTACAACAAACCTAGGGATATAAAAAGGGAAAGATACCGACCTATAATCGGTATATTCAAATCTAAAGTTTAGTGGATCGACAGAAAAAATAATCAACTTTTTTGATAATCATTCAATAAGTCATTTTTACAAGCAAAAAGCCAAACATTTCATTATTCCCGCATTTAAATTTTAAGGATATGATACTTTTCATTGTCTTATGTAAGAGCAAACTGAATATCTTTAGTTGAGGAAATGTTGGTGTGACCAAAAAAAAACAAAAAACTATTTAATACTAATGTAAGTAATTGGTACTCAAATGGTTGACACATTAATATAGTTTTAACGTATAAAGCACCCAAAGCTGTGTAGAGCTCATCCTTTTACCTCTTTTTAATATTTATTTATAAGTCAGTTGAGCATTCTTAAAAAAAGTTCAGCTGAGCGTGTTCTGAAAATTAAGGGTCCTTGTCTAAACTTGTTTCTTTATCCAGTGGGAAAGCAGGAAATGTTGTATACCTGGAATAGTTATAATATCGGGGCTTTGCATGCTTCCCCCGTCTGCCATCACTTTGCTTTCTGGCAGACTAATGTGCCATCAGCACGGCGACTGGATGATTATGTCCAGCAGGTCTTCCTACAAGCAAGACTTAACAATGCCTGATGAACAAAACATACCATCAACATAAACACAAAAAAAGAAAAGCAAATTTAGTAATTTAATGTATAATTCTAAATCATTGTTGAAGAATACTAAAAACCATTGACTAAAAACTAACATTAGACAACAGCTGTAAAAGATCAATGTTACTCTGCTGTATATTTCCATTCTTGTAACACTATACGGTCGACTGTGTGGAGGAATGCACCTATAGTGGAGCTAAAAGGGAAACCATAGTTAAGACCCACCGGGGCGCTCGACACCAAGTGGTCCCCACTGATGAGCACTTCAGAGGCAAAAAAAAGTGTTTTATTTTTGTCTTTCAGGGGGAATTGAAATAGCCAAGATGCCTGAGAAAGTGTAAGTGTATTGTGTTTCTGTTATTGTTTCCATTTCCAAATGAGAGTATCAGTTTCTACAGGATTTATATATAGAAACTAGGGCTGGGCGATACGGCCAAAATCTTCTATCCAGATATAGATCATTATATATATCTCGATAACGATATATGTCTCACGATATGTAGCATGTTTACTGGTAATTAAATAAAACAAATAGACAAAGTCTATGAAATAACCACATGGTAAAGCCTATTTTCATATTATCCTATGTGAATTAAATACTTGATAAAGGAAAAGTACTGAGACTAAAGGGCAATATGAACTTTATTGTTTAAAGCCAGATTATAGAGGAAAAAAACGAATAAATATTTCCAGATACGCACTTACTGTGTTTCCAAACTAATGTTCAGGAAAAAAGTATAGACACAGTAAACATAAATTACATAATAAAAAGTAATTACCACGTCTGTTCAGTGTTCACTCATACAATGGGTTTTACTTTTACATATTTCCAGATACGCACTTACTATGTTTCCATGCATGCACAAAACTACGGAGAAATTAGATTAAAAGAATAGTTTGATTTATACTGGGTTATTACAATAAGCAGAATTCTTAATAATTCTGATTAACTGAGAAATTCAAGATTTCATCATGATACGATTCCACAGAAAGATCTCTTAGGGCTTGGCAATGAATTATTGCCAAGCCCTAAGAGATCTTGGAATATGATATGCCAACTATTAAATTAGATCATTAAAAGTTTGTGCGGTCTTCAATTGAATGTTAACGATACATTTCTGTGTCGTCTCTTTATTTTCTTCCCACAGTCCGGAGGTAAGACTTCCCAAGACACTACTCGCCAAGGAATTTAGTAATTTAACAGGCGCACATATTAAGATTATGCTGGAATACTAAAATGTTGCAATACATTTAAAAAAATATATATATATTTTTGCAGAGAAAATCTAAAATCTCAGCCTCTCGGAAGCTGATGCTGAAGGTGAGTCCTCAGTCAGATTTGCACAGACTGCATCATTAACAGTTAAATTTACTTGGAGTGTGGTTTTTTTTTTTTTTTTTTTTTTAGAGCTTGATGGTCGCCAGGGCCAAGGAGGATCTGGAGCAGGAGATGGAAGAAAAAGAAGAAGAGAAGGCGAAGTACCTGGAAGAAAAATCTCCTTCCCTTCAGATCAGCTGCATGTGTTTAGACGAGCTACAGGTAGAATACACATTCACCACAGAGTTGTTCATATTTGCAAACTTAAAACTGATAAAGTCAACATCCATCTCCTCTTATTCCCTTTTTAGACTTTATGTGAAGAGCTTCATGCCATAATAGACGTGGTGGACGAGGAGCGGTATGACATTGAAGCCAAAGTGTTGCACAACAGCAGAGAGGTAACTGAACGCCAGTTAACAAAGAAATAACAGTGAGCAGCTTTAATGACTTCCCCGCCGACCACACAAAGATAAATAGAAGCATTTATCGGAGCAGCAACAGCAACACGCTGATGTAGTCTTAACAAGTAATTTATGTCCAAACACCAACACGGTTTAGTTTGAAAATCAGCCGATTCTGCAACGGGACGGTTGAATAACTGTTACTGTCAGTAGTAAACGACCTGATGGACTTCCTCTCATCTCTTCTCTGCAGATCAAAGACCTGAACATCAAGGTCTTGGACCTGCGGGGGAAGTTTAAGAGACCCAGCCTGAGGAGGGTGAGGGTCTCTGCTGATGCCATCCTGCGCTCCCTGCTGGGCTCCAAACACAAAGTCTCTCTGGATCTGAGAGCTAATCTCAAGTCAGTCAAGAAGGAGGACACAGAAAAGGTTGGTAGGATGAGAAAAATACAAACAAAGATATGGCTTTCAGGCAATAGAAAATTGCATAATCTTGATTTATTTAACAACACACAGCGTGTAGCTTTTGGCAGAGATGTTTCCCATGGTGATTATTTATGTTGCATATCAACCTTTGGCAGATTGTCAGTCTGTCAGAGTGTGAAACTGATTATTGACATTCCTCAGCTTGCCAAAACAAAATTAAAACCACCAGTGCAAAGGTCCAGATATCATCTATGACAGGGGTTCTTAACCTTTTTGACCTTGGGGCCTAACTTTTCAAGTACAAAGTGGCCCGGGGCCCATTCAAATATTAACACTGTATTGGTTTAACTAATTGATCTCACTCTTGGTTTGATTTGTATTCAATAACTAAATCAAATCCACTTACAGTTTAACAAGCAAAAACCTTGTCAAATAAACGACATGATGCAATGTGATCATCAAAAAAGACATTTATATATTTATTTATCATGTGTATGTAAACCTGCACATACAACAAGACGCCCAACAGGCTAACAATTCATGGAACAAATCAAGCTAATACAAGAACAAAAATAACTAATAATAATCTGTGTCATAGATTCTATGACACAGATTCCTCTATACAAAGAGTTTTGGTTTCATGAAGAGGCTCTGGATGAATAGAAATGTCATGAATGCAAATGTGCAGAACACCTTCAGGTCAAACACCACACTGGGACAAGATTTTACAAAAGTCTCTGTGTGTGTTTCTCTCTGTGCAGGAGAAGACGGCGGAGGTGAGTGACTGGAGGAAGAACGTGGAGGCCATGTCGGGCATGGAGGGCCGCAAGAAGATGTTTGACGCAGCAAACCAGTAGAAGAAACGGCTGTCTTTCCACTCACGTCAAATACCATCACTTTGTAAACCAAAGAGTGCAGCAGACAGCACAGAAGATAAATGCATAAACTCTGTTGCAATTCACTGGGTCACTGAGATTTTTTTTTTTTGGGGGGGGGGGGGGGGGGTTGTTATATTCAATACATTTTCACAAACTTTCTGTGCGTTTTGTTTCATTATCACTGAAATAGTCAGAAGTGCCATTAAGAAGAATTAGGAATCTGTAATTAAATGCAGAATAAAGGAGAAATAATAATAAAAAATAACACTTTTTTTGTCAATTATATATTCTTATATTTATTCCTCTTTATATTTTCAAACGTGGTTTCTTATTCTTTCACAGATTAATTATTTGTCATGGCACTCCTATGACTCATATACATACATACAGTCTCTCCTTGTGTGTCTATTTGGTTGTATTCCATACCTTGAATATTAAAAGAGAAACTTTGCATTCATATACATCAATCAGCTGATAAAACGTCACAGGGGACACATTCAAAATGTTGCTGAGTGAAGACTTTTCACCGGATACAAGTCATAACGGGCAACATCTGAGGGAATAATGCACAAAACAGCTAAAAAAATTAAAAAATGAATTATTAAAAATGGATTCACTATAACTACCAATGCAACAAGGTAGATGGACAGCAGAAACATGTGCATAAATGAGATTTGCTAGATAGCATGAGCAGTGTATACCTGCAGCCTGGAGAGGTGAAGCAGCTGTCATCTGGGAGAGGAATGCATCCTTTGGAGAGAGACTTTCTGCAGCCAAGTACAGCAGGACAGTGAGCGTCCTTCCTGGAACAGCATGACTGGACTGCTTGCTTTCTTCCTGGAAGGTGTAGGTGAGCAGTGGGCGGGGCGTAAACGGTTTAAATGGCCCGCTTCACCGTGAGGGGTGCGTTTGATATCAGCACCAACGAGCAGAGTGCGCAGTCATGTGTGTAGCGGGGCTCTTGGTCTTCTAAAAGAAGTACACTACAGCTGCATTGATGAAGGTGTTTACAAAATGTACAAATGAAACCCCAAATTAAAGGAGGCCTATGGAAATATCCCCATTAATGGCATTTTCTTATTTTTCTTCATTTTATAAATTTGGTGTCATATTAAAATTAAACTAGGTTTGGTTTGGGATAGATTTGAATTCATCATTGTCAATTTAATATCCCAAATTTTCGAAAATTAATGGAGAATGATTGATGGAAATATCCACATTAATGGCATTTTCTTATTTTCCTTCATTTTATTTTTTTTATTATGTATTTGGTGTCATATTCAAATTAAACTAGGTTTGGTTTGGGATAGATTTGAATTCATCATTGTCATTATTTAATATCAACCTTGTACACTATTTTCGAAAATTAATGTATATATGAATGATTGATAAAATGTATAAATTACAACAAAAACGTCCTCTTATGATACAATCTTTCCAAGATGATATATATATATATATATATATATATATATATATATATATATATATATATATATATATAGCTGCTTAATCTGCTGATTAATCTGTTGTTTTCTCAAATGAATCAATCTGTAAAACAAAAACAAAAATGTTTCCTCAGATGAAGTCTTCAAAGTGCTAGACGAAAGCCCCCTTAGTATTTGAGAAGATGGAACCTGTTTGGTATTTTTGCCAGAAAAAAATGACTTAAACAATACATTAATTATTTAAAATAGTTGGCCATTCATTTCCCTCAGTCTAGCCTCTGATTCAAATAACTAGTTCTGCTATAATCTATGATATTTGATTCGGCTAATTGTCTACAGTAGGCTACTAAATCAATTGATAATTCTTATTAGAATTTTTTTTATTATTGTGAATCTGTTATGGATATAGAGAAGATGATGTACAGATAAGAAATAAAGTGCAGGCAGATTTTTCCACCACAAGGTGTCAGTATCTGTTCATAATCAGTTTACTGACAGGTTTCAGCAACTTAAGTTAAAAACTGGATCAAAGTGTTGTTTGGGTCTAGTTAAATGCACAGCCTATAGTAAAGATTATATAATAAACAGATCGTAATACAGACAGTGACTTGTCAGGGCCGTTGTCATCTCACGGTTTACAGGTCAGAGGGATTTCTGTTGTTTGTTTTAGTTGACTCAGCTGCCAGACGGGTGGGGTTTGCAACAGCACAATCAGGAATAGAAAGTTTAATTAAATCAAAGGAAAGTAGTCGAGGCTTCACACTTTTGATTTAGTTGCATCCACTCAATGGATAAACTGACATCAAATGTAAATATTTAAACACATACTTCTTTCTTTAAGGTGTTTTAATAAGGGATTGAAAATATATCATATGTAAAGCAGAATTTTCTGCATTGCATATAATATGTTAAAGGCCTTTTCTGCTCATGAATGACATCTCTCTGTGGGCTATTTTTGTCTTCATGTATAAGTGAATCAGTCTTAAATTACAAACATGTTGAAACAGAAAATCGGTCAGTTGAGTATTTGTGTTCTAACACGTCCGGCCTTAATGGAGCAAATAAACATTTCTGTTTTCTCTTATATTTAAACAACCACTGAACAAAAGAACAGTTCGGATATTTGAGGAGAAGTTTCCCCCACAGGCAACAAGGAAATCTATATTTAACACATTGTTGACTTTTTCTGAGTCATGCAAGAGAGGAAAAAAGATGCATTACTTCCTAATTATGCTTATAGAGCAATGAACAAAACAAAAGTTTAGCTCGGACGATATTTATCTCAATACAAGACTGTGTAATTACAGACATTTTATACAACATAACTACCACTTACCCAATTCATTCATGTATGCTCTGTTGCATCAGAGTACAGGACGACTCTAAATCATGCAAACAAAAGAAACACATTACACAACGGATTAAACAAAGATACCCACACGTATAACAATAATTAAATGTTTCTAAATGTTGGCAATACATTAGATCTCCAGTGCAGAGCAAAGCTTTGTTGACAAAACTGACAGATCAGCACTTTTTTTTTTTACATGTGGACTCAGCTTTCTTGTCTAGTAGTACCTAATAAACAAAATAGGGGATGTAGGGATATATTTCATAATACCTGCACATGTATTACACATTTCTGAGGACTTGGAAAACTTGAATTCCTTAAAACTTGATTCCATGGTCGGGTTACGACACAATGGGCCACCTAAAGACAGACATGCAAAAGGCCCCACCCACCTCTGCTACACAGGATCAACACACACAAGCATTAACACTTTTTTGTAGATGTTTTGTTTCTCTATGTTGTCATTTGACTTTTATTTGTGTGTCCTTGTGGTTGTTTGTTGTAGTTTTGCCCTTTTTCACTGTCATTGTGAGTCTTGTTGTAGTTATTATGTTTCTTTGTGTTCATTGTAAGTCTTTTTTTTGTTATTATGTTTCTTTGTTGGCATAATGTGTCTCTTTGCAGTTGTTTTGAGTCTCTTTTTTGCCTCTTTTCATAGTGGTCTTGAGTGTCTTTGAAGTTGTTATGTTTTTTAGCGGTCATTTTGAGTCTCTTCTTCGTTGGTACATGTCTCTTTAAGTGATCTTTTGTAGGTGAAGGTTAGTGAGGCCCCTGACACTTTGGGCCCCTAAGCCTTTGTCCTTTAGGCCCGTTCATTAAAACCATCCATGCTTGAGTCAAGTCTTGTTCAAATTATTAATTCCCTGAAAGTGAAAATCTAAACACCTTAAATGTTTAGTTATGTAAAAACACCAATTTCATAGTTTTGAAAGGAAAATGTTCAAAGACTTTTAAAACTATTTTACATGACAGCCTTCAGATACGGGATCCTTTTTGTTTCTGAAGACTTGACTGATGTGACTTGACTTTCACTTGCCACGAAGGACTTGACATTCAGCTTTGGACTTGCTTTGACAAGACTTGGGACCCGAACTGAACCACAGCAGGCTTCAAAAACAACATCAAACATGTGTAAACAAATCCGAAGATGAGGCGGAGGGGGAACTCCATTCAATCAGTTACATTTTGGCTCACCAGGGAAATCTGATGAGTCATAATCCAGACTGTGGGGTCAGAGACAATATTAACAGCAAACACTGGGAGTATCAAAAGACTTGGCATAGTCGTGAAGGGTGTTGTTTATGGCACGTTATTGCATGTGAGGGCAGAGATTAAAGGCGAGGTGCAGGAGACGGTGACGGCAAAGGGTGTGAGTTCTATTTTACTCATTCACTTGTAAATTCCATTCCTGTAAGTCGCTTTGGATAAAAGCGTCTGCTAAATGACTGTAATGTAATGTAATGTAATGTAAATCAGAGGAGCTTGAGCCATCCCTTTTGTGTAATTGCTGCAGGCAAAACGAGGATTATTTCTAACCTTCCTCTTGGCAGCCAGACTTGAGTTACTGAAACCTTTTAGGAGCAATAATCCTGCACTGTTCAGTCTAGGTTTTGCCGTGTAAAAATAGACAATGCAAGTCCACGGAGAATGCTTGTTTTC
Source organism: Anoplopoma fimbria (assembly GCF_027596085.1). NCBI lineage: Eukaryota > Metazoa > Chordata > Actinopteri > Perciformes > Anoplopomatidae > Anoplopoma > Anoplopoma fimbria. The sequence continues at coordinate 22,661,993 of NC_072465.1, read as the reverse complement.
CCATACTAGTTTAATGCCATCTGCCATCTGTTTGCAGGTATGTGCCCACCCATGGTTGACATGGGTAGCTTGCCGCCATGTGATCAACTACTGGGTTTAAAAGCTTAAAGCCCACAGAGGAGGGTACAGTATACCATTCCCCATTGAGCCCAGTCTGAAGAGCACATCACACTGGGTAAGTCTGTGCGCTCTTCTTATGTGTTTCTAAATCAGTAAATTGAGATAATAGGGTTCCTTTCAGCATTGTCACCTCAGGTTGCTGTTTTGGACTTCATTGTGCAGGTGCTGAATCCTAAACATGTCCGACACTGAAGATGCCACATACGAGTGAGTAAATGGATCATTTCTGTAAAATAGAGAGTGATGGTAACAAAGCGATGCAAGCAAAGGTCGAATCAATTGTAACAGAATATATCTGGTGTTTTTTCTTCTTCTTCTTCTTCTTCTAGGGGACAAGGTAAGTTAGTTTGTCTGTCTGTTCAAGATGAGTCTTCACAGTTTGTATTTGAGTCGTAGTGAATACGCTGCAGATTCAGGCAACTGCTTGTTTATTCTGACTGGCTGGATGCTACACAGCTGTTTCAAGTGCAAAAAAAAAGCATGAATATTGTGTCTATGCTGCATGTTTAGCCTACTTATCAGAAATGTCCATGCTCATGTTTAATATACTTATAAAGTACATTGCCATAGTTTACGTGGATATTGTTGTTAAGTACTTTGATACCAACAATGTCTAGGAAAACTGGGGGGTTGGTTGTATTTTTTCTGCAACTTTGTTACCTGCTTTAAACACTTGAGCCTTGCATTTATCGATGCTTAACACACCGCATCTACTAAGCTGCTGGCTTCACCATACAGCATACTGTATTTTTGGCGCATTGGTGCCACTGTAGAAGCAGCTGCTTATCCTTGTGCTCTTTTGCCGGATGACCTTTGTCCTCTTAGTCAGTCCTCTCTATCTCAGCGCTGGAGACGGTCCACTTTGTGTAAGCATCCCAGTGGATCTGTCCTTTCCATTTCAAATGGTGCAACGGGTCGCCATCAAAGACGTAAAGGGTTGTGACTCTATTTCTGTCTCCTTTGTGAGGCGGTCCATGTGGGCCACTGTACAGCCCGGCTGTCCCTGAGACTAAGCGGCACCTGTCCTCCCCTCTATGTGGAGTTGAGTCGCTGTTAGAGAGCAATGTAGGTCAGCTTATGTTCTCAATATGGGACCATGGGGAATACAGCGCCACATTCACAATACCCACTTTATGCCTGTTAGAGGTCCTCTAAACGCAGGTTGGCTTCCCTTCTTTGCAGTGGAAAGAGGTAGAGTTTCCGAAAGGGACTCTGACTAAAGGTCTCTCTGTGTCACTTTTTCCCACAGAGGCCTAGTGAAGAGTGAAATGTCGAGAACAAAAAACCACAGCGCTTTCACTACTTTGCAAATAGTGCAAAAGCTAAATGCAACTGTGGGACAGCTTGTTCGCTATCATATCCCTACTTCAGTGTTATCCAAATTGTTGAGATGGTTGGAAACGTCTCCATCTGAACGAAAAAAAGAAATGGATTATAATATTATCAATTATGTTTTCTTTAGTATATATCACCTGAAACTAGAAATAGTTGTGTTTTCGTTACCTTAGAATGAGCTGTTGTATATCTACATACAGGGGCGGTCTACGTCACAGAGCTGATTGCCATGTTTCTACAGTAGCCAAGAAGGGACAAACCAAACACTAGCTCTAGATAGGGCTATATATATATGTTTTCACATCGGCCAACAACACGCTTGACACAAGGGAGAAGTTTCAGTTGACTGCAAACTGCAAAGTTATCACTACATGCCGCCAAATCCTACAAACTAGACCTTTAAAAGAAGCTTCATATCCTCCATTGCCAATTACAAATGGAGGCAAATTTAGGAAATCAGGCGATAAAATATCCATCCATCCATCCATTTTCTTTAACCTTACCCTGTTCAGGGTCTAGGTTTTGAAGGCACTGTCAAAAATACACATAAATAATTTTGAAGTTTATGCTGTATGAGATTTTCACATTGTTTGCTTGCTAACTGTACATGCTTGCTTTGCACAGAAGAGGAGGAGGTGGAGGAGGAAGAGATAGCAGAGGAGGAGGAGGAGGAGGAGGAGGAGGAGGTAGTAGAGGAGGAGGAGGAGGAGGAGGAAGAGGAGGAGGTAGAAGGTAGTATTGCTTATGCTAATATTTGTTTGCATGCCAGCTGTTAATAGATGACTTAATTCTTAACATACTGTTGTCAACCACGTAGTCTAAAAAAATATATGTTGTCGCTGTCCATGGAAAACCAATGTTTCTCCAAAAACGATTTATCAGCTGAGAAAAAAACACCTTGTTCCCATCAACATTACAACACATTTTAATGTTAAGCTATGCATTACATTCCAATTTACCAGGAGATTCATAGTTTTCACTGGACAGTGATGATATAAAAGTCTGGGAATATAATGTTATTCTATCTCTCTGTTTTACTTATGTACCCGTATATCTGCGGAAAATCCAGTTAGTGTTTAAATTTTCAATTTGAGTTGTACCGGTTTATAAAGGTACATTTAACACCTAAATAGAAGTCCAGAATCCTGAAAGTATTGCCTTTCTCTGTGTCTTTTGTTATTTGACTTATGGACAAATTCCTCCGTGTTAGTTACTGGGTGGGGATTCAGGTGGAGACAACATACAGTTATCTGTGATGATAATCTTAAGCAGTGTCCTCTAAACACACCTGCATTCCTCTCTGGACAAGTCCATCAGCACTGACAGGTGAAGGTCAGATTTGTTGCCTCAGTTCCATAGCAGTCTACTCAGGTCATTCCAACTGCAATCATTATTGAGAGCTTACTAGACCAGCAGGTTTGCAACGTGTGTCAATCAACAATAACACTGAGTTATTGTTTTACAACCTGCTAAACCAGAAGAGCACCAAAAGAAAAAAAGAATAAAACAATTGACAAAGTAAAATTTTTAATTATCGAAGGGATCCTATCATTATTAATTTTATTTAGTCTCTTATTACCTTTTTTTTATGTTAAATTATCATTTCATTATATTGTGGTGTTGTTATGTGTATTATTTTGCCTGTTTTAAAAAATTATAATAAAAAATGTATTATTCGCAAGCAGTAATCCCTTACATCAAACTTAAAACTTGTTTTGACAATTATATATACTTTTTAAAATCTTGCTAAGTATGACCTCTGACCTTGTTCATCAGTCAAAAAGTATCTACATGTCAGTGTGAAATGTTGACTTTGCACTGACCCTCTCATCTTTTAGCAAATACTGCAGAGGAAAACGAAGCAGGTATGGACAGGATTTAGCAAGTTGAGAAGCTTTCATCAGTATTACCCTGTGGGATGTTTCTTTTTTACTTTTCTTTTTAAATATGTTGCCTCATAAACTAAAGATTTTGCTTTGTTTTATTCTTTTTTATGCATACACAGATGAGGCAAAGCACAGGTCAAAGTAAGAACAGAGTTTATATGTATTCATATAACTTAAATTGAAACTCTGTTCTCTGTGAGAGACATGTTAAGATGAAAAGATTTCTATTTTTCAATCCTCCTCCTCAGGCCTGGTTTTGTGCCCGGCATGGCACCTCCTAAAATCCCAGATGGAGAGAAAGTGGACTTTGATGTGAGTTCATCTCAGTACTGACTACACCTGCGAGCTGTCTTTTTTTGGGGAAGGTTGATTGTTCACATTTTGAGTTCTTGCTATAATTTCAGGACATTCATCGAAAACGAATGGAGAAGGACATGAACGAGCTCCACACTCTGATTGATGCTCACTTTGAGAAGCGTAAGAAGGAGGAAGAAGAGCTTCTCAACCTCACAGATCGCATTGTATGTTCATATCTCACTCATTTGTAACATGTTTAGTATCAAATTTTTATTCTAAAATCTTTAAGTCACATTTTGAGATTACTGTGGTGGAGTGGAGAACAGGGTAGTTCTCCAATCAGAGGATCGGCGGTTCGATACCTTGCCTCGGCAGTCGATGTGTCCTTGGGCAAGACATTTAACCCCAAGTTGCTCCCGAAGTCTTGCCATCGGTGTGGACTGGATGTTGCATGAATGTTAGTTAGAGTCTGATGGGCATGTGGCACCTTGCATGGTAGCCTGTCATCAGTGTGTGAATGATATGTAATGATATGTAATATAAGCTTTGAGCTACGGATTGTAAGTCGCTTTGGATAAAAGCGTCTGCTAAAATGACTGTAATGTAAAAACATGATTTTGTTTTGGTCTGTAAAATATATTTTCTTTGCTACTTTAGGAGACACGCAGGTCAGAGAGAGCAGAGCAGATGAAGATCAGGGCAGAGAGAGAAAAGGAACGGCAGAACAAAGTAAATGTACGTATACCAAGATAAATAACATCCATAGGAGATACTGCAACTGTAAGATCGATCATCTTCGTAACCTGCTATGCCTAGGAAGCGGTTGGCCACTGGCTTTTAAATATTTCAATGTGCCATTTGGTTATCTTACCCCAGTCCAATCCCACCTATAATCATTCTTACATAAAATGAAACCAAGTTCAGACAATATCACTCATCAAAATACTGTAAACTAAGTGATTAAAGTTACCATAATGATTTCCACCAGGAAGAGAAAGCGAGAAAAGAAGGGGAAGAGGCGAAGAAGAAAGCAGACGACGATGCAAGGAAGAAGATGATTCTGTCCAACTTGAGTTTCACTGGATACAAGGTAAAGATTTTCTTTATATTTAAAAGTACACAAGCATACTGTTTATATGGACACGTCGCTCAATGTGTCCTCTTCCTGAACAGCAGACACAGCCTGGCGCGAAAAAACCAACGGAGAGAGAAAAGAAGAAGAAGATCCTAAATGAGCGACGCAAAGAGATAAATGTTGATCACATGAAAGAGGACAAACTCAGGTAAAATAAAGACACAGTGGCAAAAACGTAACTCGTTTTTTCCCCGATATGTTTCACGATCGATCGCTTTCTTGTTTGTACTGATGCAGGGAAAAAGCCAAGGAGCTGTGGGACTGGGCTCGCCAGCTGGAGGCCGAGAAATTTGAACTGCAGTATAAGCAGGCAAAGCAAAAGTACGAGGTAAGGTATCGGGTCATCAAGCGTACCATACATCACAAACCTGTTTTGAATCTTGGATGCATGCCAACATATAAATAGACCATGACAGAAAGATGTATGGGAACATTTAGTTACGTTTAACACCATATCAAACTGGCCCACCAGTTTCTCAGTTATCAAAAGTGGAATTCAGCCAAAGATCAAGGGATAAAGATGAAGTAGCATTATAAAAACAAGAGTGAGATTTGATAGATAGCTTATCTAGACTGCTATAAGCAGGACTAGCTAGTTTAGCAAGTGTTACCCTACTTTTTGTCCCTCCCTCATCACAATAGGGTTCAACCGAACTCATGTATGTGAGATTTCAAATTTCAGATACTAACATGTAATATCATTAAAATTAATTTCCCAATTAAAGGGAACAGGTTGTGAAAAATCGGATAAATTTAGCCTCAGGTAACGCGAGCTGTGGCTATCTCACCAGCTAGCTTTAACTTAACTGCATGCTCTTTTTTATGACACATTTCTATTGCATAGTCCTTTTTTAAATGGTAACAACCATTTCAAAAAGTCACAATCAGTTTTGGCCCAAACATTTTTTTTTTTTCAACATCATTTCCACAGATCACGGTGCTGAGAAACCGGGTCAGTGATCATCAGAAAGTGTAAGTTTATTGTCTTATGTATACAAATCAGAGTCAAAATGTCATTATTTGAAGTGCCTTCTAACACATGTAGGCTACTGCATGAAAGCAAGAAGTAGTACTTTAGTAAATAATGCTTTTTGTGTGATGAAATATCACTTCTGTATAAAGTCTATCACCTCTTTTCATTGAGAAGTAACTGGGTACATTTAATCTAATGAAATAAATACATTTAAAATAAGCCCCACATTTACCAGTTGAAATATTAAGGTAATAAACACATTCATGCAATGACAATCATAATCCTGTGTTATAGTTTAACATCATTTTGAAATGGGCCATTCCACACAATGAGTAGTTTTACTTTTTGTACCTTAAAACTGTTTTGATGCTAATACTTTTGGCCTACTTTTACTTAAGTGAAATCTTAAATGCCTTTATTTTTACTTGGGAAGAATTTCTGCACTGTTGTATTGCTACTTTTACTTTAGTGAAATATCTGAGTAGGCCACTTCTTCCCCTACTGCAACGTAGACATCTGACATCTAATATGTATCTTTAAACCAATGGATCTTTTATCGAGACAGGTATAAATACAAAATGCAAAGCCATAAAGTAGAATTGAAAAGGCAGAAAGTAACATTCAGGTAACCAATAATTCCCTGCTGACAGTCTGCCCCAATGTAAACGTTCACTTACTGACCTCATCGAGTTTCCACCTCCTCCTATTTCAACTTCCCCTCAGCTTCTATCGCTACACTGATCTCCGTTTGTTTGAAGCGGCATCAGTTGCAGCCAACACAGTGGCTTCCTGACAGCAGGACTAAAGTTTCCTGAGTGGCCAAACAGGACTTGGGAAACAAAAGGGCCATAAACACGAGAGGTGTTTAGACAAAGGGCAAGCCGAGGTATCTGAACAACAAATATGCACTCCGTCTCGAAGGAGGGATGGGGTTGAAATGCAAGTACAACAGCTGAGGGATCTTACAACTGCTATGTGATATCATCGGTGTTAAAGTAGCTCAAAGTTAAACAGTGACCGGACTCTGCTGCCATCCTAAACATGTGGATCCTTCCTTCTGATCTCATGGAGGCAGCAATGAGGGTTCTGAACAAAACTTAAAAAAGCTTATATTGTTTTTCCTGAAGAACATGAATCGGCTTTGCAAACCAGTAATACTTTAATACTGTAACTGATCATTTTTTTATGGTTTCAAGTAATAAAAACCATAAATAAACAGAATTTGTCCCAATTTCAACTAAAATGTATAGATGTATGTGTTTATCATGAAGCTGCAGGGGTCAGGTACCTTGGTAGCAACAGCAGATAAAGATAGCAGTCAACTATTTGGTACCAAATCCCCTTACAACAGCAGACAGCTATGAAAAGCTCTCTGCGCAGTATCTGAGGCCAGCACAAGCTCTCTGTGGAGCAGTGGTTCCCAACCTGGGGGGCAGGACCCCTAGAAGGAGTCACGCGATAAACACAAAATTGTGTTTATTTTTCTCTAACATTTGCTACTTTCCTTTTGACATTCAGTATAATTTCATCTCTTTGGGCTACTATGATTATTCAAATGAAATACAAATAGGAAAATTGTTATCTGAGAGGGAAATTACTCTTTGATAGAACTCCTTACAACTTGTTGACATGTACCTTCTCATGAGGGGTAATTACTGCTTTGTGGTTAAAGAGTTGGACCAGACATAACATTGACCCTAAAGAGATTGTAAAAAAAGAAAGAAACAAAAAATAAGAGATTCTGGTCTGCTGCTGTTTAATGCACGTGCGAGAAAATGTCAAATGGCTAGATTCTGAACTATGAGGATAAACTGCTGCAAATGAAGGGTAAATGACAACAAGACCAAAAGTTAACAACTTTTAAAAGAAATCTTGCTTGTAGTCTCATGATGTCTGAAGTTTCCTTTCTGCAACAAGAATTTCCCTAACATGATTTAAATTTCAAATGCAGCCACAGTGAACGATTTATTTGCATCACAACAAATAATTCCATTTTTTAAGTTTGTTAGAATCAGAAGATCGGTGAGACACACAGCTCAAATTAAAGGGTTCCACACACAAATGCATTAACCATGGGAGGGAATATACAAGGTTCATTGTGCATTACAGGTTAGGCAGGTTGTGTGTTGGCTGATATGGCGGAAATCTACTGACTTTAACTCTATTGTCAGTTCAAAGGGTACCAGAAGCAAGCGTGGACTGAGGAAGTAACGTGTGAACACCTGAAAATAACCGCTTTATAACATTTTTCCAAAATACTTGAACAGGCATGGTCAAATTTCCAAATGCTCTTAAATATGATATCTGTAAAACAAAGTACATGCTGAGTTCATCTGCAGGAATGCAGCGGTATAGTAGTAGAAGGCTGAGGTGTTACAGCTTGTGTTTATTAAACAGGGATTTGACAGGAGTTGTGTAACCCATTAAAGGATATCACTATGACAACACTTTTCAAAGTAATCATAGTTCTGTCATACCAATAAATCTGTCATTTTTAAAGTACTAAAAGTGAAGTTGGGACGAATTCATTAGTTCTTGTGTGTACGAGTTTGTGGTTTCAATGAATTAAAAGAAAATCTTTGTTTAACAAACCAGAAATGGTGGCCTCTTTTTTTTAAAAAGTCTTTAGTTCTCTCACTTGTGGGAACTTAAACATGAGCGCTAACTTCATGGTAATTATAAAAAATACTTCTTCTTTAATCAGGTAAAAATCCAGACAGCCTTGATGTGAGCTCACTGTATTACCAGTCCTCTATAAATAACCGAGAATTCTGCACATAAATATATCGATGTAAAATGAGTAAAAGTGTCACACATGACCCAAGGATTCCCTCTTGGCCGTTGGCTGAATTAAGTTGTTTTAACAGTTAGGAATCAGGTGAACAATTACATAATGCACAGAGTGAAACAACAACTGCAGTGTCTGGCTCTCAGAGCTGGTTCATAAGCCTCAGAAAATAAATTATAAGGGTGGAGTAAAGTATCTGCCCAGAAGCATTTCAAACTGGCCAAAAGCCCAGAGGGGTGTGACAAGGGGTGTGACGAGACATGAGCGAGGTTTAATGAAACTCTTTATTCATGCACCAGTGACTGTGACTAATGATGGATAATTAACTCAAATTCAAGAATTTAGCAACACATTTACAGCTGGAGGAGAAGATTTCTGTCAGCTTTATTTATTACACTTTTTGGGGACATTACACATTTTTCAAGATCATGCACATACATATGAAAAAAAAGATACATCACCAACAAAAATTGTCAAATGTAAGCTCTCATCACTGCTTAAGACAAGTTCACTGTGTTTATAGCAAACGTATAAACTCCAACAGAAAATGTTCTTTGTGTTGCCTTTGTTCATTTAACATCATTACATCTTGTTATGATGTTAAAAAACAATCTCAGTGCAAAATTGAATCTTAACCCTTATGTTATTATCTAATAAAGCAAGCTCATGGCACAAGATTTCAGGCATAGACCCAAATGCTACGTTAAAAAGACATTTGAAAGCAGTTCAAACTAGAAAAGCAAACAATAGCAGTCTAAGTTGCTAACATGTTACATCTTACCCTTTCTTTCCTACAAAGAAAAATGTACATGGCTACCGTTGATGGAATCATCATGTGGATGCATGTATTAAAACTGTAAGTATTTGTGAAATTAGAAGGGATACCGCTAAGCCCTCGGCGAATGTGCAGCAGAACTTCTGGTGAGTTTCTCTGTCAAAATGACTTCCAGCCATCGGTTGAAGCTGATTCCTTAATCGACAACTTGAACCGACTTGTGTGCTGCCGTGGTGATGTCATTCACAAACGTGGACTTGTTCATCCCCTGCTGCGGGACAAATAGTAAAATGAAAATCAGTGCACCGCCTCAGTAACCGCACTGAATTTACTGTAAGTGACAAACCCGTGAAATAAACTGCACTCTGCTCATGGCTCATTTCTCGTGGACACGCTTTGAGTTGGGGTTGAAAAGAAAGTCACGATGCATCGCGCTAATGTGAGTAATGTGCAAACAAAGCTACTGAGCTACTAGATTTCCTCGACCGTATTGCTTTCAGAGCCTCGATCACACTCATTGGGCATTTCTTGAGAACCCAGCCTAATTACAGCTTTCTCCCTCCGTTTCTCACAAATACCTGAGAGAGGCGTGGACACTTTTGAGTTGAAGGTGTGAAACAGAGAGGACACACCCAAACCTCAACAGGTCTTGTCAATCGGGGTTAAGGCTTCAACTCACCTTTTTCAGGAAGCTTTGTAAATCTTTTTCTGACCACAGGTTGTAGAGAAGCACGGACGCAGCTTTGCTGGTCTTGGGTAAATATCTTAGTAGAGGGAAAATAACAGTTAAAGATCTGTTTGAACATACAAGTCAAATATAATCTCGGTGAGTCATAGTTAATACCCGTATCTTGAATGTCTGCTTCTATTCATAAGAATACATATTCTCGCTCTGCTGACGTGCAAACTTACTCTTTTAGGCTGAGAACTTTCAGGGAGTTGATCAGGTTGTTGTTCAACAGTTGCTTGCCCATCTCAGGTTCCTTCATAAGCAGGCAACGCGAAGTCTGGCAGGCCATGGCCAGTGTGTCATCAGACTCGTTTCCTTCCTTGGTGCCTGTGCTGAGGATGCCCAGGAGCTCTGGGAGGGCTTTACGACCTTCAGTATCAAGGCAAACAAAAAACCCACAGGCTGGTTAACACAAGCAAACACTTGTAAAACTGTAAATGATTGTTTAAAGGTAATGCATTTTAAGGTACTAACTCAAATGCTACAACTAGGAAGTAAAACAAAATATATATATATTTCTTAATACTATGATTAATGGTATTTATGTTTAAAACAAGCAGGTGACTTTTTTTGTCTCCTGCTTGTGACGCATGTTCTTACCTATGGCGTTCTGCAAGTTTGGGTTTTTGGTCAGGTTTCCTACCAAAGCCACTGCATTCTTCTGGATGTTGATTTTCTCTGATTTTAAAAGGGGACTGATAAATTGCAGACCATTCAGTTTCTGCACAATGGTCTGGCTCATTACACCGGCAACCTGTCAGGACAGATAACCATGCGAACTCAGGAAAACATAAAGCAGAGTGCAAGCGTATACCAAAACATGCATTTATTAGTTGACCTACAAGTTTTACTGGTGACAGAAACCTAAAATGATCATTTTTAAAACTTAAAATGATAATTGAAAGGTTATCTAAACAAGTCTCCATGAGCTACAACTGCTCAGATAATCAAGTGTAATGGTCAGCGTTTAACAGCACAACATATTTTTTCTCACAATGCTTTCGTTTGCGGTGAGGTTCTGCATGGCTCCACAACAGGCATCCTGTGTTTCTTCTTGCTGGCTGGTCCCAAGCAGAGACAGGTAACTCTGCAGAGTTTTGGAGTGGATCAGGTGACCGGCTCCACTAGGTTGTGGATCCTCAACGACCGGGAAGTCAAAGTGACGCTGGATAAGAAAGGGGGCAGAAATGGTGATTTTCACATGCACAAGCAATTTTTTGGCTAGACTAATCAATAAATTGCTTGTTTGCAGGACAATATGGAGCGATTTGGTGTGTAATGCCAAGGCAAGGGGAGATCTCTCAGTTGAGAATAGATGGATTGGCACTATTTAACTATTACTATTCTTTTTAATTACTATTTGTGTGCTGTTGATATGATGGTGAAATTAATAAATATTGTTTCCATTGAAAAAATAAAAATAATAATCTATTTAACATATAAATAAACATTCAACACACTGAAGAAAGACGTGCTTTCATTTCTAACACAAAGCAAAAGGTAACACCTACTGGAATCAGAGCACGAAGACACACACTGTCACTCTAAGCCTTTCAAAACCTAGAAAGTAATTACCGGTTAAACTGCCATAGTCTTGACACATTTAATGGACAAGTCACACTAAAGAGAAAGATTAATGACAGACATAATATATAATCTAGAGAAGACACACTGATTCTGTCTAGACAAAGTGAACACTTGTAGGAAGTGTCAAAAGGTAGTTTTCAAAGTATCCCTCTGGCCCTGTTCTACATCAGTATTTAAGTTTGTCTCTGTTGTGCACTTTCCTCGTCTCACCTCGTGCTCTGAGGATTTGCCCTGTGGACTGAAGCAGCCGATGGGGCCGGTGTCTCCCTGGCTGTGGCCCCCGTTGACAGCCTTGGCCAGCGTTGTGATCCTGCTGAACAGAGCCGGAGCCTCGGCCTCCAGCTGGAAGGTCAGGTTGTGCAGGACGCACACGCAGTTTTCCACCGACTGTTCCGACATGTAGAACAACACACAACATAAGGGCACGTGCAAGACTCAGACACAGAAAAAGTGCAATAAGGCTCAATTTTGGCTCAAATATTGTGCTGGTGATGTTCCAACTTTGTCCCAGACCTATAAATTACCAGAAATAAGAAGCGTCACTGCCTGTTGTGCAGAAAGATATTTAGCCACTAATTAAGCTATAATAATAGATAGGAAATTGTAGAGCACAGATACATTTTAATAACCCATTTTTGCCACAGGAAATTGATAATTACAAGAATGAGGCAAACAGATAATTTAAAGACTAAAGCAAAAACAATAAGTTGTTGCATTGAATCATTTTTTGTGTCAAATGGAGCCATTATCCTGCTCATTGGTGACAGTTTTTTAATAATCCACATCACTGTACAATATTGAGCATCAATAGCTTGACTCTTCTGTTCAAATCACGAGTCTGTAAACCTGTCTGTATGAAGGCTACATCGTGAAGTAGCTCGTTTTCTGATCAGCTGAGAACATTATGACTCATCTGGGGTTTTTGTTACAATAGAACTGCTCTGTGGAAACTACGATAGCTTCCCGCTATTATGATGAATGTTTTTTTTTTCCACGTTCCTCTTGAAGGTGTGACATGTGAAAAGAGGTGCAGAGAGACAGAGAGACAGTTTGTAGCTCTAACAGAGAGTTTGAATAAACACATTATTTTCTCCCTCTTACCTTATCATCGGGTTTTCCTGCATCCACGCAGTCTTTAACATAACTGACCATGGAGTCCACCAAACCTCGACATTTTCTCATCGCCTGCCTGTTGCTTTGCTTCGTGCTGCTTAAATTTCTGTTTAAAATTAAATTACATTACAGTCATTTAGCAGACGCTTTTATCCAAAGCGACTTACAATCAGTAGTATATTACATATCATTCACCCATTCACACACTGATGACAGGCTACCATCAAGGTGCCACCATCAGACTCTAACTAACATTCATGCAACATCCAGTCCACACCGATGGCAAGCCTTCAGGAGCAACTTGGGGTTAAGTGTCTTGCCCAAGGACACATCGACTGCCGAAGCCAGGTATCGAACCACCGACCCTCTGATTGGAGAACTACCTTGCTCTCCACTACGCCACAGCCGAAAAATCACACATTAAAAAATGTTAATATACATGAAACATTATTATTTTTTATTAGTATTTTCTTGTCAGTTGGTGTGTAAATGTAGAACAAGCACAGCGGCATTTACTGTTCGGATTTAATAAAGCCTTGCAGCAATGCAGCGATTTAATTGTCTGACACTAATTTCGCCTTGCCTTGAAGGTAAACAGTAGTAATCTAGTTCATTCAAAGGAAAACAATAAAACAAGTCAAGTCAAACAACTACAGCTTTCCCAGAATGATACGGGAAGTGAGTCAATGTTCTACACGAGAGCCGTGTGTTTGCTGATGCAGTACGATAACTGACTGACATCCTAATATCACCTGTGACTGCGGTTTGAATGATGGTGATGTTGTACATTTACACTCAAAAGAACAAGTATTAGAAACGCCTTCAGACTCTGCAGCCTGACTCTCCTGCAGCTCTTTCTTTTTAAAGCATCAACTTTGACATAAAAAAAGCTTCTTTTTAGGTGCAGACAAGCTTGGAAAGTTTTGGAAAGTCAATGAAGGCATGAAAGGAATAAAGTTTTGCACAGCACGGAAATAATTAAAATCAGTGGAGACACATGAAGATCAGTATAATGCAACCCATGCAATCTCAATACAGTTTTACTCTAACATTACAAACTGTATCCTCAAAAATGACCTTAAAGTTCAGTCAACATCTCTGAAGACAGGGCTGGTGTTTCAAAAGAAATTAGTTTTACCCAAGTGTACCTAATAAACTAGCAGCTGAGTGTCTTATTGTCTTATTGTGATGATATTCATATCTTAGAAATAATTAGATGTATTTTTCACACAGGTGACTTAATAACAACCTTCTACTGTGTTGCTCAAAGGGCGGGGTCGAATATTAAATCAATTACATCAATATACTATTGATTTATCGTGGTTCCAGTTTGCAAGTCACGTTCACCCCGCCCTTTGTAAAAACACAGCGGATTGAGAGCTTGCCACCAAGAGTAGTAGTATTAAAAGCAGTAAAAACAACTGCTATTAGTAAGCTATGTCATGTATATATATATATATTAATGTGTCTACTAATTGGTCCGATTGGAACCTGAGCCTCATGACAGATAAAGCAAACACACACTGGGGTGATATCAGGTGCTCGGCTGGATCTTAAGCTTGCCTTAGACATCCGGTGGCGTTGAAGAAGACCTCAGGGTCCTGGCTGTTACTGCTGCTCCGGTCTGGACCTGTTGTGTACGGCAGGATCGCACGCTCCATTAAGACTGGCAGAGCACTCTTCAGCAGGTCTGGCTTCAAGCTTTCTACTGAGGACAAATTCCACAGGAGACCTGGAAGGAAAATGAAAAACCTCAGTTGTTTGCATGGCACGTCAAACAAATATTCATTCACAGCCCATGGGAAAAATATTTAGCTATTCTGTCAGATTGTAATTACAGGAGGACTTGATTTGTTATGCTACACACAAGTGGCTCCCTGTATGACTTGTTTGCATGGATAGGTGTGTGTGTGTGTGTGTGTGTGTGTGTGTGTGTGTGTGTGTGTGTGTGTGTGTGTGTGTGTGTGTGTGTGTGTGTGTGTGTGTGTGTGTGTGTGTGTGTGTGTGTGTACCCCTCTGTGTGGGCTAACTTGTACCTGTCAGCTGTTTCTGTATCTCGACAGAGTCCGTATCTCTGAGCAGAGCCGTGGCCTCCGTGATGCCGCCCGAGTGATGGATCTTTTCCTTGTTATCGTTGCTCTTAAAGGACAGGTTACGGAGGGCGGCCGAGGCTGTCTGGCTGACCTGGGAGCTGGAGCTGCGCAGCAGACCCACCAAAGGATGGATCCCTTTGAGCTTCAACACCTGCGAGACAGGAGGGCTTCGGAAGTTAGCACAGTAATAATTTACCACATCAAAATGATTGGGACCCTTTATTTTTTATGATGGATTAAAATGAGTTGAATAATACTCCAAGTCAGCAACAAAGGCTGAAATACAAACGGGGGAAACCGAGCCACGGTCAAGGACTTGAAGGACGTCCAAAAAACCCATGTTTACTGCATGTTAAAGATATAATCCTTAAAGGGACAGTTCATCTTTAAATTCAAAATACAAATGTTTCCTCTTACCTGTAGTGCTTTTTATCACTCTGATTCTGATTTTGATCTCGTTATGGTGTGAGTTGCCTTGTTTGGGAGATATAGGCTGTTGACATGTCGGCCTTCTCTCAAACACAACAGCACCATGTGGCACTCGGCAAAGTCTCTTTTAAGCAATCATTACCCGGTTACTTAAGATAATCCACAGACCTTGTTGTGAACAGTTTCATGTAAGAACTATTTTTTTTCAACCATAGTTTCTAGATAAAACTCACACAACAAATAGCACACTACAGGTAAGAGGGAAGATATGCATTTTTGATTTTGGGGATGAACTTCCCTCTAAGATTTGCATAAAACTAAAAGGATGAAATCAAAGGTTTTTGTTAATATTCAAATGCAGATAACAGATCCAAGGATGATTGACTGCCAGGAATGCTCACATTTGATCTCACAGGTATCAGCCATACTGTTCACCTACACAGGATCAGAGCTGTCTTAAGTTACTGCCAAGTCTTCAGTGGAGTTCTGACTGACATGGGGTGAGTGGGTAATGACTGAATGTTCATTTTGGCAGGACAGTATGTTTATGACATTCGTAAAGATCTCCACACTGAATCTCATGTGCTAAAACTCATAAGCAGTGTGTCAATAGGATATATGAAGATGACAAGACAAACCACCTCCTCTTTAGCCTTGTCGTCGATGAAGGCATTGTGCTGTATGTAGGAAGCGCCACAGTGCTGATACGTCTCATCCTCGTTGGAAAGATACTCAACAGCCTCCTTCATAGTGATATCAACAACGCCATTGTTGTTGTTTGACCTGTAAAAAAAAAAAAATACAATGTGAATGCTATTTAAACACACTGAGAGGATGCTTTAATTCATTTTTTAATTTACATATTTAATTCATATCATTTGAAATTAGGGAAAAAATATGGCGAACTAACCCAGGATCTCCTTTGCTCTTCGGAGCACTCTCAGTGACGGGAGACTTCGGGACTGTTTTGGTCACTTTAACTTGGCTGCCAATAAACTGGTTGTTTGTTTTGATCTGACCTGTGCCATTCACTGTGTGCACAGACTGCAGCTGAGGCTGGGATGCGGTGTTTGTTACAAACTGAGTGGTGACCCTCTCCGGTGTCCTGTAGGTGCCCATGGTGGAAAAGAACATCTTCGGAGGAGCCGAGCGCTGTTGCA
The DNA here is from genome assembly GCF_027596085.1 of Anoplopoma fimbria. Classification (NCBI taxonomy): domain Eukaryota; kingdom Metazoa; phylum Chordata; class Actinopteri; order Perciformes; family Anoplopomatidae; genus Anoplopoma; species Anoplopoma fimbria. The sequence continues at coordinate 22,645,572 of NC_072465.1, read as the reverse complement.
TGGAGCGCTGCCAGACCAGATCAGAGTCGCTGCGGCTGGTGTTGGCTGGACCGGCCGCCACGGAGGCGACGGGGGCGTATCCCCTCTTGGACTGATAGGTGGAAGCTGAGCTCAGCTTCACACTGGATCGATTATTGTTGATGACTGACTGACGGTTGGCGTTTTTCTCTAGGCTGAGCTGCAGAGACACAGAGCACATGTGTTTGCAATGAAAGATATATTCTTGTCTCATGAAGGCTTATTTCAGCAGCAACGAAGCAAAGAGACAGAGTGACTGGTGTAAAACTGGCGGTGGAAAGCTAAATTATGAAAGATGGTTCTTGGTGTGCAGCCATGTGGGTTTGTTATGTGACGGCTGGCAGTTTCTTTGGGAGAGGCTGGTAAACAACATATTCATGTGGAGACAGAAAGTCTGGAAACAGGTTTTTGAGGAAGAAATGGGAGAACAAATCTTTGAGCCTGTTTCTTATTATTGGTATCAGGCCGCCACAATGTGGTATACACAGGGTGGAACGAAACTGACGCAGCAAATAGTGGTGAATAAAAAAAACTTTGATATATTGGAAGTTATAAGTCAGTTGTAATTCGCACAGACCTGGGAAGGATCTTAAAAATACAGAAAGAAATTATAAACTTTTTAGATTGTCTTATTTTATTTTTCAAGTTGAATTAATTCAGTTTAAAGTTGAAATAATTATTTGATTGATTGATTGATGAGCCAGTTAGTCAGTTTGAAAAAAATTATATCTGCAACAGTTTTTCATAATATGTTTTTGCCTTTTTAAGCACAAATGCCAAATATTGGCTGGTTACATTTCTTTAAATGTGAGTAATTGTCTCTGTCATTTATTATACATATTAAATAAAATATGTTTGGGTTTTCGAAAGTTATTTGGACAAAACAAGCTCTTTGCATCTTGGCCCTGATCTAAATCCAATATATCTCATGGTGTTTAAAATTAAAAATAATAAAAATTCAAAGACATTAGGTTCTAAATAAGATCAATACCAGCTTTACAAAACACTGTGTAATGTCTGCAGTCTTGTTAAATGAGATCTCTGATTAAAAACCCTCAGTGGTAGCTGCGGCCCTGCCCTCTATGACTAACAATAAAGATAAACAAATAAAATAAAGATAAGCTCCATTACTTACAGATTTAGAAATGCCATTCCCGAAGAAGAGGGCTCCATTAGACGCGTTGGACTGTGACTGTGACTTTGAAGTGTCTATGAAAACGAAGTCATACAGAGGAGCTGAGGAGACACGAGGAGGGTTATCAGCTGATATCATATCACACAGTTCATCCACGAGATCAATGTATTCAATTTATGTCTATTGTTTAAGGAAACAGAAAACAATCAGCTGGCGGCAAGTCTGATCTTTGGTTTATACTTAATGACAATAGTGTTCATTTGGTAATAAAAGAGGAATTCAAGACGGTATATCATTACTGCTCTTATCTAATCTTAATTTCTTCCATCATTAATCTGCTTACTACTCTTATTATATGACTCTTTTATATCAGATGATATTGAATGTGTTGTAACTCTGTTGTTCATTCTGTACACATGCCATCTATTGCATATCTATTAGTTTCTTCTTTTTTTTTTCTCCCTGTTAAAGGTTTTTTGGGGTGGAGTTTCTTTCCTGTTCCAATGGGAGGGTCCCGGGACAGAAGATGTCATATGTGTACACATTGTAAAGCCCTCTGAGGCAAATTTATCATTTTTGGCTATACAGAATAAATTGAATTGAATTAAACAATTAAACATGAGAGGTAAGAACACTTAAGACTGGTAGACAACAGGAAACAGAGGGTCCAAAGTTGAAACATACGAGGGAAGGTATAGATTATTGCTTAATATACCTGAAAAGGTCACACTGACAATCTTATTTTGATATTCAGCATTATTTGTTGTCGTTGTCCAATCAATAATCACTTGTATCATATATTTATATGGAACATTTGATTAAAAAGAAATCCGGGTATGGTGGACATTCAAATATGATTAACTAAATATACTCTTGTTATTCTGATGTAAATTGTTTCATCCCATAGACAGATACAGACTGGTCTCAGGTTTCTTTTTAATTTATTTTCTTTCTCCTGTAGGTCACTTAATGCAATTTAGAGACGCATAGGCCACCACCCAAACAATGAATTAAAAAATACTGAGTCCACAATCAGCCCCACGCCCCAATAAACCACCATAAACATTTGACCACAAACCAAAAAGGGGGCCCTAAAAATGGTTCAATTATAAAGTTGTGTAATTACTGTTCATATTTTACATACTCGGCTCAATGTTCAGCTACACTTCCGGTAAATATAATCTCCTGACATTTAAGTCTAAAAGGTTTCTCAAAGTCTTCTCCAATCTGCCAGAGGGGCTGACATGAAAACTTCCCCTAGGCTGTAAAAAGTCTCTAAACCTTTTCACAGAGATAGATAAACAACAAGCAGATGGCACTAGATAAGGAGCAACAGGTGAAACTGGTTGACATGACATCAGTGCCCTGCAGGGCCGTAGACACATTATTGTTGAGAAATAAACAATCATGAGTCACAGTCCCCCATGAATATGTGAAAAAATGTTAAGTCTTGCCACATTTTGGCAGTTATTGTAAATAGTATTGTAAATTAGCTTTTGAATTATAACGATCTGCACATGTTATTCAAATGCAGCAGCTCTTTAAAAGGAACAATTTCCCTAAAAAGCAACTGCCGCAACAAGAGCTTTGTCTCTGTTTGCTCTCAACTCATCTAATTATTCCCAGATTGCATCAACATTTCTAGACAAAAAAAAAACTCCTAGAAAATTATGGAAATTTTCTACAACTCATAACAGGTTTATTTCCAAACATAAGGGGTCTAAATGGAGGTTTTACACTCTGACTCCTGGAGGGTAAAGCCATCACAGTGATCATCCACAGTAATCATAATAAAAGTTGTTGTTTTTATATTATTGTATACTGTACAACTATCTTTAGTCTTGGTGTTGTGTGCAGGGCTCTGGAGTACTGGCTGCTCTTACATGTTGGAGATAAAGAAGTGGATCCGCTCCTGCTGCTGGACGTCCTGGACTTGGTCCTCCGGATAGTCTGCACTTGTTCCAGGACTCGCTGTTGTCCTGACCGGTACTGGTGGACGGACGGCAGGGCCAGAGACGTGTCGTCCACATTGCCGATGGAAATGGCCGATTTCATGGGATCCAGACTCATTTTTGTTTATTTTTACAACTGTCCGGGTGGTCCCAAAAAAAAAAAGCATCCAGACGAGGACCGTGAATGAACTCGTTTAACTGTGTTTAACTGAGTGTTAAAGTGTCGGGAGGTGCCAGAGGATAGGAGCGCACCTTGCCCTGCCCACCACGAGACCGCGCCCAGGCACACAATGCAGGCTGTGAAGAACACTTTCTCCTGCTCGTCTTCACACACACATTGTCTGTGTAGTTGTATAGTATGTGTATTTATTGTCTGTGTCTGTGTAGTTGTATAGTATGTGTATTTATTGTCTGTGTAGTTGTATAGTATGTGTATTTATTGTCTGTGTCTGTGTAGTTGTATAGTATGTGTATTTATTGTCTGTGTAGTTGTATAGTATGTGTATTTATTGTCTGTGTAGTTGTATAGTATGTGTATTTATTGTCTGTGTAGTTGTATAGTATGTGTATTTATTGTCTGTGTAGTTGTATAGTATGTGTATTTATTGTCTGTGTAGTTGTATAGTATGTGTATTTATTGTCTGTGTAGTTGTATAGTATGTGTATTTATTGTCATTTATTGTCTGTGTAGTTGTATAGTATGTGTATTTATTGTCTGTGTAGTTGTATAGTATGTGTATTTATTGTCTGTGTAGTTGTATAGTATGTGTATTTATTGTCTGTGTAGTTGTATAGTATGTGTATTTATTGTCTGTGTAGTTGTATAGTATGTGTCTGTGTAGTTGTATAGTATGTGTATTTATTGTCTGTGTAGTTGTATAGTATGTGTATTTATTGTCTGTGTCTGTGTAGTTGTATAGTATGTGTATTTATTGTCTGTGTAGTTGTATAGTATGTGTATTTATTTATTGTCTGTGTAGTTGTATAGTATGTGTATTTATTGTCTGTGTAGTTGTATAGTATGTGTATTTATTGTCTGTGTAGTTGTATAGTATGTGTATTTATTGTCTGTGTCTGTGTAGTTGTATAGTATGTGTATTTATTGTCTGTGTAGTTGTATAGTATGTGTATTTATTGTCTGTGTAGTTGTATAGTATGTGTATTTATTGTCTGTGTAGTTGTATAGTATGTGTATTTATTGTCTGTGTAGTTGTATAGTATGTGTATTTATTGTCTGTGTCTGTGTAGTTGTATAGTATGTGTATTTATTGTCTGTGTAGTTGTATAGTATGTGTATTTATTGTCTGTGTAGTTGTATAGTATGTGTATTTATTGTCTGTGTAGTTGTATAGTATGTGTATTTATTGTCTGTGTCTGTGTAGTTGAGCTGCTGCAACACTTGAATTCCCCCATGGGGATCAATAAAGGAATATAACATACCTCTCTCCATCATGGAGGACGTGACCTATTCTCCACTGACAAACAGAAGTAAGAAAAAGTGACCATCCGCTCGAGCAGAATGAAAGGTTTTAGAAACCTACTTTCACTTGAGAGTTTCTATCCTGTGTAAGACATAATAACATATCACTAACACTAACAAAAAAAGTCCAGTCCTTCAAAATGTTACTAATTAAGAGTACTGAAGTATTATAAGTAAATCTACAGAACATACTGGTTTACTATTTTTTTTTCTTTTTTTTAATATGACATAACTAGATAGCTATCAATGCTATGTACTATTTTCCTGCTGTAGCTGGTTGAGGTGGAGATACTTTACTTTAAATACTATGTCATTTAGTACAGTGGTTCCCAAACCAGAGATAAATCTAAATAAAACGATTGATAATTAATGGAGCAGGGACAAGAAAAAAGTAATACACTAATAGGAATTCAGTTCTTGGATTTTCTTTTTTTTGGGGTGCAGTTATTGTATAATGTTAGTGCTTTGGGACTTGACAGTCATTAAACAGTTATTTAACCCAGTAATGATGTCGTTTCATGTAAAATCTGAAGCTGAAAAGAAACTAAATCTGTGAAATCAATGTACAGTAGTGCAGTAAAAAATAAGTTCCTCCTAAATTTAGGGCAGTACAAGTAAAAAGTATTTAATTTATTAATTTTACAGTAAATATACTAAGATACTTTCCACCCCTATATATTTTATTAGAACACTCTGAGGGCCAGTTTGCTTACGGAGTACCTCTACTTTTAATGTATAATTTTTTAGTCATAAAATTTAAATATAGGCTACGACAGCCACAATCAGTCACTTTAACTACCAGTTATCAAACAAAATGTCACAAAAGCAACTCACAAATCAGACTACATTAGGACAGATAGGTGATAAAGAACACTAGAGGCTGAAATGTAGATCATAATCACGCTACTAAATCAAAGTTCAGACCTGTTCACAGTGCGTGCTATTCCTCCTTACCTGCAACGACTGCAGGAGTTGGAAAATGATGCCATCACATGACAGTGCTGAGGCCTACTCGGCCGAAAATATCACTTAAATATCATGCAAGAAAAATAATAAGACTTTTATTGAAAATGCATGAGTTAAAGTAGGAAAAACAAACAATATATACTTACTGAAGTTTGAAAGGCCAGGGTTGCACAAGGGATGGGTGGCATATACTGAGTATTTCACCCCAACAACCCTTCATTTAAATCCTGTTCAGTGTACACCACTTCATTATTCTCTCCTTTCATAAAACAAAACATCAATCTTCTGTGAAAATCCAAAGACTGATTTCTGTTTGTGCAAAAAAGACCTAGCGTCAAGTTTATTTGCATGCATTAGGTGTTGTGTAGCCTGATTTGCCTTCAGCATATGTATTCATTTGTGTTTATGGGTTGTGTCATGCAATCTGAAATCCCTTTGTAACCCTGACCCTAGATTTATTGGCGTTCTTAACCGCGGCACCTTTACTGTAGGTAATGGCACTGTTATGGATTTTTTTTTTTTTTTTTTTTAAATATGTACCACACCCATGGGTGCTATTGCCCTGAAGGTGTGCCTGTACCAGCTGGCAAGTGCAATCTGGTAAATATCTCTCCTATGCTTCACCATTTGTCTTGTAATTACTGGTGAAAAGCCAGTTTGGTGTTCCCCAGTCACATGTACTTACATTGCTCTCTAGTGGTGAATGTGAAACCCATCAGACAGAAGTCAGGCAGTAAGAGTGAAACATCTTTATTATTGCTTTCATAATCATGCCCATCACAATTTACAATTGGAATGAACATCAGGTGTTTTTTAAAATCTATATCCTTTACCAAATTAAGAACTATTGAGTGCTTTTTCAACATCGTGGTGAGATAATGAACTTTAAAAAAGATCAGTCATTGTTAGGCTTTTGGTGTGTCATAATACTGTTTTATAGCCATCTAGATTATTAAGTTATGTCCTATCTTACATAAAAGGAAGTGGTTCATCGGGTTAGTCAACTAAGTGCACTGCACACTTTCTGCTACACCTTTTCTACAGTACTAAAAACATCATGTACTAACATGATGATACATAAAGATGCTTTCCGGTGCAAGACAGTGAACATGAGAAATGCTGATAAAGTTTGTCCCTTTCCCCTCAATACTAAACTGAGAATACTTAACTGGTGCATGGGATTGTTGTTTTTAAATGCCACAGGAAGCCACAACAATCTGTCCTTCAGAGAAAAAAATGTTACTGACAATTATGTAAAAACTTCAATGTCCAGAGTGCTTATTTCTTCTGTACATTGGAGACCACAGTGCTTCTATCTGAAAGTAAATCAGCCAACCGTCTGGACCTACGAGGATTGTGGTCGAGTCATGAAAAGGGGAACATGAAAATAAGAAAAAGAAACAACTGGTCCCGCTGAAACTGGTGGGTGGAATGCAGGTCCGACTTAGGTTTGAGATACATAGAAGGTCTCCTTTAAGACCTTAAAGAACAGCAGTAGCACAGACAGTAAAATACTATGTTACAGAGAGTGTGTTTGTTGAGGTGCATTAAGGGTAATCTAATCTGAAGACGAGTATATAAAATGTACAAAAAAGATCAAAGCATGTGTCCTGCACTACTTTCAGAAACGTTCTTTGGAAACTCATTCTGCGGTGCAAATCTAAACCTCCACAGCATATAACACATTCACAGGGTAAACCTCTCCTCAAACATCCACCTTAAAGCTCACTTCAAGGGGTTTCTTTCCGTGAGCCCACATTCCCGTCCTGCTCCCGTTCTATTCCTCCGGGTTGAGGGCGCTGGGCTCGTGACCCTCTGGGGGTTTCCGTTGGGCGTTGTGGGGCTGAGCCAGAGGGAAACCCCTGAGCTTCTCTTGCAGGCTTCCTACAGCCAGCCTCATCTGGTCTTCGGCCCCCTGAAGAGATTTCACCTCCATGGAGTAGAAGACGTACAGCAGACCGGTGGCGAGCAGGATGGCGAAGCACAACGCAGCCAGCAGGTAGAAGGAGGTGCGAGGGAAGGGCTGCTCTGCTCCCAGAGCCAACCAGGGCACGGCGGCGATGGCCAGCTCCAGAAACAGCAGAGCCAGCCCCATCACGCCGGTGCGTGTTGCTGTGTAGCGCCTCCTCTCAGCGCAGTGCAGGCCCACTTTCACCTCAGTACGCGCCTCTGTCACGATGTCCACCAACTCAGCCACATTCCCTATAGACGTGAAAGGGAGAAAAGAGAAGGAGAGTGAAAAATAGAAAAAGAAGTCTACCGCCATGCTAGCAGCTCTGGGAGGCTGTGTTTAGGCTCCATTCAAACAGCATTAACATTGCAATATAACATTAAATATTCAATGTGCTCCTTGTTAATTAAAACTCATCGTTGCAGAGGGCAATTTCAGTTTTAACGCTACAACAAGGAACTTTCATTTTGTGTTGATTTTGGCGGCCCCTGTGGACAAACGTTGTAGTGTTTCCAAACACCAGATTCCCTTTAGAAAACCTCTCATTGCACTGCAGCAGGAATTTTGCATGAATTCCAACGTGGCATCAAGGACAAGCATTAATAATTACTAAATAAAAATAGACAATCTAGTCACTGATTGTCTTGTTTACATGTGGGTCATATAGAGGCATAAGTATTATATTGTGACCGTGTCATAACCAGTTGAAAGTTCCTTCTTTAACCATGAAGCTATTACAGGATGTGTTCTGGAACAGACATGGACATTTTGCAAGACTGAACAAAGTAGATTCCGGTACCTGTGACTGACATTAACGGAACCTTTCTGAATTGCTTTTAGGGGATCTTTATGGGCTCTCCTGACAACTTTATTTTCCCGTCTTTTTATTGGTTCCCAAATAGACCTAAAGATATGTTGGTGTTAACATATTTCCAATTGATGGGATTAGCAGTTATTACAATTCACCCTGAGGGAACCATGAACGGCACAGCAGCCCACCCGTAACTGTTGATGTACATCAGTCTGGACCAAAGCGATCGACCGACACTGGCGTCACTAGAGCCACTCAGCTAGCACGGTGGCTGAGCACACATACCTGCAGCAGAGTCCTGATTCTTTGATGTTCTTTGCCTGCCACTTTCAGCCTCAGTTGGAGTGTGTGGCTCCAGTCTTAATCCAGCGTTCAGAGCCTCGTGGTCGGAGTACGGGAATGGATGGTCAGGGACGGAGCCTTTGGTGGTTGACATGAAATCACAATAAACGTCCGTTTTGGAAGATCCCTGAGAATAAAAAAAGAAAGAAAGGAGAAATGGTTTGGGGGGTCAAAACGCATCGCAAATTCATTTGATGACTCAAATATCTTGACGTGAAAGTGACGGGATACACATTTCACCCACCTTGAACAGGATGTAGTCGATTCGAATTCCTTTCTCAAAGGGACCAAGCTCATTTTTACCGATAAAAGGGTTGTCAGCTATTAAAGTCATGCCATCCTCACATCCCTGAAAAATATATTTTTTATAACATTTATTAAAAACAAAATACAAGTTAAAGTAAAATAAAATTTTACAACCTGACTCTTGTTTTCATAGTCTTGACCCATAATTTCTATATGTCAGTTATGATGACATATAACTTGCCATCTGAATGCCAGAGATATGGGGCCAAAATGACTCTGCTCGATACAGCTTTACAATTTTGCAGAACTACTTTCTGACCAAGAAATGTGTCATGGATGATAATACCAGATGTCTAAGGTATGGTCACTTTACTTTTACTTCCACAGAAATGTTTTAGAGAATGCTAAATTAAGGACTTGTTAGCCATCCGTGCTGTTTTAGAGCTGTCTACGACTGTTATTCCTTATAAAACGTAAAAAGTTAAACGTTATCATATCCAATACAAATTATGGCCCAAACTGCAAGAATAAGATCCACATTAGAAAGCTTAATTTTCCTTTACTTGATATTAAAGTAAAGTATGGTATCAGGATAAACAACGCTATTATCGTTGTTGTCACTAATGGGGCTGAACTATTTTGAAAAAAAGATTTAATTGCAATTATTTTTAAATGTTTTCTTAAGTTTGTAGAATATAAAGTGTAGGTCAGGATATCTCTGCAGCATGACAATATTTAATAAAAAATTAAAAAATGGTACTTTGACATTTTGTCTTTAACAAATATTGCGATTGAACTACCTACGTCAAATTTAGCAGTTTCTAAATAAGAGTCTCGGAGTCCGGTGTAAGACTTCAATAGTCTGTTGCCGAGGTCCTGAGGGTGTACGTTGAGGTCCCCACCTAGAATAACCACATCTGCTCCAGCAGAGGTGTGGCTGATAGGCACAGAAAAAAAACACACTATTAGTAAGGAACACAAACAAGATGAAACTTAGTTAAAAAGTAAGTACTGAATAGGAATACTGTCAGGCACTGTAGTGTGGCTTTAAACACTTCAGTAACAGGTGAAGTTCACCCTTAGAAAATATGCAAATATCCTCCAGTGTAGACAAATAGTGGCCCGCACTCTTTGTGCAGAATCAACAAACAAAGACACACTACCGAACAAACTGCTGCAGCTCCCAGGCCTGAACCACTCGGTGAGGTAGATAAGAGTCCTTGTCTCTGCAGTACTCTGCATGCAGCTGAAATCAATACACAGAGACGGCAGCGCATTGATCAATAACTGTATTTAATACATCGGCAGGGCTGAGGACTGATGTCAGGAAACCTTACATGAGTCACGTAGACGTTTGCAGTCAGGCTGCCCAATTTTAAGACCGCCATCCCGACAGCTTTACCTCCAAACCAGTCGCCATGGTGAACCTAATTATTGGGAAAAACACAATATGTTATTAGAGACAGTTTGATAGTCTGCACAGAGAGGTTGTTACACCAGAGAATCACTTATCCACTCTCCTTTGTGGTCCGTATCTCTGGACTCTGGAATGAGCTGCTGGAGAAGCTCAGACAAGCCATCTATCTATCTTAGAGCTGCATTTATTATCTCCGCCCAGGGTAATCTTTTCAGTTCGGTTTGTTGGTTTGTTTGTCAGCAAAATTATGGAAAAACTACTGGCCCGATTTGCTGAACGGAAAAGTTTGCATTCAGGGCTTTCTGCGAGAAAGGGTTTATTTTAACAAACTCAAACATGATCTTTTCCTGAACCTAATCAAGTAAGTTAATGGCTAAACTTAAGGAGATTTCTGGCAGAAAGCCCAGAGTGCAAACTTCTTTTAGATGCAAAACTTGGTGGCAGGGTGTAGCACGGGCCAAAGAAGAACTCTTAAGTTTTGGAGCAAATCAATTATTTATTTTCGTGTGTAAATATTTAGCTGCTAAATCATAGTGTTTTGTGTACTAGGACTTTTTTATGTATCCAAATTCAAATGTGACGCAAGTTATTACTTCACCTACATTTTTTCGTTTATGATAACAAGCTTCAATTTTCATGATGTTATTTGAGTCTAAGCATTTCATATTTGGATATGTGCACATGATGATAAGGTGTCATCTTTTTTTTTTTACAAATGAATGTGTGATATTTCCAAATTAGAAGTACATAATAAATGCACAGCTGAGATTATGACACTTTAGCTAGCCACAACCATATTCAGACATAATTCTTAATGATTTTGGAAATATATACAGATATATAGAGTGGTTGTGTTTGCATATTTGCATTTCATTGGCCTCGGCAGAATTCTCTGCTCTCTCTGTTCAATTGTTCTTTATTTTAATCTTGTTTATATTTTATTACAGCGTTCATCTCTTAGTTTTATGTCTTTTATGATCACTCTGTAACCTATTGTTAGTGTCTCAGGCTCTCTAGACTCACCATGTAAGGATAACCATTCAGTGAGTAGCGATAAAGGAATGTCTCATGGATTCTGTGTTTGGAGAAAATGGCCAGGCCACTGCCGATGGCTCCACTGAAAAAAGAGAAACAGGACATGTGGGTATGTGGCATGTTCCGCACACCAGCTTCAGCAGTACGTGATTATTGTTCAAAGAAACAAGTCACATCCCTGGTTTCCGTTCAGATCTACAGTATTATGGGATGTAGAAGTGAGAACATATCTACTAGAGAAGACAGTTTTGTGAGCTGCAAAGGGGATTAGAAAGGTAGGGCCTTTGATTAAACTCAGTCTTATGCTTTGGTATGGAGGTCAAGAAAGAATTAAGCCACACAAAAGTTAATCCTTTAGGTACTGCCTAGGCTTCACTTATATTTTGGGTCTTTGGATCAATGCTTTGCAAGTACATTCTTCTGACAGAGAGACACTTCAGGAGCCTTTTGAAAATATGACAAGTACCTCGTGACTTTTAATCTTAGATTGAAAAGAGTGAAAAAAAGTACCTTTTGAAGTGATGAGAGTAAGGATGACTACAGGCAAGTTTCTTTTTCAAGGAGAGAAAGTCCTTCTCACTCCACACCTGAAAAAAATGGATATGTAACGTGGAAAGTAGAATATAGCAGCAATCTTTGCATAATTAATATTGTTGAGACGAGTTTACAAGAAGATTTATGACTTTAGGTTGATCTTCATTGCAAAAAAAAAAGTGCATGAACCGAAAAAGTCGGTAGACAATGTAACTCTATAACTCTGAAAGATTGCATCCACCAACCTCTTGCAGTAAGACAATATCATGCTCTTCCTTGCACAACATATCTCCAATCATAGCATATCGCTGAGAAATGTGTTTGCTGAGGTAGCGGATCCCCCTGGGAAAAAAAAAACCGAACGCAGTGTTTTTGTAAACGTGTATCGAGACAAAAACAACACAGTGCATTAAGAATCACTACAAACCACAGCCACTGACCAGCAGTTCAGAGAGAAGACCCGGACATTGACAGGGTCTGTGTTAGCCATGCTGGAAGATCAGAGGATCAGTAGATGATGGGAGTGTCAGATCAGGTGAGATGACTGGGACAGCTCCTAATGTGACACGTAAAAATGATTGTTGTTATTAATGAGGTCAATTTTTGTTATCTGATCCGACACACATTAGTTGGCATGTCTGAGGGCACAAAACTTTCCAATTAATACACATAAGCATTGTAATAAAACTGGAGTAATTCAGCACGGAAACACAGTTTGAGGGTTGGACGACTGGAACTTGCCGACCAAGGGTTAAAGTCACATATGACTTAGATTCCTAAACTTTATGAGCTGAAAAACCACACAGTCACAAGCCTCGATAGGAATGTGGTAAAAGACATACAAATAAAGATAAAATGTAGCGATGTAAGCACCAATAGTGCAAAGCAAGCAGATTGCAAGCCTGACTATAGTTCCAGTTCTTGGTCTTAAATAGGTTTAAGGATTCAGCAGATTTTCACCATATGTAACGGAAAACCTCGAAACAAATCTCATTTGTTCCTCTGGAATACTAGTTAAATATGTATAGACTATTAATACGATACAAAAAAAGTTTGGTATCCGTAAAGGTATAGTCAGGTCAGAAATAAGCATCTTTGTTTTGTAGTTAATATGTTGTTAACTGACCCTGGCAGGCCTAACGGTGTCATGCAGCTGAGAAGTGTTGATTCTTTCATAAAGAGACAAAGTCAAGAGGCGATTGCATTCTCTCCTTTCTCCTGGGAGAGTAACAATACACCGGCCCCCGGACAGAGTGCTGACATGGCTTTACTCTGTCTGGAGAGAGTAACGGCAAGCAGCAATGCAGTGCAAACCAAGAAGCTTTAGTGTCAAAGGAAGAACTGGATGTTAATACAGAAAAACCCAAAAAGCATACATAAAATAAACAATTTCCTTGCTACATTACATTACAGTCATTTAGCAGACGCTTTTATCCAAAGCGACTTACAGGAAGTGTATTCAACATAGGTATTCAAGAGAACTACTAGTCACCAGAAGTCATAAGTGCATCTCCTTTCTTAAACAAGCATCTTAAAGCATAAACCAGAGCAAAAGTATAGTGCAGAAGCAAATTACTACGAAGACAATAATTGCAACAGACTAATACGAATAGAATAAGTGCTACAAACTACTACGAATAGGTATGCTATTTTAAGGGTAAACATTAACCTAAAGTTGTACAAAGCATATGACTAGTAGTTCTCTTGAATACCTACAGTGGGAACGGAAAGTATTCAGACCCCTTTAAATTTTTCACTCTGTTTCATTGCAGCCATTTGCTAAAATCGAAAAAGTTAATTTTTTTCGCATTAATGTACACTCAGCAACCCACCTTGACAGAAAAAACCAGAAATGTAGAATTTTTTGCAAATTTATTAAAAAAGAAAAACTGAAATATCACATGGTCATAAGTATTCAGACCCTTTGCTGTGACACTCATATTTAACTCACATGCTGTCCATTTCTTCTGATCCTCCTTGAGATGGTTCTACTCCTTCATTGGAGTCCAGCTGTGTTTAATTAAACTGATTGGACTTGATTAGGAAAGGCACACACCTGTCTAGTGAAAAATTTAAAAGGGGTCTGAATACTTTCCGTACCCACTGTATGTTGAATACACTCATTGTAAGCTGCTAAATGACTGTAATGTAATGTAATGTAATGCATATGTCTGTGTTTACCCATAGAGAAGTGTATAGACAGTACATGTTGTAGCTTATATTACATGTTAACCTTAATGCAACCAACACTGGACTTTAACCCAAAAATGTGGTAACACTTACTGACACTATTTGCAAAATATGACAAATACCCCGGATGTAGCACATGAAAAATCACTCCAGATGAATAAGTTACATGTGGCCCCAAAATCCTGGTTGTCTGGTGGTGTTCAACTCACCTATCGAACCTGATGACGTCAGCGGAAGTGAACTGGACCGCTGGACCGCTCACTGTGCCGCTATGTTAGTTTAGCTCCGGAGATAAAAAAAAAACACTTCCTTGAAGCGCGCCAGCTGGTCAACTATGACTGAAATACTAGTTAATTATTACCCAAGTCGGTTGGCCATCATCTCCAGAACACTAACTGAGCGCAGTTTAGAAATCACCATCGCTATGTGCTGTTCCTTCCAGCGCAAAGTCAGCTGGGATGAAAAGTATTTGTGCTGGACTTCCGGTTGTATTTTTTTTTCCCCCTCCAAAATAAAACGGGAACTTGAGTCGCGTCCCTATTTCAGCGACATGGCTCCCTGAGTTACATTTTGAGTGAATTGTAACTGTAAATAAGTTAGGTTTAAAAAATATAAGAATAAGAATTTATTGTGCAAAATTTGAATTAGGAGGCTTTTCTCAAACATCCGGTTTTATTTCGCTAACTTCATTGTCGTTTCCGGTTGGAGTTTGGCAGCCGCAATTACCTCTGGGAGGTGAAGTTCTTTTAGTCAAAAAAGTTAATGCCCTATTTAAGAACAGAAGTATTATCAGATTAATGTATTTAATGTATAAAAAGTAGAAGTATTCAGTGTACAGAAAATGGACACTGTTAATAATGTATCACTTCATTTAGATAGGAAATCACGCTTTTTGTAACGGACTACAAGCCAAAGGGGTTTAATCTTATACTTCTGATGTAAAATCTTAATCTGAAAAGTAACCAGTATTGACAGTATATTTGTCAACTTAATATAGTGGAGTAAAATAAAGGATAAATAAAAAAGACCCTTTTTAACTAGTGAAGAAGAAAGTAACAGAAAATTAAATGACTCAAGTAAAGTAAGTACAAGAACCTCAAAATTGCAATCAATTAAACTACAGGACTGCACTAAATTATCTTACCTGATCATGAATTTTAACTAGAAACATTTTTATCATACTTTAACACATAGGCTCTCTATTGTGGTTTCAGTGCACCAATATCTCTGGCCTTCATGTTGCTAAACTTAAGCATCATGCAGCTACTATAAAGTATTAACTTCTATGATAAGAGCATTTGAAGCTGCAAAACAGTGGATAATTCTAATCGGGTTACAGAATTTGGTGCAACATTTGGGATCCCAGGGGCACCCTGAAATAAATGTTACACTGCACCTTCCATTCAGTGAAATGGGTAAAAAAAGAAGTACAAGCAAGATCACAAAGCTAAATTGTGAAAGCCAACACTAACATAATTAAAAGTATGTATGTAAATAAAAGTAGTTTCTATAGGTCTAAAGGTCTCTTTGATATTGAAAAGAAAAGAACCATCATGGACAAAACAAATTTAAACAAACATGTTTAATAAGTTTTCTGGGGGAAAATGGCCCCAAAGGCACCATGCGTCTCTTATTGTTAGATACATTTGTTTGATTACATAGTCCAACCTCTACTTTGAAGTATAAAATTGCAATGCACAATGGTAACAAAGACAACAGTAAACCACCTTAAACCAAAAACAAATAAAACAAACAAAAAAAACTGCCCACACCATTCAGAATATGATACATTAGATATCTCATTATTAATTATCAATATCAGCACAATCACACATTATTTTCAGTGAGGCATATGGCAAACACTGAAAGTCAAAAGACAACAGAATCAAAACAAAACATGAATCTTTATAATGGCGAAAACATGTCTGTATAAAAGATAAATTGAGAAACCTGCTAGAGGAGGAGTGTTATTGTATCTAGCTTGTGAAATATGACATTCAAAGCCAGGTGCAATTATCCCACCGCACAATATCTTAAATTTGAACTTTTATAACACAATTGTCCAGTGAACCACAAAGAGCAGACACTTGTCAAGCAGGATCCATGGGATGACAGTTCTCCTGTCTCTAATATGAGTCCTGCAATACTTTAAACATCTCCATCACAGTGGAAAAAAACGATCAATACATCTTCAGTACCCCACCCTGCCCTCCCGCTATTTCTCATCCAACCCTATAAATAACAATCAATGGTCATACTCCACAGCACAGAGACAATAGCTCTCATTCAAGACAATGATTTCGTTTGATTTCAAAATGATTTCATTTTTAATGTCAGTAAAAAGAAAAAAAAAAGTCTTAAATATCAAAACTGAACTTTAATCACGAATGCAGCTTCTCCACACATTACAACGGAGAAGGGTGAAGCAAATGAACCGACTTCACAGCATACAATCTCTTTTTTAAACAAAAGAAACAGTGATTAACTCCCCCCCCCCCCCTCGCCCATTAAACCATGGTCTCTGTGCTGAGTTACTTGAACACAAATATGAACAGAAAGTCCCCGCCCCCCTCCAAAAAAAAAATACTCCTATGTAACACGTATTCCTTTAGCATCCACTGACTCACAGTACAGAAACAATTCATTTTTTTCAATTAGGCTACATAACTCAAGGCAGAAAATAAGCACTGCTGTTGCTTCACCTCCCCTTTCTTGATCTTTTAAGTGCAACCAAGCACACGTCTTCAAACAGAGAGAATTAACAGTGGATCTCGTAAGGATGGCAAAGCCTTGGCTTTATGTCAGGCTAGCATTTTTACAAGGCATCCCTAGTGTCAAAAGTCAGTTACAGATAGATGCTTGTAAGACCTGATTTTTTAAAACGGTGTAATAAAATGTAAAAAAAGCAGAACCTAAATAGTACGGTAACACAATAAACCTTCTCCCTATACATGTGGACTGGAAAACTTGGGATGATCTTTATGTAAAAACAACAGGCTACATGAAAATTTGTTGTGTGACATCCCATTACTCTGTGTGCCCAAATACAAAAAAAAAAATACGCCTCAAAAGATGTCAATTTGAGAGATTTCTTTCCAATTAATTTGGACAAACCACACCTGTCTGACTGTTTTCCGTTCGTTTAAAAACAAGAGGTAGTAAAAAAAAAAAAAAAAAAAAAAAAGGCAATCCAAAGTGGCAGGCAATGATATAATCTTTGGAGACAAGGCACTTGCTTTCCTAACAAACCTACTGCAACAACACCACTTGGCTCTGGTTTTCCCCTTCTGTGGTCCTGTTCTCTCTGTACTTCTTCCATCTTATATACACTTCTCTTAGTGCTCAGAGTGTGATCCTCTTGGATACTATAAGAGTCTTTTCAACACATTCTCATTCCCTCGATAAAACGTTTCAGGCTCCATCAATTACCTTGGCAAAGAGTGACCCACTTCATCTAAAGCATGTTTAAAACACATGGAAAATAGTTGGTTGTTCGAAAAATCTGTCATTCTTCAAAAGTTATTTGCGTGTCGGCACATTGAGATTCATTCTTTTTTTTCCCCTTGCAAACAAGACTTTTTAAAGCATTAAATGTGTCCATGTTAGTTCGGTCTAGCATTGTTTTGAATGTTTTTTTTGTTTTTGTGGTTTTCCTGGATGGTTGAGCTGGTCGAAGAGAGATTGTGTCACGCTTTAGTCTGGCTTTTCCAAAAAACCTCCCAGAGGAGCTGTTAGTCTTTAACAAGTCTGTAGACGTGATACTGAGCTCCATGTTCACTTGTGGAAACCTCGAAAACAAACGCTATACAGAGCAAGGTCTCCTGGGTGTCGCGGTTCGTCACCACCTGAGGGTCAGAGGGAAAATGTCAAGTGAGAAACACGAAGCATCGACGTCTGTTTATAAATAATAAGAAACAGTTGCTCATTTCTTAATTTGTTAAAGGTCAAATTTTTATTTTTGCGGAAAGTTTGACGAGAAGATTGACACCAGTCTCAAGTCTGTGCTCTAAATATGAAGCTAATGCCAGCAGCAGATTAGCTTAGCTTAGCATAAAGACAGCTAGGCCTGGCCCTGTTTGAAGGTAACAATATCCTCCTACTACCACATCTAAAGCTCACTAATGAACACATTATATCTTGTTTGTTTAATACGTACTAAAACACAGTTTAAAAACCACCAATGTTGTAGTTTTAAGTATTATCTGAGAGCTAGCTGTTTCCCCATTTTCAGTCTTTGTGCTAAGCTAAGCTATGCTATGCAGCTGCCTGCTGTAACTTCTTATTGACAGTACAGACTTGAGAGTGGTATCGATTATCTTATCCAACTCTCGTCAAAAAAGTGCATATTACATACATATTCCCAGAGATGTCAAACTGTTCCTTCAACAATTCTATAATACCGAGTGCGTGTTTACCTGTAGGATAGTGAAGTTTTCAAGAACACTGTTCATCATGTATTTTTCAGGCAAGTGTTTGAGTTTGTGGATAAAGTTGATCATGTACTCGCACATAGGAGAGCGGTGGATCCTGTAAACACACCTTCCTCCCTCCAGGCGGGCATATTCTGTCTGTAACACACACACACACACACACACACACACAGTCAAAAATAACCCGAGTAGTGAAAATGAGAGGCCGTATATCAGTTGTTTGAGAGGAGAATACAGAATCTATTGCTACTCTTACCTCTACTTTCTCTACAACCTGCTTGCCAAACGAGCAGACTTTGGTTGAAACAGTGATCGTCATGTTCTCGAGGCTGCTGTATTGGCTGCTGACGCCGTAGAAAGAACCAGGGCCGTCCTGCATGCCGCTGCTGTTCAGGTCGGCCTGCAGAGGACAAACGGGTTATCAGATTGGTGGTGATGATCACATAATTGGATGTAACTTAAATTTCCTCATAGCACATGGATTGTTGGGTTGCATGAAAAATTTCACGGTCTTTATTTTTCATTTTTTGTTTCTGTGCAATGTCTAGGTTTTTGGGCGAAAACATCATGTGTGCCAAGACAGTTTACTTAAATGAAAGGCTAATGTACATGATGAAGCAATTCATTGTGAAATGCCTACTTCATCTGTTTAATCTTGAGATAATATCTTTCAGTTTAAGAAATTCCCCACTGTGTCATAAGGAAAGGAAGTGGTTTTCAATTGCCAACTTGTGAAGCTAAATGTTATAAAATATCTGTTATGGTCTAATATATCTTAAAAATGTTTATGTATAAGATAAAATAATCCTTTATTAGTCCCGCAGCGGGCAAATTTACAGCCTGTAGTAAGCCTGTCAGTAACCTAAATAAGTAATTATTAGAAAAAGGGATAGTAACGTAATGGGATTTTGTCAGTTAAAATACATTTAATGTCAGTTTTATGACACTTCTAGCAACAGTTTATAAATAATTTTCACAGCTATATTCTTTTAAAAGTGGGTGTTTGAACCTCCATCTGTTGGCGTTGTTACTGCCTCCAAATGAGCTAAGAGGTTGCACATAAAGATATCACACTTTTCCATATTGGAAAATACTATACATACTGCTAGCCATAAACAAGACAAAGTGAAATACAAATGCACAATAACAACTAATACCTGGTAGATGATAATATAAAGATAACAACCCACCCAGAATTTAACGAGGAAGAAAGCATTCTGAGGGCCTTTCTCATAAAGCTCTTTGAGCCCGCCCTTCTTCTCAGGGAACTTGTCGTAGATCTGCCGGATGTCCACGGCCTCGAGGAGCGGGTCGCTGTACGAGGGGTTGGTCTGTCCAATGTGGACAAACAGGTGTTTGCTGTACTGCAGTGGACAGAGACAAAAAAGAGACAAAGGAGGAAGTGGTTAACCTCAAGAACCTCAGCTGCAGAACTTACTATGACAAAAAGAGGACAGAGTGTTGGGCTGTTTACCAAACCCCATAGAATATTCAGGTATTTTTAGTGTTTGTTGTACATTAGGGAATCAGTTTTATTACATCAGAACACTCCAGATGGAGTAAGACATCCTTGAGCACACACATGTGACATCTAGACTACACGTTTGTAATAGTTTTGTGTCTCTTTTGGTGACATTATGCGTTTGAGGCAGAGCCCTAAGGTGCTGCTGCTAGTTCTAAATCTGCACCTGGATTCCAGTATTTAGTTAACTCCCTCTGGATTATCAGACACAGTAGATACACACTGACTATCCTCTACACACATATTGTACTAATAACTACAACGTTCTCTATGAAATATTACAGGACACATTAAAAGGAAGTTGCTGGTTCTACTTTCTTAAAGCATAGATGCTATTACTGATTATGACTTTGACTGTATTTTAATGAAATGCTACTGTGGCTTCAGTATGTTGTGCAGCTTTAATATGAAGGGAAAAAATGCAAAAATATTGGATTGGATTTGATAAGCAGATGCACGATATTAAAAAAGTGCCTATTTGCACCCAAGTAAGACTAGTCACATGGCAGCTATTTGGCTATTTACACCCGTTCAAGTTGAATTGGCTACTTTTATTAGCAATAGTAAGCTAGAGGGCCCTTTCTGGCTGAAACAAATCCGGTCGAAGTAAAGGTAATAGTAGGAACAAGAACAAAAAGTAAATATGAGAAGTGCAATGTAGTGGATGAATGAGTCAAACTAAGGACTTACATCCTGGAGAATGGGGTTTAAAACCTGTGAGAAGCTTTTATTTACACTTAGTTGACTTAATCATTTTATTTTATTCTTCTTTTTTCCAAGTTTGGTTAGGTCTAGGCAACAGAAATACTCTGTTATGTTTAGGAAAAATATACATAGCCAACAGTAGGCTAAATATACACATACGGTATCTAATGTGTTTCCGGGTCGGGTGCAAATAGCATTGTTGGCTCAGGAAACCTGGGTGCTTGTCTCTGCCATGCTATATACACCTGTGTGTAAATAGCCACATTGGCTATTTCGCATTGGGTGCAAATAGTATTGTTGCTAGGCCTGTGCAGCAATCCATCCATGTCTGTAAGTGGGAAGCCTTATTGTACATTCTCACTCACGTTGTCTGGGTCTCTCTGGACCTCCATGAAGGCTGAGTACTCCAGCATCCGCAGCTTAGAGGAGGCGATGGTCCGGTCCTGCCACACCGGCACAGCAGTAGCAGATGGAGGAGGTGGAGGTGCCAAGGGCTCATAACCTGGAAGGTACACACACAAGCCTTTATAAAAACGGTTATTTCTCATACCATTTAAAAAATGTTAACCTCATACTTACTTGGTATGGATTGTGGTATAGGACCTGATAGGCTCTGGTACGGGGGCTGTGCAAAAGGTTTGATGCTGAAAGACAACGAGTGGTTCAGTGAGACAATGAGATCTACTTTACACAGATGTTTATGGCACATGGGTCCTTCTAAACTTCTAAAATCTGTTAGTGTCAAATTGTAAGCATGTGGTTTTGCACCAGCTAGGCGTAAGTCCACCTGCTTCAATATTTCTTAAAGATGCAAAATAGCGTTAATGAATTGTGCATTTATTGACATATCTATAATAGAAATATTTTGAGATTTTAGTCTCAAAATATGAGAGAGATTTATCTCCCAATTTTTTTTATAATCAATCAAATTTAAAGGATTTAATTTGCCCGGTGGTGTTTTATTTATCAGTGCAGGAAATATACAGTACAGTACAGTGTAGAAGGAGAGTTAGTTCTGCTTTGTGCTCACAGCTGGACCTCAGCTAGGGGGAACTTACGCATGGCTGGTGCGGCCAAGCCCAGGAGTCCTTCCCGGGTTGAGATCTAGGACCAGCCTGGTGTGCAAAAACGTGATCCGTTAAACATGCCCTGCAATACCCACCTGATATCAAACCTAGCCTAGTTACTCTTTACTCATCTCTAGCACCAATCTCTCTCATCAGATATCTAAACACGCCCTGATGTCACCCCAGAAACATCATGTGGGTTCAGTAGAGGGGTTTACTTACTCCTGAGAGGGTCCAGGCTGTCCTGGGATAGAAGGCCAGAACTGGAGGGGAAAGAAAACACTGTTAATTGTTTTTATAGGATTAATTTGTTTTTGTTTGTTTTCATGGTAAAATCCAACACAATTTTTATGACTTAAAAAATATAACAAAATGAGTTGTATGTGTGAGAAAATGAGTGGTGGGCTAACTCTGGGTGGTTGGTAGTGGGCAGGAGGCAGTGGTGGAAGGTGATTCTTTATCATACTCGGGGAGACGATCTGTGCAGACGACAGCGCTGCCATGTTCTGCAGGGCTTTGTCCTTAGAGGCCTGATCCTACAGAAGGAAAAGAGGAATAACCAGAGTCAGCCACAAGGTGGCACTGTAACCTAAACATGATCTCCTGTTGTGTTAGTAGGGAGTTGCATATAGACTGCCACCCTACCCTGTCTCTATTGTATCTGTTCAATTAATAACTTAAACATATTGATTCTAAAATTACTATAAAGTTGACACACTTAGGTTTAGCTTAAGAGTCAATAAAAACCTGATTATTCTAATTATTCTCAAAACTTAATAAAGCAAAACATTTTTTAAAGAGCAGCTTGACAGAATGAAGCAACGGGTAGAGCGTAGAAGATGAAGCTGCACAGTTATTTAAGCTCGGGTCACAAGACAAATTGAATGTCAGTGTGTTACCAGGACTACCACAGGGAAAGGAGAATGGTTGGAAATGCAGATTTGCATATGCATTGCACTGAAAAGTGTACATCGACAAATGAAATTACTGCTATGCAGATGAAGGCGGTATAATGTCGTTGAAATACAAAGCAAGAGATATACAAACTTACAAATTCCTATCCGTGGTGCATGATACATATTTCATGATTTACAAACACATTAAAGCTTTGGTTTTAATACATCTAACTAGTTTAAAATGCATCCTGTTGCTTCTTTTTTTCATTTTTGCAAAAGAATGCACTTAAGTTAATCAAGCTGTGACTTTGCAATTAAGGGACAGATGTCTCAGAATTGAGACCCCGAATCAAAGAGCGACACCTTAATGCAAAGCAAGCAAGACTTTGGCTTTTTGGCCGATGCTGGGGGGGATTACACTAGGATGCGCATCAGTATTGTGTTCAAAGCGTGGCTGTTTCCTATGCATTGCTTCATTACAGGGAGGTAATGGGACGGGGACGCCATGCCAGCAAAGGGCCATAGCAAGCGGACAGTGCATTGGTGCTGCCAAACAAAGGGGAGGAGGGAAGCATATTGCACAAATCAGATCCACTTACCAAATTCATCGCCTGAATCAAAAAAGAGAGAAACCATTAGTACGGTGCAGTTATAAACGATGTGTTAAGATTAATTAATTAAGTTTTCGTTGATTTAAAAAATTGCCTCTTTTAGATTTTTACACTCAAGGCATTAACATACGACGGTTCAGTAGGGACTCAGGTATTTGAAGAATGCTTCGATACTGAATTATCACAGTATTTTTTAACTATATATGTTATATTGGGTAAAGTTTTGTTGCCAAAACTTTTGCATTACATTTGGTAATGTAAATTCTTATTGTATCGCATTATTACATCGGACAACAGTAAAAGGTTAAAACAATACACATTAATTCATGCAATCATTATCAAATCATGTAATACGACTATAAAGCAGAGTGTCAGGTTGTACGGTTTTTTTTCGAGGATATTCTTTCATAACTGGGGAGCACATTGCTTCATAAAACTGGACATTTGCCCCAATGTAAGAACAACAAGCCTTCAGTGTGTTACGTCAAATGTACAGCTGTCACATGTTTACTTCCTGTTTGTTCAGCTGATTCTGCAATTTCGCTTTATTCCCAAGCGGCAGGAGTCACTCTTTGTCAGACAAATTGACTTAGAGAGTGTAGCTTGGAAACTAGTTAGTTGAGTTTTTTTTCTCTTAATAAATAATACAAATAAACTACTTTGGCTTAACTTACTACTGTCTTGATTTATACTTGAACAAGGCGTTGGTACTGCATGTACACGTTATTAGTTGATATCTAACACTTAAAAGCTACAGAAATACTGCCAATACTATCATCCAATTAAGGTGAACTCACGAAGCATAAAAAACACTATGACTGAACTAAATTACATGGCGAGTGAAATCGAAATATGTATTTGTAAAAGGGTTTAAGAAATTCACATGAGCGGATTATTATTAATCATATTCATTTTGCCACAAAAATGTGACAAGTCAAATATGTCAAGTGAGAAGAATATTTTAACCCGGTCAAGCAGAGAGGATTAAAGTCACCACACAAAATATATGACAAATCATGAGAAACCTAAAAGCTGATTTTACAACACTTTTGCCTGTTGACCCATTTTTGAGCACACTTTCCACAAAATATGTAAGACAAAGTGTGTCAATGAGATGTGTGGTTGAGATATGCAGACCCCAACAAAACGACCACATGAAGAAAAAGGTTTTGGAAAAAGAAGTTTAAAAAAAAGACAGGAAGTATAATGTGGGAACCTTGCTTTACAAGTTCTATAACTTCACTGGTGGGGACTTCTAACTATTGAACAGGGGAGGGAAATTATGGCATATTATATATATATACATACATATTTCAAGCAATATTTTTCGCAGCAATATCAAAACACTGAGGCCAAGTATCAATCTTTTATTATGTTAACTATTAATATTGCACATACAGATTTAACCATTTGGTAATATTTGCTTTACCAGTTCACTAAATTGTGCTTTATTTGTGAACCAGTTTTCTGGTGCAGTCTTGGGTAAAGTCAGCAGGATTTGACTATTTAAACTGTAAAACAAACAGCTCAGTTGGTCAGGTGCATTATTATACATGATGGGCATGATCCTGTCTGCTTGTTGACAAGTTTGAAGTGAGATGGACAGAAAATGTATCTTATTAAATGAATCAGATGTTGAAAAACTGCATAATTTGCAGTTAAAAAAGGTATTAAAGGTTTAAAATCCCAATAGGATCGTATCCTGACTTAAGTATCGTGGATCCTCTGGTGATTCCCAGCCCTACTCGCTATGAACTTATACTTTGCATTCAAGATAAGTTTGTCACCGGATAAACAAGTTGAGTCTTCCTACTACAAAATATACCACTTGTGGATGCTGGTGTCCACTGCAGGATTAGTCTGCATAAAAGGGGTTAAGTTAAAGTTAGCACTACAGAATGCTACATTGTCTTTGGTCTTTAAAAAAAAGTCTGCATTATGTTTTAGTGAATATGCAAAAAAGATTTTTAAAAAGCATGAAGAGAGACCAGAGGGATTGAAATAACTACAAGACAAAGTCAAAAAGAGTCATCTGATGCAGATTAATGTGTTTCCTTTTTTTGTTTGTGAATGTTCCGTTTTATAAAAGACATCACAAACAGACACATTAGAGGAACTAAAAGGATCAAAGTAGAGAGAGTTTATGGGGAAAGAAGAAGTCTCAGAGAAGTAGAGTCTGCTGCAGAGGCATGGCTGGCACAGAGGACAGATACAGAGCTGGAGCAGCATGCAGCTAAATGATGGGCTACTCATAACAGCTTGTGTGACATTCCTTTAAAGCAGCAGCTATACTTTCACTACAGAGTGCTGAGATTACTACAGTAGTGGTTATAAAGCTCTGTCTGTTTGTGCACTGCATGCATGGTAGAGAAGCAGGACTGTGGGTCCATGTCAGAGAATTAACTCCTAAATTATGTTTATATTATCTGATTTATCCTTCAACGATGTTTATCACTTGCCAAGCCTGCATCCACTTATCTAATTAAAGCCAGAACTGATAATGATAAGCATAAATAAGGTGGTTAGTGCAAAAGCCAAGCCTTTACCAGCCCCGCCGAGCCCGCGGTGAAGCGCATACCTTTAGCTTTGACTGGATCTCGCGAGATTTTCTCCGGGCGAGAACCTGCAAGTGGCTAGAAACCTGCACAGAAGAATAGCCAGGAGGAGGGAAGAGGAAAAAGGAGGCAGGGAGAGGAATAGACAAGGGAAGAAAGAGAGAGAGAAGCCGTAACCAAAGAGGAAAGAGACGCCCAGTCAGTGTCGCCGGGAGGCAGGTTGGGTAGCACCTACCTTTATACCCGCCTGGTATTCACGAACTTTCTTCCGTGCTAACACCTGTATGTGACTAGAAACCTAAAAGGGGTGTGAAACAGTTTTTTAAGCATAAAAAACGACATGCACTCAACGATGCATGCACACACACATGCATTCACGTGCAGACAGACACTGTGAGAGCTCTTAATAGTTCATGCAAACAGTGAGGCTGGCCATTTATTATTTTTATTAGCAACAAATCCCATGAATCAACCAAAACCATCAATGAACAGATCCGAACAACATGTACCGCCTGTGTTTGTCGGGTAATTATTATAAACTTTCAGTTTATTTTAAGTCAATCCTACTTACACCAACGTGCTGCCATAAATCCTTACTTTAATCCAGAGGGAAAAAAAAAATAATTAATATAATTAATAATATAAATTGTGTATTAATCTGCAGCTGAAAAAAGTCCCCAATAAATGCACTATTGTGTTCAAATAAATGCACTATTGTGTTCAAATAAATGCACTATATGTGCTTAAAACCAAAGTTCCATTTGATAGGATACTATTTTGCCTTTAAAAAAAAAAGTTTAACGATATTTACGACCCACTTTTAAAAATGAACATATTCAGAAGGAATACAGTGGGCTTTGGGGCCACGGGCAGGGTAGGTAAGTGGAAAGCTATTGAAAGATGAACTATCACAGTGTCTATTTTGGTCTTTTGGTGAGATTTGTTGACAATAAGAAAATAAAACCAGACTCATCCTTTAAATAACTAGTAATCCACTTTTATTTGTAACTAAGCATGACATCAGGAACTATAAATCCTTTATAAAACAGTTGTTGATGTTATTAATGGCTTTCACTCATCTAGTGGTGCATCTGTTATGTCTTCTACTGTCAGTAACTAAAAACAAACTCATGCGTGATTATTCTGATCCAATCATCAAATGTCTTATACCTGTTTTCTTGTGCGGGTTTTGCCCGTCCGCAGCTTGATGTACCTTGCTATCAATTCATTGCGACCTGTAACACAAAAACAGAAAGAAAGAAAGGTCACTAACAAAAACAAGAATACATGACAGAAGGTTTCATATTACTACATATATGGTAAAACCCTAAAATGGCCAAAAGATGGCAGTGTTGTCATAAGTTGCATACACGATTTTCAGAGTGTGACCTTTCCCAGAGCTGCTCAGACCCGAGGCAAACACACTTTTGTCACAGGTCACAGGCCATAATAACACCTCTGTTTCCCTACAGGAGACCGCATTTTAAATAATTTTCCTTCTTTGAAATAAGGCCGCTGATAAAAGGTTGATTTTTTTTTTTTGTTTTACCGCAAACTTTTCATTAGCTCGTTTCACACCTACTTATTGTCTGCTCACGTGGCCCTGAAGCCTAATTATAGAGAGTCGCTTAGAAAACAGAACCGTGTTTTTCATGACATAACATCTACTCTCGACATTCTGCACAAACAGGTTGTGCAGAGAACAGGCTTCTATTCAGGGCTTTTGAACGGCTCTCTTTACATTCAGTGCCGTGCACGGGATTTAACGACTGCTGCCTTTTCAGCAAAGAGCAGCTGGGATCAAGCAAAAGTCATCTACGGGTTATAAGAAGAGCAAAAAGCATTATTATGTTGTCTCCAGGGGAAATGAGTCCATCAGTCTTTTTCATGTCTTATCTTTGCCAAGGTTTCTGTGGCTGAGAATTGGGCCAAAGGGAGAGGTTGAACCACGGTATCATTATGAATAATGACCTAAACTCTTCTAAACTTGCTGACAGAAATTTTAACCGACAAAAACTGGTTAAGATGTGCCTTCTTGAACACACACAATAGACCGTGTGTCTAGGAAGTTTAACAGTCCTTAAAGTATCCAGACACATAATGACAGGAGAAACAAGTCCTGTTTTTTTCACGCAGTCTTCGGCACTTGGCCTCCAGAAGGCCATGGTTGGTGCAATTACCATAAAAGTACTGCAGACCATCTCCAGCGGGCTTGCAGCGCTCACCGTACTCTTTTAAAGCAGTCGGCCCGGCGGTCGGCCAGCAGAGCCGAGCTGAACTGTCTGCCGATACTGAGCTAGCCCCCCTGCCCCGGGCCAAGGATGGACACGCCCGCTCCAGCGCCTCCGCATTCCTAGCATTCCTCTAAGCCTGTCACATCTGTGCTAGCCAGTCTGATTGGCCTGGGCCTGCGAACACAGCCAGATCTTGGGGGCCAACACACACACACAAGCACTTCCAGCTCTGGGAGAAGTACGGGGGTTAGAGCCGGAGTTCAGGGCCATTAGGGTTGGGGTAGGGGGTAAGGGGCAGCTGATGCAGTAACTCTTGGAGGAAACACAAAGCCATAACTGTCTCTGCCAACAACTGCCACCTGGCAGCAAAGCAGCCCCCTCCTCCCAAAACAACACCACCGTGTGACCCTGCACTCAACGGACAGCAGCACCTGCTGCCGGCCATCCCGGCGGAGGATGGCGGAGAAAGAACAATGCCAGTTTGACCAGCGTGCAACTGTCACTCTCAATCTCTTCAACTGAGGAGCAGAGGGGGAAAAACATTACATTGTCCCAACCACCGAGTTCTGCTACGAGTTTCACAGATATCTCGTTGCAAAGTACTGTAACGTGAAGTACAGTTTGAATAAGAAAGAAAAAGATCTGAACTTCTCTGGGGAGGTGGTCTCTGTGTTGTTGGTCAAACTTTAAATCCCCAGCAGACTTTCAGGACTCCCCACATTTAGGTTCAATAAACCTAAACTAAACATCTTCTCCACAATATTATGGAAATTCTTTTTTTTACATTTCTTTGTAACTTGTTTTATAAGAATAAATACATTGCGTGGTAAATCAAAAACGTGTTTTGTTCCTCTGTTAAATGGTGCAGGCCTGTGGTTGTGAGCTGAGATGATATCTACAGTTTTTCTCCACAACATCTGGTTGGTTTCGTGATATTTCAAATTGCAGCTTTTTTGTTTTATGTGACATACAGCTTGCTGCAGAGACACCTCTTTGAAGCGGCTCGGACAAATAACTCCAGTGTTTGATTTCAAAGTTTCAAATAAACTTTTTATAAAGTTGAATGTTAAAATTACTTGGAAATGGAAACCTTTGAGACACATTTTTAGGCGCTACCTCTTCTGCTTTATGGAAGAATACAATCTGGATCACGACGTTATTGCAACATATTGAACATCCCTAAACGCACTTATTTACAAAAAATAAGAGTTGGCCAAAGGATTTTAGAAACACTGAGGTAATCGGTCCCATATGCCTCATCCTGCACTTCACACCCTTCATCAGATCTTAAAAGACCAGAGCATTTTTCAACAGCCTCTGGATCACTAAAAAACAACAACAAACAAAACCTGTTTCTGGATGTGATTCACTTCACTCAAACAATCAAATCACAACCTGACATAGAACGCATATTTAAAAAGTCAAGACTTCAAAGCAGCCACCTCACTGTGTGTGCACATGCACATTTCCTTCCCAGGAACAGTGACCCAGTAAGACTGGTTATATGAGTCTATCATCTTTTAGAGAGAATATAGAGGACGTGATCTCTGTTTTGTTAATGGCAGCTGCATCCGTGGCAGCAGAGATCTGCTCAGACTTGACGTGGTGGAGGTCAGAGAGACGGTGTGAAGGGCTGGTCTCTGCAGCAGCGGGGGGGGAGAACATGACAGGTGCGTACAAACAGACACAGTCGTACAATCGCATTCACAGCCCCAATGCGTGTCCTCGGCCTCTTCCTCCCCCACAATGGCTGTCTCTCCATCCCTTTTACCCTCTTTTTTTTTTTTTGGAGCTGCTGTGATCCCCTTGTTGATTGCTCAACACCCCGCTCAGATCGCCGCAGGCTGCCATTCTTAACCTCTTCCCCGACAGGACACGCCTATCTCTTTTTCTTTTTACTACACGACCGCTGGAATTTTCCACTTCCACGCTAAGATAGTGAGCAAAAAGGTAATCTCTCTTCACTCCCCCTGCCACACTCCTCCTCCTCCTCCCTCTCTGTCTCTCTCCTGAACCCTTTCTCCACCCATATTCCCTCCCCTCCTCCCTTCTCATAACATTGAGGTAATCCTAAATTGCTAACATACTGCTCAGCCATGACTGAAAACATTCCTAACATCTCAGTGAGGGGGCTGACAGTGAAGGCCTGCTCAGTCATCATTACACCCCCCCCTCTCAGACCTCCACACGCATCTTTTCGCATAACTTTGTTTTTTTACATATCCACTGAACCTGCTGCTAATTACTGATGCAACCTTTAAAAAGGTCAAAAAAGACATAAGCCTCTCTCTAGCAATAAAATCATTCTCTTCTTTTTTTTTTACCCAGAGTGCTTTGCAGTCGTGATAGCTGCAGGGCTGAGTGAGGTGTGCGTGTGTGTGTGTGTGTGAGTGTGTGCTTGGGATTTGACATACCTGTCGAGGCCAGAAAACGCAGAGGAACAACATGTCAGTACAGCCCCAAAGGAAAACAAGAAGGACAACATTTTTTTGACACACACACACACACACACACACACACACACACATCCTCTGAAGACACTTCCTCTAAACTTGTCGTAAAATGTGCCAACTATTCAGCTCCACAAGGAACGAATACCTCTGAGCCGCAACTATTCTTTGAATTTCGGACACAATGTGTTATTATTTTCTGAAAGAATATGAGTGAAAAATCAAAGGAATCAGAGTTTTGATGTTTTGGGAAGTGTTCAAGCTTGTTTTTGTCACAGAGAGTAACATTACAAGACAGATACCACACTCACATCTGTGTGTTTAATATAGGGCTAGGCAAACAGCCTGTTAGCTTAGCATAAGCCCTGTAAACAGGGGGAAACAGTTAGCCTGTCTCTGTCCAAAAATATAGGAAAGAATTAAATAAATTATGTGTTATATGTTGTTTGTTAACCAGCACATATGCCGAAGTTTAAAGATGTAATTTAGTGGTTTTATGGGCGTCCAACTTTCCGTTCGGCCGACATTGAGATGATCCTAAAACTGCTATTTTGATATCTAATAATACTCAGGAGAGCTTACGTTAGCCATCTCTCTCAATCATTTTTCATTATTGTCACTTTGTTGAGTGTTTAATTCCAGCCAGCATTATCTCTGTTATATATTTGGAGATAAAACCTTTAATGTTAGTAAGAAATAATCCTCAAAAAGATGTAAAAGAGGCAAACAGGGAGCGAATGTTACAGACTCTTTAGCTTAATCTTTGTCATGACTTATGTATGTTCTAGCTAATAATA
The DNA here is from genome assembly GCF_027596085.1 of Anoplopoma fimbria. Lineage (NCBI taxonomy): Eukaryota > Metazoa > Chordata > Actinopteri > Perciformes > Anoplopomatidae > Anoplopoma > Anoplopoma fimbria. The sequence continues at coordinate 22,614,228 of NC_072465.1, read as the reverse complement.
AAGGCTAGATGACCGGTAGGGACATTAATCACTGAGGCAAGCTGAAGGCACTGCATCATACGGTCAAGTCCTAGTTTGGTTTAAAGCTATAGTTTATAACTGCAATAAAAGTAGCTTTATGTCATATTTGCTCAAACTATCTTTTTATTTTGAAAGAAGTACACAAGACATGTGAAAAAAATCATCAATGCACAACTTAATCTAAATGAGAAAGTTTGCCATGACCTCCTTGTTTTCACACACTGTACAGAAGAGGTAACTTGTTAATACTACTTATGTCTATACTGCAGTTTATTTGAGTGTTTTTCGTGTTCTTTTTATTAACATGTGTGACTTATTAAAAGTGAACTCTTTGTCAACCCCGAGCCACGTACATGACTGGCTATGCTTCTGGGAAGTCCTGACAGGTTTGAATAGCGAAGAACACACATGTATAAAGAGTCATCTCGCTCAGGGAATGGAAATTTGCGAAAGGTTTCCCACCAAATGAAATAAATAAATAAAAAAAATCTGGCAGAAAAAGTAGAATTCCCGATGGGAGGGATGACTTGCCTTCCTTTAGAGGCCATCGTGAGTCTGAGACTGCAAGGTAGACACTATTACACAGTGCAATCGTTAACATTCCCCCAAGCTCACGTCAGGGCAGCTTTTAGATGTCTGAGGTAATCACCTTGTGAGACGGCTTCTTCTGGGGCATGCCTCGGCCCTGCCAGCAGAGCCTCAGATGACTTATTGTAAATGGAGAGGGTGTTTAGTGCTCGAGAAAAAAACTGGCCCCTGAAAGGGCTCCTGACAGTTTGTTGCTAAGGGGGCAGGTTTGTGCACGGACGGCCTCTTTGTTGACATTCTCATGACAAATGTATGGAGCCGGGGACACAACACTACACTGCTAAACAGGCCTGAAGAGTTACTTAGGTAAATGTAGAGATGCCTGCAGTGATTTGAGCTTGAGGTCTGTACACCAATTAAAAGCATGTTGTGTACAAGTCATTCTGGAAAATATAGAATAAGTTTAGTAACACTGTCTTAAGCATGTCCCTCAAGTCTGCCTAAAAATGAACATTTGATTGGTTAATCATATTAAAAGTAATTAAAAATTATTAGATTCATTACTTAATCACATCAGAAATGCTTCCTGTAAACAGACAGAACATGACATCATTAGCTTAGTCTGTTTTTTTTCATTATAGATTGTTCTGTAATTTTTTTGTCCACAAAATGTTGGAAAAAAAATGAAAAATGAAAAATGCCTGCCTATCCTTGAGCCCAAGGTAATGTCCTAATATGCATTGTTTGGTCTAACCAAGTAACAATAATTCAAAACAAAGAATAGCATCAAATCATCATATTTGAGAAGGTTGAATAAGAAGATGTTTGGCATTTTTGCTTGATAAATGACATAGTAATAAATGGATCAGAATAAAAGAGTTGTTGATTAATGTTCTGTTGACTAATCGTTCAATCACAACTTGTTTCCCCACTAATACGGCTCCTTAAGACAGGATCTGAATTACAGAAGCAGCAACAGAGGCTGAGTTATCTCAGGTATGTGCTTGTCCTTGAATATCCGAATCTCCCTGACGAATGAGAGTATGAGATTCAATCTTGGATGAATCACTGCGAAAGAATTTCATCTGACGTCAAGAGCAGAAAAAAAACAAAAAAAAAACCCAAATCCAAATCCAAAAAAAGCCAAAGTGTTTTAAAAACAAACACTAATGCTTCTAAAATATACAGCCTGACTGAGACTTTGGTGGCAATGATTGATGGTTTTCACGGTCGCTCTGAAGATGGAATCAATTGCAAGTTTTCGAGACATGGACAATAATTAAAGGGAAGGAAAGTCTTACAAAGCTTGGCTCGAGGGAGTTGAATTACGATCGTGAAAAGAACACAATTTCGCAAAACCAAAAAGAGGTTTGTTGAAGGCATCGGCATGTAAAACAGTAAAAGACAAAAGCGGCACAATTCCTGCCAATCAACATTTTTTGCTGTTCAGCAAAAATTCCCAGCTTTAAATGATAAATCTAATTAGGAGAGCGTGTTCTGTCTCAACAATAGGAGCGGGAAAAGTGGGATCAAAATAATGAAAGACAAACATGTTCAATTCCCTACACCTGGATGTTAGTGATTCTACCAGAGACCTTGCCAACATATCCATCTGGAGTTTTTCAGGACATTAAAAGCTCAACACCTGCAATTTAATGAACACGCTGCAGGAAACAGCATAACTATTCTGAAACCATATGGATGTTTAAAATCTTCAACATGCCAATTTGATGTTTTTTTGTTCCTGAGTCTTGATTCACGCTGTGCTAATTATTGCCAATTGATTCGAGCCGTACGGCATCAAACGCAGAACTTCTCCGGAAAACCAGCTACAACCGGTCACCTACAGGCAAAAAAAACCCCTCTCCCAGCAATACCGGTTTGTGAGGAAACATTACGTTGAGCGATAAAACACAAAGAGCAGGGAAGAGAGGAGGCCGTAAAACTGTGAGCATAAAAAGCGGGGCTGTAAAGAAAAACAAAAAGACAGGTGTAAATCAGACGGAGAGGAGCGGAGATGCTCTCAGGACGGCAATAACCAGCTCTGAGAGCGCTGGAGCAACTGGAAGAACCTGCCCCTGGGTCACAACTCAACAGGTACAGACTTGTTAAAGAGAGCTCAGAGTGGAAAGAAAACATTCACCTCCGTGTCAAAGCTATGACAATGAGCACAAGAGGAAGGAAAAGTATTTTTCTAATTTTGTTTCAGGGCACTAGGAAGGGTGTTCGTTTTCTTTTAGCCACAAATTTCAGTGGAATGTGTGGAATTCTCATTTTTGTCCATTCACTATGGGACTAATTTCCATTTAGTTGTTCTTTTGTGTCTCATATATTTATAATATTCACTGTATTATATTTTGGAGTCTCCCAGCAAAACCTTTCACACACTTGTACTTGTATAACCGGAGTGACAGTAAACATCTTGAATCTGGAATCTCTGGCAGTGATCCAGCGTACTCACCATACATCTTTCCCTCATCTGACAGGATGATTTTCCTCCTTCCACAGGGAGGGTAGATGGCGAGGGCCTCCTGGAAGCTCTGCTCGATGTCCGGGCTCCACACGCCCTCGGCGTCCCCGTCAATGCCCTTTTCCTCGTTTTCCCCGTCCAGCCCATCTTCTGGGCTACCGTTGGCGCTCCACTCGTTGGACGCAATGGTGGCGGCTCCCCCTGGGCCCGACCCCGAGCCCCAAAATCAAAGGATCTGTAGGAGACCTGTGATATACATAAAGTTGATTAGCTGTTATGTTTAGTATTTATTTGAATTCTTTGGCAAATGTTAATCATAGTTACACAATCAAACCAACAACACAGTTAACAGTTCAGCCTTCTTCAGACAGACAGCGTGTCAAAGTATTTCTTAATAATCATCAAATCCCATGGCAACACCAAATCAACAATGATTGGACAAATAATGTCTGTGCAGCCAAAACCCAATATAGCTTTTTTTCCATAAAGTGGTGAAAGAATGAGTCCTAATTTCCGGATATGAATAATCCTTTTTGGACTTCAGGTTCCCTTGGCTTGTTGTAAATGTTTTTTAAATGGTTAAGTGGTTAACACAAGTTTAAGAGATTTTAAAGTTTTGTTCTAAGATATAAAATTCATCAGTAAATAACCCTCTTGTGAATTTTGAAGAAAATCCCATTGGCTTTTTTGGTCGAAAAGAACTAGTGCACTGCTAACTTCAATCCAACAAACACTATCCTCGTGACATAAGAATACTCATGGCTCAATACTCACATCAATTCTGTATTGATCAACAGCTGCAAATAGTCCCCAACAGCTGTTCTAGGAAATTACCAAGTCTTATTTAAGAATGAAACCTTATGTGTGTGACCCATTTTTAAGGATTTATGCCTTGAGTAGGACTTAATGGGACTGAGCCTGACTGCCACAGACGGAAAAGTCAGCCAGTCGTTAGAGACTTTTGGACCATGTCATGTCATATTTTGCCAATAATGATATAAATCACCAACATGATCCTTTTATGCTTACGTTGTTTTATCTGATCTGAAAACAATCACCACCAAAATAAACAAGCATGCTGTATACAACCATCATTTTGATAAAAGACACTTTTCCAATTAAAGCAAAATATGTGCAGCTTTGCAATGCTACAAAAGTCAGTCAAAGCTATTTCTAGCCGGATAATTTATCCAAACTTTTGTATAAATATTGGTCTTGACGCCACTTTTGGAAATGCGGGTCATGTGATGCCATCTTGCCAACAAATCCATCACTACTCTCTGTCTCAAAACATTTAAAACAAAACATAGTCTTTCATTAGATGGATCCTACTGTATAATTACAAGCCACCATGTGTCTTATCAACATATTATTTTTGTGACATTGATGTTTGGAGGAACTCAGCCAGCCTATGATGAACCCTGAACACATTTTATTGGCGACTCTGCTGGATGAGCAAGTTTTATGAACTTTGGAAAGCTGTTCTCAGGCTACATCTCATACCTTCATCTCATCACACTGTGCTTTAATAACCAGTTAGCAAACCTTAATAAGCCATTCAGTTCACTGAACGGCTTTCTTATTGTTTCCTTGTTTTTAAGTGTAATGCCGCTGACATTCACGCGCACATTTCAACTAGATGCCTATTAGAGCAATGAAATACAAGACAATATGATTAAATCAAATTCTCTCACATCTCCAACTTAATTTACACCTTCCAAAACTGTGTGAACTTAATGCATGCTAAGTTTCTCTACCGTTTTTATGCGTCTGCATTTGCGACAGACGCGCACAGTTGCATGATGTTTTTTGGTTTGTTCATCCAGCCGTCATGTCCATTCTAGTGAACGCAGTATTTCAGGATCACTGGAGCAAATTTCTTCAATATGCCACAAAAGTCCAGTTGGACTCAAGGATTCATTTATTTTTACTTTCAGAGGTCAAAGGTCAATGTGACCTCACAAAAATGACAAATTTAGGCCAACGTGGGAGTGCTTTGAACTCGCATTCTATCTGGCAATCAGGGTACGACTCCTCTGGTTGCAAAAAGAAGTCCAATTGTAAACAGTCTATTAAAAATGACCCTACTTCTCACTTGACTTATCACCTCAATAAACACTGTGAACAGCCAGTTAGTTTCAAGTCTTCTTCAATGCAGCATGATGTTCATTTAGTAAATTATGATCCCATTTAGAGTAAAATAAACCATAAAGCAGAGTATGCTTTAGGACGGGCTAAATTGTGATTGACAGCTCTCAACCGCTACCAGAGCCATAAACTGCTCCAAACTTCCAAACATAGTCCAAACATAGTCACTTCTGCTCACTGGTTGCAAAAAACCAAGAAGGTGACGGCTCAAATTCCGAACTGGAGGCTAAAAAACCCCAATGCGTGACGTCGCGGAGACTACGTTCACTTTTTATATACAATCTATGGTCATAACTCAAGAATTCATGTGCTAATTTGTGACAATTTCACACAAATGTCTAAGAGGATAAAAAATGGCATTTTGGACAGACATGGATTTAAACTGGTTGGCAGAGGCGTACAACCACGTGGCGACAATTCTACTTTTCCTTATAAGTATAGATACAGTGAATTATTTGTATGGCTGCAAAGAATGCCCAGAGCTGTGTGAGTTCATGTTGAGCATAATGAGACCGGAATAAGGAATGTCATTCATCTATAGGTCACTACTTTGGCTCTCTTTGACATTTTGTTTTTTGCAGTTGTTAAATTCGTATGAATAAACAATGCTAACTGTAATTATTACTATAATTCCTCAATTTTATTTCTCTGAACTGGCCAAATGAATTCAAGATATTCCATAAAACGAGGTTTAAAGACCTCACTAATCAGCGCTGGCCTCAAAGAATTCTTGTGGTCTGGGAACTGTGTCCCAGTGTGGTTTGCTTATGGCTGACTGCAGGCAAAGATCTTAAGTATTTTTCAAGCTGCCTTTGCAGCATCGTATTGTTTCTGAAATGGAAGTCTATGAGGTAACCACGATCCTCCCAGGATGCTTGTGTTTCTGCTTTCCGCATTTCTGCAGATGCTGACAAAAATAAAGTATAGCGGATAAATACAGAAAGTTATATTATACTGACATTTAAAGTTTATATGATAGAATGATTTGTTACATTATCCTTTTTCAGCTGTTTTTCCTCAGTATGGGCAATATTTGACCTCTTTTATGAGGTTTTGCACAGTGAGGGAGTCAAATATTAACAGTATGGTGGAAATTAAGTTTCAGTCTTGAAATGTGATTTGTACTTCTAACTTTACTTTGAAAAATAATATCAAGCAAAAAGAAAATATATATACCAACAGCGAAGCTCTACAAGGCTACATAAGTCTGTATGATTATCCATTGTATAATTACACCAAAGCTGGGCAGCCAAGACATTTTATCTAGATGTATTTGTGATGATAGCCTTGATATCTCCCATAGCCTCCTCTTCTTGGTTCATACTTTATAATTGCTGCGAGAACCACAAACTTGGAGGAAAAGCAGAGATGGAGGATTAGTAATGCTTCCTTTCTCTTCCCATCATCGTATAACAGGAATTAAAAAAGATAAAAGGCGAGTAGATCATATCCTACCACACGCCACGTACAACATGAAATTTATGGACGTCACTGAACTCAAACGAGAGTTTGACAGCTATCCTCAAGTCAAGCTGCTAATTTTAGCTGAGAGGGGTATTGGTTATGGCGGACCCTTTGCAACAGGGTCAGGGTGTTAAAACTCAACACTGAAACCGAGCACTCATCAGCAGCTCAAGTGATCCATGTCAGTCCTCACAGATCACACGGCTGGATCGCTCCCAATGTCTAACAACTTATGCCTAGAGTTAGGGTTAGTTAAATCATTATCTGCACCAGGGAAGAAAATGTAATCATTTTATCATGGTGCGATTTTGGGCTATTTTTGCCCCGATGTTTTAAATTTGGAGGGATTTACATACACAGTAACACAGTTTTATTTGCAACACACTGAATTTGGGAGCAGTTTTGCCTTTTGCCCCTGATTGTTTCTGACGCTGACTTGTACTGATACTTTATATAAATCGGCCACCCAAAGACAATAACAAAAAACATAGAAATGGGAGTAAATAAATGAATTAATAGAGTAAATTTGTCATTGAAAATATAAATTGTTATTTTTTTAAGAAAGAAATGCCACAGAATTATCTCGTTACAGCTTCTAAAATGTGAGGATTTCCTGCAAATTTTTGTCTTGTTTTATAGTAGACTGAATATTGTGTTTTGTTGAAGAAACTACGATGATTTTTAATAGCGATTATTTATTCTATCATTAATCATCTGCAAAATTAATAATAAAAAAAATATAATCCAGGTAGCACACTTTTTTGCTTGACAAATATTTAATTATCAAATTAGTTGCAAATACATTTTATTACTAATAATTTAAATATGTCACCTTTGACAGAAAATTGTGATGGGCACATTTTCTCAAGGCCCACATATACATGTGTTGGAATAGCCATATACACATTTACAGCAGCCTGTCAAGACATGAACAAAATAATTGTTCTTCATTCTCCTGCTGTCAGCTGCCTGTTTGTTGCTACAAATGAATTAACCAAAACATCTTTAGGCACAAAGAACCATTAACATCCACACAAGTGTTACCCTTAAATACACTTTTCTCTCTCAGCCTCGAGTGGAGCAGATGCCCTTTGTGTGCTCTGGTGTAAAAACGTATTTCAGGCAGCCCAAAAGTATTTAATCAATGAATGCACAGGTGCTGTGGGGCAACAGCTTCACTGGAGCCGGGGCAACAAATCAAAGCCTGGTGGCACACAGTGAGGGAGTGAGGGAGTGAGGGAGGGAGGGGGGGGAGGGAGGGGCGGCTGCTCTATTGTTTATCTCCAATTATAGCAGAGGAAAACACTGTAAAGCTCCTCCGCACTGCGAGCTGTGAGGCCAGCACGTTGGGTGTAACGCTCGGATCTGACGACCTCCAAGGAGCTCCGAGTGCTCGCAGGAGTGCGTTCAAGTGAGGTGCTGCGAAAAGAGAGGCTCTTCAACCGAGAGAGGGGGCCTGAATTCCAGACATGTCCTTATTAAGAAAGGGCTGCGAGTGCTCACTGTTTCTCCTCCTGCCTCCCTTGTGTCAACCCAACGCCCTCCCTCCTCTGCCACCCCCACCCCCCAACTCCCTCCCCCTCCTCCACCCCAGCGCTCAGAACGTCTCTACCCAAATAAGGACAGGAGACCAGGGGATGCGTGTATGGGAGGAGTGGGTGGGTGGATGGGTTGGTTGGTTGGTTGGTTGGTTGGAGAGCAGAGGGGGGGAGAGAGAGAGAGAGGGGGTGTGTATGTGGGGGTGGGGGGTGTTGTCCAATTTAGGCGTCCACTTTGGGGTCTGGAAAACAGTGGGATTGTTCCAGCTGGAATGCAACATCAGCAGTGAACACGCTCAGGGCTCAGACTAGAGGCAGGGCATTGTCAGCGGAGCCGTTTTTTCAATGCATCCTCTCGTGGAGTCACATGATCTGAAATCTGGACGATAGTCATGACAGCATTGAGCAGTAAATAAAGTCACAAAGACAGTTTTGTGGACTCAAATGCAACAGATTGCACTGACTCAAGATGGAGGCCGTTGGGATTCGGTTCTCCGGCGAGATTTACCGCCAGCACGTCATTTGAATAGAAGAGCTCTTGTAATTAACATAGTGATTACATTAGAACAGCTGTTATGAAGACACTGTATTGTGTCTTAGAGCCAAGTTTGGGTGAGAAACTCACAACAGAGTAATGACTTACATAACAACATAAGTTTATGCATCTACAGATGACTTGAATACAGTCAATCAACAGCAAATAAATCTGCAGCTTCAGCTCATTTTCAACTTCTCAAATGAAGGATTTCTTGCCTCTCTCCTTTTTATTTGATAATACATTGACTATCTTTAGGGTTTTGGGCTGATGGTCAAATCAAAAAAGGGAAACTGATGACACAAACAAGCCTTTAGAACTTTTTTCACTGATTTCAAGCAAACGCAAATAACAGTAATCGAGAAGATAATCTCCAGATTTATGCATAATGAAAACAATTGTTAGCTGCAGACCTCGTCCCAAGCACAAACATCTCCGCTAGACTCCCAGATTCAATGACACGCTGTTCACAGATATAACACAGAAATCAGCGACACACCTTCCCCTCCTGCTCTCTGGGAGTCAGGCCACAAGAGCAACATGCTACAGAATTCCAACCTGCAGCAGGAACAACGCTGCTAAGCTATGTGCCTTGCTCGTTTCATTCAAACGGCACCAGTCATGCACCAAAATCCCTCTTCCCATTTTCCTAGCCCCGAACCAGGCGATCACATTGCAGTCTGTTTTCAGCAATCGGCTTATCTCCGCTCCGACTCCATCCACGAACCGACCAGAGTTAAAGGCACCGCACTCAGTTTCCCCTTTTTTTTCTTCCTATAGACGGGATTGTGTGCGGTTAAAATGTCCCAATGAATTCCAGTAATTCTACTGAGTCACTCTGAGGCTGCCGGGTCACATGAAGGAAAGCGGTCGGTATTTACTAAAACAGGATCGCAGGCATTTGTTAAAAGGTGCCACAGAGTGTAGGAAATCCCTTACAAACAGGGAGGAAATCAAACAGAGACTGTGTGTTTCAGCAACAGCTAGCGGACGGCATGACATCCAGGAGTCGACACAATAACACTTATTCACTCAGAGAGATGTTTTTTTTTCACATTGCCACATTTTCATTCCTCAATTTTATCTTCCACCGACCATGAGATCATCTTGGTGCTCTCAGATGCACCAACCAGATGGGTTTCTACTTAAGCAGTCAGTCAAAACTACTCTGTCATGTCTCATGATTTTTATGGCCCGATGGCAACATCGCTTCTCCAGTCGTCTGGTGAGAAAGGAAGATTCGTCCAAACTCCCGACGCTTATGACCAAACAGGATGGATCATAGGAATATATTCAGAGACTAAACATCCCACTGTGAGAGCCATGCGAGCACACTGAGCTACGACAGCAGGACGAGAAACAACAGAATCTGCACAGTATTTGACGAAAAGTTTATTTCTGCGGTTTATTTCGCTCTCACATTATTGTTAATTGTCAAAGCGATTCTTAACTTCCAACTACCATTTCTCAAAGCAACTGAGTGACCTCTCCTCTTAGGCAAAACAACAGTCAGAGAAACTTGTATTTTAATGATGTCAAGGCAGCCTGCATTAAAAAGAACATGATCTTTTTGATGTTACTCGTTAAAAAATGCTGTAAAAACCAAAGGCAAGTCAACAAACAAACGGAAGAAAAAGTTGGTGCAGTAAAAATTTCTGGGGTTTTTTTGCATTGTGGGACGGAGCAGAAGCACCAAATGACAACGACTAAACGAGGCCGCCGTGTTTATGCACCTGGTCCATCGGACTGGAGACGCATGGAGTCCCATTTGGTGCTTGGTGTTGAACAGAAAAGTGATACAAAGTCATTGGGGAGCTAATGTTGCTCATCTCGGCAGTGATGTTAAGTTCTCTCAGGGGCTTTTGAGTGCGTCACCTGTGATCGAGCAGCTTATCTTTGTTCTACTGTACGTCTACTCAGTTATGATTTAACATAACATTTGATTTAACATAGTTAATATTTGTTTTTTCTGGAGATCAGATAATGTAGACTTGTAGATATCTTGAAGTCCTGGTGTTAGTTTTCAATTTTCTACCTTTTTGTAAAGCCTCAGAATCAGAGGACTCATCAGAGGATAAAATTGGGCAATTTAAACCTGCAATTAATATTCTTTTCCCCTCCACTTTTAGCTCCGTTTTGGTCCCCACCAACTCACCAGGGAAATATCTGTCTCTTTAGCTGCTAAATGCTGCATCATGTTTACCAGTGAGTTGCTTACTGTCTTTCTGCTATTTGGTGCTGAGCAGGTCGCGTACAGTGAGTATATCAGAGGTCTTTGCTAAAAACAACGTTGATGAGAGGATTTAAACTGAAGCAAAATAGTAAAGTTGCGGGGCATAGAGCCAAAGCGATGAGCTCAAAGCAAAGCTACGGTGATAATCCTCCTGTTTGTTCTCTAATGTAACACAAAGTCATTGACATATAAAAATGCTGATTATGACAGCTTTAAGAATGAAAAGTATTTAAGAAACAAAACATTCCCGTTACTCGTTTTGACAAATCTTTTATGCTATTTCTTGGTGTCATGGTGAAATTTTGTTCATATCAAACACAAAATCAGCCTCCCTCCTTTGTCCGTATCTCTGAACACTCGCGTTTCCATGACTCAGTACTACTGACTCATGTCGCAGATTGTTAACAGATTCCCTTCAAATCTGTCTCTTCCACTGTCGAGCCATAGAGCCTGTTTGTGTGTTTCTTTCCATCACATGCCTACTGGCATAATTTTTTGTACCTACGTCTGTTCGCCAACCGATGCACTACAAGTTTTGTCCCTTTTCTTTAAGAAATGCAGCCTTTGTTAGGCTGCTGCTGGAGTCGGGACACTTGTTGGCAGAGAACAGACCCATGCTGGCAGCAGAAAGCCCCCCCCTGCTTAGCTGAGAGTTAAACACACCTCCACCAAACTTCACATTTTATACGCAGCCACAAACCCACAGCCTGAAACTCCTCCACACGTCTAAGGGTTGAGGGGCGCTCACAGATGTCACAGAGAGACATCCCCCACGCAAACACACACATATGGCGACAGCCACACAACACACTCTTGACAGGGGAAACAACAGGACTTGGTGGCAGAAAGAGCAGCTGCTCTCTAGGGTCAGATTACAGATAAAGAAAACATTTTGGGGTCCAGGCCAGGAAAGCTGCACTCCGACAAGAACTGGAGACGCCGCCTTATTCCTACTTACTCACAGATACAAACTCAGATGCATTTACAGCAACAAAAAAAAGCAAATTTTTAACTCACTGTTCCTTGGAAATTTAAAAGGTGATGAGCTGGCTTTAGTGTCTGCTCAAAGTTTGCCGCCAATGTCTTCTTCAGACTAATCTTCACCCCCCCAAAAAAAATAAAAAGTCCCCACTCCTCCCCTCTCCCTCCCGTGTCTGTGTTTGGCCCTAATAAATTCTCCCCAGCTCCTCCAATAACTTCCTCCTACTTCCTATCTGGCACGGCACTCAGGAAACAATCAGAGCTGAGAGTGAGATGAGGGCTGGCCGGCCAACAGCTCACACGGCAAGAAGGCAGAAAGTGAGGCAGAGGGAAAAGTTGAGACAAATGCACACACACACACTACCACACACATGAACACACGCCACATGCTGCCCGCCTTGTCAAGTCAAACATTTGCAGTTTGATACCAGCTGCATGCCCAAGAAAAACAATAATGTTCGGAGGCAACCGTCTTGCACGCAAGAATGAGGATGTGTGTAAGCGATCTGAGTTTGACATTTATTTTACGCTATGAAACTTACCGCAACTGATTTTTATTTGTTGTTTTCTGTTGAGCAAATCTCACCGCGTGGAAACCGGCTAACTCACTCTGAGGTAAAGCGAGGTTACTGGTTTCCTAAATGAGTCACTGATGAACGGGTACCACACGTCGAGCCAGCGCACGAACACAAGGCCCGATTCATTCATTCATTGTTCAGTCTGAACGCCGGGCGCTGCTGCCTATGTGGTCTACCTTTGGATTGTCACACTTTCAGAGAGTTAAGCCTAAATCCAGCTGAGGAGGGAAAGACTGACACAAAACGGGTGAAGCGCGCCAGAATGCTTCTCTCTGTTTTTTTTTTTTGTTTTTTTTACTTCTTCTAACAGCCTGAATCAGCATTTTAATCGGAAATTTTCCAGAGAAAGCAGCGGAGAAGCCATTCTAGCCTGAATTGGTCATTTTGTGGTGAGGGGAGCGGTTTGAAGCCATAATCTGTGAAACCTTTAAGACATGCAGAACTTTTGCAGTAGAATGCGCCAGCCAATAAGTCATCCAACCATATAAATGGTGGAACAAGGCTTTAAAAGCAGCCGCGGCTTTGATCAGGGACGTATAGAGGGGACTTTCACAAGGGAAAATTATGATTAGACATAAAAATCGGATCCAGAGAGAGGAAACTTCTTGTTCGGTTGCACATTTAATTGTATCTTCATGCGCTCATAAAGGCCGGATCACATCACTGGGACACCTGTGTTGTTTTATATTAGGAGCAAAACAAATAGCTCTATGCTGCAGAGGGAGATCATCCCCCCCGACCCAAAACACTCTGAGCAGAGGGATTAAAGGGGTTTCACATGAGTGCCCTTGGGTCACTGGAACTCCAGTGTGACAAACAGGCCTCACACAGACACATACACACACACACACACACACCCACAACGCACTCGTCTCTGAAACACCAGACGTGCTCAGCCAGCCTCATGTTATCTATAATGGAGGCTGGAGGAGCCACAGACGCTGGCACACACACACACACACACACCCACACAGACATTTCTTTTCCGAGCTCTTCCTCTTTAGAGAACATTTGCGCGGAACATCACTCCTAGCAGTCGGTCGCCAGAGAAAAAGAACAACTAAAACGTTTAGCAACTTGGGGACAACCGATACAAAGGCTACACTGTTCTAGGCCACTCCCCGGCTCCTCCCCTGAGTGGTCCGAATAGGAGGCCAGAGAGCTTATCGGTAAAAACCTCATGGTTTGGAGGATATGTCAACATGTGCAGTGCATTAATGTGAATACAATGTTGATCAGTTGTGAAGAGTGAAGTAACTGGTGTATGTTTAAAGATATTTTTGGCTTGGTGCAGCGTTTATGTTGTATCCCTGTAATAAGTAGCTCAAAACACAACATGCTCCTCAACATCTTTAACCCAAATGCTGCTAGTTAGCGTCAGGCTGCATATTGTCCTCCAGATTGCCATTAATGCCCTTCTGCTGAGAGCTGCAGGCTTTTCTCTGAGGCCCTCTATGTGCTCGCCACGCAGACATAAGTGGTGTTTGTTCGGATCTGGGTTGACAGAGGGGCAAGTGTCCACCATTTGGACGAGCACTTCTGGGGATGGTGCTAAAAAAGCGGCCAACGTCTGCACAAATGGGCAAAAGCTCATTAGCCGCCCTGCTGTGGGTTTAACACAAACGGGTGAAGCCGCTTGCTGACAAACGGTCAACAGGCCTGCAGCCGAGCAAACACTCTGCAGAGCAAAGAAAGAGATGCACTTTAGGGCCGGGAATCGGCAGAGCACACCATACGATTTGAAATACCGACAGTGTCCCTAAGGATTGTGATTAAACTTTTAAAAAGCATAAACATCAGAGGATGGCATATCCCCCCCCCCCAATGAAGAGAGCACATGCTCATTAGCTCTTCCTTCCGACAAACGGCCCCAAGGAACACAGCTGGGTCGTCATAAGAGAGAAAACGGCCACTTTAAGGGGATATTAACCCGAGTAATCTAATTGACCTCCATGACATGAGTGAAGCTGTAAAACTTTCCCCTCGCATTTAACTCTCACACGCCGTTCATGCTAAATCCACAACAGTTTAGGAACATAAAGTTCGTTCAAGGAGAGAAAAAAAAAAAAAAAAAAAAAAAAAGACCACATTGTACATTGGGAGGCCTGATGCATTCATGCTGCATGAAAACAATGAGGGGGAATCTGTCGGAGCAGCAGAATGCTTAATCCTTTCCAGATTTACCCATCAGCATAGAAATCTATTATTAGGGTATCTTGGCGTGTCTCATTTACCAAGGACACATTTGTTTGGTCGTTCTGGTTGGTCGTTTCGTCTCAGAACATCATTTCCACATGTTAATGGAAAGTATAGCTCTAACTGTGGATTTTGCCTCTCAACCGTGAACTAACATGACAAACAGGAAAAGAAAACTTACAAAATACGACAACTGATCACCCTTTCTTATCAGTGTTGCATCAGGAGATTGTATCTCCAGCACACTGCCTGTGTTCAAAGACCTCGTATTTACACTCACACCCATGAGCCTGTGAGAACTATTTCCCCCATAAACTTGGATAAATATTTAAAAAATGTATAAAATATGGAATGAAAATATTACATTGCACAGCTTTTAGGAATGCTGCTGTAGTAAAAAAGCAGAAAGTAAGAGGCCGACAGCAGAGAAACGTTAACAGGTTATTCTGCTTGCGATGACGAACCTGACAGACTGCATTCTGTTGTTTAGTCAAACCTGTTGATGGGCAGTGATTTACCTCTCTGCAGCTCATTTGACTTTACAAACCAGCATGTCGTTTTATTCTTATATTTTTTTCCCCATTTGTCTTGGTTAAAAAAAATTAAAAAAAGTCTACTCAAGCCTGAACTAACAACACAGGCTGAGAGCAGGTGTAGCCGGGGGTGGCGCTCATATAATTATACAATTAGCCCGCATATCCATGCATCTCAAATCCTCACCTATGAATTATGTACTTAGTAGGACTTTGCAGAGTATCACCGCATGCTCTGTTTGTTGGCACGAAAGACAGAAGTTAAAAGAAAAGATAGATAGATAGATAGATAGATAGATAGATAGATAGATAGATAGATAGATAGATAGATAGATAGATAGATAGATAGATAGATAGATCAACAAAAGCTATACGAATTTATAAAAACCTCAAGATACTATTTATCAATACAAAGGAGGTGTAATTCTCGGCGAGCACTCACAAATACTTTTATATAATGTTAAATATTTGAGTCTGTCACTTATTTCTAATGGCTTCAGAATTTCTTCAAAATTAAAGTTTGACTTTTTGTCACGTTGGATTTTTTTGTGATCAGCTCCTAAACTAATACAGGAGGTTTGGTATTTCTTAATATTGACAAGCTAGTCATGATGTTCCAGAAATGATTTTGGGTATGCAGCAGTGCAGTCACACACTGGCTTCACTCTATATTTGTCATTTGTTTGTGCTTTTTATAAATCTGCTGATATTCTGTGGTTTTAACTTTATACTACCGAGTTCTGTGTCCATAAATAAAGTCTGTTTAAAGAAGTTATTCTAAAACTATATAATAAAAGAAACAAATAGTGTATTCATTAAATTAGTCTTGATAAACATTGTCTGTCTTAAAAGAGATGCAAATGTTGTATTTATTCAATTAAATCACATTAAAAACTCAAAAGAAAGTACAAGTAGCTAAATCTTCCTGGAAACAGATTATTTCACAAGACTTTTTTTTTTTTTTTTTTACTTATTTTTTTTAGTAAATTTGTTTTCTTTTTGTGTCTGCTAAATGCATGTGTGCTGCTGACAGAACAGGAGCGCTTCCCTTCACTTAACCAAGCTGACAGATCCAGAACTGGTCTTACCTTTTTGGGGTGCAGAGGTCCAAACCACACTGAAGTTGTGTATTCCTCCAAATCCTTTTTTTTGTTTGTTTTGTTTGTCTCTCTCCTCCTCTCTCTGATCCTGGAGGTAAAAACTGTTGGATTTCCTCTTGAGGAACAAGGCTGGAAGTGTCGGCTGATCCAGGTATATGAGCTGAGCGAGACAGAAAACAAACATATTGGCCCCTCTGCTGTCAGAAAGGGACGCTTTGTGTTTCGTTTTGTAATAGTGTGTGTGTGTGTGTGTGTGTGTGTGTGTGTGTGTGTGTGTGTGTGTGTGTGTGTGTGTGTGTGTGTGTGTGTGTGTGTGTGTGTGTGTGTGTGTGTGTCAATGAGCGGGGCTACCGGTGGAAATATGATTGTACAGAGCCTGTCAAAGATATCCATGCACACTGGGGAAAGTCAAACACAATAGACTCTCAATCTGCAAATGTTTTCTTCCCTCCCAACGCAGGGAGCTCCGCGGAAAAATGTAAAAAATGACAATGATCTGAAAACTTCACCGAGACGAGCGGCATGGAAAAAAACCTCACCCAGCAGAAAGGCTCCAAACAGAGAGAGAAGGAACATTAGTGAAGAACTTACCTTTTTTTTTTTTTTTTTATACTATATATATATATATATATATATATATATATATATATATATATATATATATATATATATATATATATATATATATATATATATCTGGCAGTCCTTTTCTTCTTCTCAGTGACAGCAGATGGTCAGTTTAGTTAGTTTTATTGTAATTTGGCGCCTTGTTGTTTTCCGTAATATTTCTCAGAGGTTTGACAGTATAAGTGGAATGTTAAGTATGACTTTGGTATGAAATCAACGCACTACACTGGAAAACGAAGGAGGAGGGAGGAGGAGGAAAAAAAGACTGGAGAGGAGGAGCCACTGGTGCGCGTCAATCAACAAGCTTGGGGGGCAGTGACTTCCCTCCAGGCCACGCCCACCAAAACCCTGCAGACCGAGCTGCAGCTTCCTGCCCTGAAACCGGCCTCTCAATACACACACTATATCCCTGAAACTTAATGCATCAACTGAAGTACCTATGAGCTGTTTTTTTTTTTTTTTTTTTAATACTGGTACTATCATGAATTTTGCACTTTTATTGAAGCAGAAGTTAATGTGTGTTGAAGTACTCAGATCTTTAATTAAAGTAGAAGTACTCGGTTACAAGTAAACGTCATGTATTCAGAACTTCACTTCAGGGCTAAAATATTAGAATAAAAATAAACTTAATCTACCAAAAGTTAAATAAGTCATAATGCAGAATGACTCACTATAAGCTGTTTTTTTTAAATACTGGTACTATCATGAATTTTACACTTTTATTGAAGCAGAAGTTAATGTGTGTAGAAGTACTCGGTTACAAGTAAACGTCATGTATTCAGAACTTCACTTAAGGGCTAAAATATTAGAATTAAAGTACCAAAAGTTAAATAAGTCATAACGCAGAATGACTTGTTTTTTTTTTAAATACTGGTACTATCATGGATTTTACACTTTTATTGAAGTAGAAGTTAATGTGTGTAGAAGTACTTGGTTACAAGTAAACGTCATTTATTCAGAACTTCACTTCAGGGCTAAAATATTAGAATAAAAATAAACTTAATCTACCAAAAGTTAAATAAGTCATAACGCAGAATGACTCACTATAAGCAGTTTTTTTTTTTAAATACTGGTACTATCATGGATTTTACACTTTTATTGAAGTAGAAGTTAATGTGTGTAGAAGTACTCGGTTACAAGTAAACGTCATGTATTCAGAACTTCACTTAAGGGCTAAAATATTAGAATTAAAGTACCAAAAGTTAAATAAGTCATAATGCAGAATGACTCACTATAAGCAGTTTTTTTTTTTTTAAATACTGGTACTATCATGGATTTTACACTTTTATTGAAGTAGAAGTTAATGTATGTAGAAGTACTCGGTTACAAGTAAACGTCATTTATTCAGAACTTCACTTCAGGACTATAATATTAGAATAAAAATAAACTTAATCTACCAAAAGTTAAATAAGTCATAACGCAGAATGGTAAAAGAGGGGGCTTGTCTAAAATGTATATACTGCTGTTTAATCTATAATAATTCATCATGATTCATTTGTTGATTATATTTCGTATAACTTATCTGAATCTGAAGTAACTAAAGATAGCAGATAAATGTGTTTTGTTCAAGACAATTAAGTTCTTGAACAAATAGATGAAAAATATATAATTGGACACTGTCAGTAAGTGTGGAATAATACTCTTTTTCCAAAGCTACTTAAATGGAAAAAAAGGGTCAAGATGTTAAGGTTATCCGGGGTTAGATACTATTTCATTTATATGATTTTTAGTTAAAAATAAATAGTTGGTGCTTTGCTGTTGGTCAAAACAAAAGTCTTTGTAGTAGTCAGACCGACACACTTCATTGACTGCTGAACTATTTTAATAATGAAACACTCTGAAAGGAATAACTCGTCACACAGGTGACTCACCTTTTCTAATGAAGTACTTTGTAATGACAGGTATTTTACTCATTTCTTGAATATATTTTCCAGCACTGTGCACGTGTGACTCAATACTGAGTACACCTTAGGGTTATTAATATGAATAAATCTGAAAAATACTTTATTTATTGTCATTTCGCTTTGGTATTTGTAAAGCCTGTTATAATTATGCACCTAACATAGCAAATCAAAAATACAGTTGGATAAATACAGATATTATCAGACTGCTCTTTTAAGTACCACACTTAAATACATTGTATGTAAATAAGACAACTGATTCACTGAATAATTAAAATAAAAAACTGTGAGATAAGTGCTGCTCCTTTTTCTTCTCTTAGGGCAATTTTTTTTGGGGGGAGGGGGATCTTTAACGAATGAGAATGCCTTCATCAGTGTGGACAATATAAACTAAGAACCTTGAACACATGTCCATCCTGCAACAGCTCCTTCTGTTGGTCAACAGCATGGTTGCAGCATTTGAACAGTTGGCTATATGTTCACCCAACACTGAGACACTAAAGCAGAGCTGCTGTATGTGCAGATGGTGTGAAA
The DNA here is from genome assembly GCF_027596085.1 of Anoplopoma fimbria. Lineage (NCBI taxonomy): Eukaryota > Metazoa > Chordata > Actinopteri > Perciformes > Anoplopomatidae > Anoplopoma > Anoplopoma fimbria. The sequence continues at coordinate 22,594,841 of NC_072465.1, read as the reverse complement.
ATGACTCACTCGTACAGTAAATTCACTGAATGTGTTAGCTTCCTCAAAATGACAATAGTAGTCTTGGCAGTTGTTGAGCTGGAATGCTGGTTACATAAAAAGACAATGAGGGAAGAAGAACTCACTTTGCAGCATCTGTCCAGAAGAGCCGCCAGCTTCAGGCTTCGTTTAATCTGCGAGTTTGGACAACTGCCTGAGCAGGTTCAGGCAGAAAACACACCTCTCATGTACTCTCTGGGCCCTCGGCTCAAACAGGTTTTTCATCCTGAGTGAAGCTCTCCTCTCAACGTGTAAGACAACTACTGCAGAAGAGCGTGGGTGTCTCTCAAACCCTGCAACTAAAAGCAGTCCTTCTGATTATCTTCCAGCTCATTAATGATGACACACTACTGTCATAAAACATAATTTGAAGATTGTTTACCACAGACGAACACACCCTACAGTGTAGTTTAGGGCTTTATCCAGGAATTATGGGTGATTTTTCTGTCGTTTAGCTCTGACTGTCTACAAAATCCATGTTTTTCTTTTGTTTAAGATTATTTTTTGTCTTTATTTAAAAGGAACAGTAGAGATACAAACAGGACATGAAGGGGGAGCGAGAGAGCGATAGGGATGAAGTGCAACAAATGTCTCTAGCTGGATTCAAACTGTGGACATTATGGTACGCCTCTCAACCGCTTGGCTGCTGGAAGCCTAAAATCCATCAATTAGCTGCTACAACAGCAACATTGGTATTGTTTTATTGTGAGTCTGAATGAGACATACAGTAAATGTGGTCCTAGAGACGACAACTGAGACACCGGCTGAGGAGTTTTTGAGTACTTTGCCAGGTGTTTTAATTTCTGTGTGCCCGTCTGTCGACAGATATTGTCACAGCAATAGCATCACCGTGCTAGATGCAGTTGTGACACTTAACAGGTGTGCAGTTGAGATAAAAATGAAGGACATGTTCGAAGGTGTGTGTGGTCCAAGCAAGGGTGCCTAAAGTAGGCGGGTAGGAAGTGGAAAAGGAGCCCTGGCCTGATTTGGCAATGTGACTGGTGTAATCCCATTGCAAGATGGTCTCTAGTTTAAATTATTGTAAGATTTAAACATTTTGTAAAACTTACTAAGTGCAATAAGAAAAGGTTGACAGAACATGTATGTATACAATGAATGCTGACTTCAAGGAAATTAATTAGTTTAAATGAATACATTTATTTGACCATGTACAAAAACAATTTCATACAAGGAGAAGAGATGTACCAGATTAGGCTGCAAGCTCATTTCCATCTGCAGTCCCTTGTCAGGTAGCCACAAACACTAACAACTAACGCAGTTAAAGGTGCAGTGTGTAAGATTCGGTGCCATCTAGTGGTTGGTTTGCAGATTGCAACAAAATGAAACTTCTCCCGTTAGCCAAGCGTGTAATCTAGAGCCAGGGATTGGTTTGTCCGTTTTGGGCTACTGTAGAAACATTTCAACCAGCTCGTTGAGGAGGACCTGCTCCGTAAGAGGATATTAACGGCTCATTCAAATCATAGTATATTCTATCTCTGCCAATAGTTCCTCACAAATGCTACACACTGTCCCTTTAATACAAATACAAGTTCCAAAGTTCACATGCTTTCTTAAATAATATTATTACAATAAGCCTAGAAATGCAACAAAGGCAGTGTTCAGAAAAATAAATACATTATATAAAATGTTGGAAGAAAAAACACATAATATAAAATCCTACATTCGCTGAAATCATCTGAGCTAGCAGAGACATCTTCTCTATTTTGTCAAAATATCACATTATACCAGATATAAGAACTAAAGACACTCCTATTCTTAAATATACCACTTCTATGTATGTCACTCTAACAATGCCTAAAACCTGGAATTTATGTTTCAATGTCTCTAAAAGATGAACAATGAACAGTTGTTGTGAGCAGCTGTTATGAGACATGATTCATGAAGAAATAAAAGTACTTTTCCTTATTCTTTTAAAGCTATTAGTTATTCTGTGAGAGAAGCAATGTGTTGTTTAGACTGTTAATGTCTTAGTGTGACTCTTTGAATAAAATCAGATTTGCGCCTCAAAGTAACAAGACATTCTCATCATGACTTAATATTTGGTGTTCTTGCATTTCACAGTCACATGTTATAAAAGAGATTATAAAAAATGAGTATAGTAGTAACATAACACAGTGTAACATATTTTAGTGATGTTAGTAAACTTCATAATCCAGGTGTACCATCATCCCTTTAAAAACCCTTTACTCTCCAGTCACTGGGGTCCTTTGAAATGACGTGTGTCTTTCATTATTCATAGAAATCCTGATGTTTCCTCTGAATTACCAAGCCAAAAACCAGAACTCTCCTGTGTCATGCTGTGCAAGATCAGATGATAATAGGGGACCAAGCGCAGCAGCAGGTATTGTCACGTTAAAGGAACCGTCATTCGTTATCGCCGCCAATCACAGGGAGTGTTAAGGGCGAGTCCAAAGAGTTGTTGTGATGTGGGCGTGTTGCATACTGGTTTCAGTGTGAGAACACAACTGGGAATCTTCCTATTATTCGCAGGCGATTTTGCCATCAAAGCTGGAGAGTGCGATGGCAAAGGCCTGCACGGCACACATCGGGTAGTTGAAGTCCAGCGTGAAAATGTCGTCAGCTATTCGTCCAAACTGCATCACAATGTAGTCCACTGAAAAAGGCAAGGAATTGTTCAAATAGTTGGGTAAATAGATATTAAATATGAATTGTTTAAATTAAAATATATTACGATTGTATCAAGTGAACGTAAGAAGACTAAGAGTCCACAGCCATGATAGCAGCTCTGTGAGGCTGTACTTAACCACATCACTGCTTACATATAAACAAACTCAGACCCAAGAATAAAACTGTATAATTTTCCATTTCTGCATAATATGGATAAGTTGAATCCTGACCTTTCTGAACAAACCCAAAAAAATGACATCAACATTTCTACATAAATTTAAACAGCTTGTGGAGATTTTGGCTTTTCAAAACTGCACTCTCAATTACTTTTAGGTTAAGTCAATAAAAAATATTTGGTTAGATTTAGTAAAAGACCATGGCTTGGGTTAAAATAAGTGCTTTAATTTTGGTTTCACACAGAACACAAACACCAGTCTCCTGGATGAAAGTCTCGTGTTTGACCCAACCAACCACCTCGTCTGGGGAACATGAATGTCTTCACTAAATTTCATGGCAATCCTAGCAATTGTTGTTGGGAAATTACAGTCTGGACCAAAGTGGTAGAGTAACTGACTTGCTAGCCCAAAAGCCATGCAATAATCCACCAGCACATCATTTTCTTTTATTATCCTTTGTGCTGTAATATCGAGGTGAGCTCTCATAGAGGTCCAATGCTTGTTACATAAATTTAGTTTAATGGCAAAAACTACTTTTTCTGGAAGCCTTCAGTCCGTCACTTATTATTTTAATTAGGCCAGAATTCCTTCTAAAATTACCCAAGTGAGTACATTCTTAGAAATGTTATAATATCCAGAACTATTTGCTTCAAATGAACCCTTAACCCTTCAAATGAACCCCAAAGAGGGTTCTGGGCGGAACCATTGCACCATTAACGGGTTCTAATTAGCACCTTTATTTCTATGCGTGTAGTTATGTTGTTAGTAAATTTCATGTAGAGTTTTTTGTGATCATATTTGCTAATAAACAAGATGTTATTTCTAAATAAAACCTTTTGGCATAATACCTTATTTTTGGTATGCATAAGTGAACCAGTTCTCTTTTTTTTCTTTCTAAATCTAAAAGCATTATGCAAACAAAGAAAAAAAAATAGTGCCGTGATAAACAGGCTTAAAATGTTTGACCCATGTCTGTATCTAAGAGACATCAAAATGTTATTGAAATGTTTTTTCGTGGGTTACTCATAGATTTAAATCTCCTCATTCCCAAACAAAACCAAAGAGGAAGTACATCCACCTAATCAATCTTTGTTATTTTAAAAGGTTTTAAATCTTTGTGAGGTTCTGTGACTTGTCAGTAAACTGCTTTTAAATATTTTAGTCTACTCACATCTAGTTGTGATGACAGATAGATATAAACTGTGGATACTCACAGTCTTTGCTATGGACGATCTGGAAGTTCTTGATGGAGGCCTGGGTGACCCTGCCATTGAAGTTGAGCACATGGGATGCAGAGTCTTCATTCCACACAGGCGTCTTGTTATGAAGCTCGATCAGATTTTCCATTCTTCTATTCTGGTGCCTGATCAACAAGCCGTCACATTCCTGCGAGGAATTGGCAAAACATAAGTCAGAAAAAAAACGACAAAGCATATTAGTACTTTACATGTTGGCCTTGTGTTGCTCTCAAAATAAACAGACAGCATTTCATAAAACAAGCTGTGAGCAATATGGATACAATCTGTTGACATGTTGCATAGCAGCAAGGGATTCTGGGATGCCTGACTTTGCTAATGAGTCATCTGATGGTTTTGCACACAAGAAGTACATATATCCACAGTCTGAGATGCCTACTTGAACACATTTTTAAATAAATACCAAAATATTAGCGATCTGGTCTGTTCAGTATGTCATTCTGTTCATTTTGCAGTTTTTATGTTCTACTCAAAGCAATAAAAATAGAGTTAAATTCTTACATTTCTTGGTCGTAGGGGGACTCGCTCGTTGTCCTTGTCCATTCCTGGAATGACAATCGTCATCCTTCTGGGTCCTTTCATCCCTAAAACATTTGTTTCCTGAATCCAGAAATAAGTAAAATCAGAATTTTCTTTTCTTAAAAATTCTACCACTTTTATTTTGTCAAAACAAATATACACTTAAACTGTATTCATTTAATTTAACGTGAATCATTTCTGATTATCTGTATAGCAACTTACATAGATGATGCCTGCTAACTCTTGCCGTGCATTAGACATATCTGGGAGAGCTCTCTCTGGGTTCAGAGCGTTGTCAAATACCGTGAACTTGGTCCCCATTAAATTGGACCTAGACAATAAAATAAACAATTGGAAACTCACAGGTAAAGAGTCCTTACACATTTGGTATGGTTCATTCATTTTTTGCATTGTACCTCAGCTTTCCAACAAAATTCTCTCCCCCTCTCGATAAATCTGTGGCATCAATGGAGATGAGGTAATTTGAAGTGGCGCATTTCTTTCTTTTCCTGCCAGCCAACAGGAATGTCTACAAAGACAAGAAAAAAAGACAAGTAAGTTAAGGAAGGGATGTAGAGTATACAAATCACTGAATGTACACACAAGGACTGACCTTCTTTGTGTTGTCGAGGTGAAGGTAATACGTCGGGTAGAGGCTCTTGTCCATCCCTCTCTGATCTCGTGTCACTCTGCATTTAATGGTCACGCCCTGCGGAGCCGGCTCCATCACGAACTTCTCCAAGTTGTCAAACTCAATCTCAGGAGATGGAGATCTCTCCTGGTCAAGAAGCAATAAGAAGTTCAAGTTCACTCTGTCACACTGAAGAATAATGTTGTCACTTAATGACTAGAATGTCTCTTTTTAATTTAAAGGTGAGTTGTGAGATTTGCGATACCTTTTTCTTCTTCCCTTTGCCTTTTTTCTTCTTTGATTTTTCTTCTTTTTCTGAGTCAGAATCATCACTTTCATCTGCCTTTGCTGAAATATACAACAAAGATAGTTAGATACTTATCAGTGACTCAAAAGGAGGATTTATGTACTAGTAAACACGCCTTTCTTCTTTGTCTTCTTGTCTTTGTCTTTGTCCTTGTCTCCTGATGTTTGGAACATGGATGTTGAGCCGCCAGACGATTTCTTCTTTGATTTGGTCGACTTTGTCTCCTCTTCGCTTTCCTCACTTTCTGATTTGGCAGCTGCTCGGGAGACGTGCAAAAATACATTTTTCATAAATCTGTGAGAACTCTTGTTGGCAATAACAACACAGTTTATTGTCCGCTAGGATGGGAGGTTTCATTTACAATAAATGAGGTCAAACAGAAGGGTAAAACCAAAATAGTTTTGAGCTGTGACCGTTTATCAAAAATCACCTTTCTTCTTGCTTTTTGACTCTTTGTCTCCGTTTATCTGGAACATTGAAGCTGGTTCTTTCTTCTTGTCTTTCTCCTTCGACTTGGACTTTTTTTCTTTTCCATCAGAATCTTTGTCCTCTGAAAAGTGAGAATTTTAAAAATGTTATCTGTCCTTGAATCTGATACCAAACATGGAGAATTTTGTGAGCACACACCGAGGAATTTAACATATATTTTTTTGAAGGCGAATCTCATTCCTTTGTGTATCAGACAGTAGAAAAACAAAACTGTAATCGACCAGCAAGCAAGGATTTGATACCGGGACAGATTTGTAAGAGCAGCATTTAGTGTGTGCTCAGGTTGAAATTTGCTCTCCCTGTTTCTTCCAGCTTTTTTATCAAATTCTGAGAACGTGAGAGGGATTCAAACTTGACCAGGACCTGCCCACATCGGACTGCGAGGTTTAAGTTTGGGTCATATTGTTTGAAACCGAGGGGAAAGCAGATGAAGCACACAGGAAGGTAGACTGACATCACCTGCAGATATTTGCTCTGCTATCACTCTGTATTTACATGCACAAGACAAAAAAACTGAGAGCACTTAACTTGGAAGATATGTAGGGAAAGGATGCCAAATTCCTCGCTCATGTCCTCAAAACCTCGATTACACTGACGATGCTGTCAACCCTCTTTAAACCTGTTCCTCAAGGACGAATCTGCCCAAACATGAACTCATATCTTGACTTGATCAATGCTCAAAGTAGTGACTGTATGTCGTTTTGGGATAAAGGGACTAAAGGAATTAAAGACATGTTGTTAAATATCTGCTTAGCTAAGCACTTGAGCATCGTAGTAATTTCTCAAAATATGTTAAGTCACTGGTAAAAATAGCCTTGACTGGTTTAGTCTAAATGTTAACTAGTCATACTTAGTCATACTATTGTAAAAGAGACTTACTAAGAAAAACATATTAAACTGGCTAGGCTTCTGATGTAGTTAAACCCATTTTCATGGTTCAGAAAGTGCACCTGGCTTTCTTTTACTTTCCAAAAGGAGCAAAGAGCCACAAGCTCAAGTTGGAGCAGGTATTCCTGAAATGACTGGCAGCTGAGGTGGAGGAAGGTTAAGTTCAGCTCAGAGGCAAAAGCTCTGGAGACCATCCAAAACAAAGTAAAAGAACAGAGCAGCAACACTCTGGGCTCTATCATGTAGTGATTCAGTGTTAAAGTGATAAACAAGTTGTATCTCTGCACTGATAATCGGTTCATTGTAGCACTTCGCATTGGCTCCACTTTTCTGACCCAGAAGTTACAGCCTGAGGCACTGCAGTGCTTTGAGCTAAATGCTAATGTTCACCATCTCAGTTTGTTTGTGTTAGAATGCTAACATTTGCTAATTAGCACTAAACACAATGAACAGCTGTGTTATCAGTTTGGAAGATATTTTGTCATAAACCAAAGTATTGGATAAAATGAACAATCACCAACGTTATCACAATTCACCCTGATGGGAAACATTGATATTAAACCACAAGTATGAACCTCATGGTGAAGCTACAGGAACGATCAGGGATCACCAGGGTCAGAAGAACTCATCCTCTGGGGAGCAAGAATGTCTTTAATTAATTTAATTTCAATTTATCCTAAAGAGCTTAATAAATGCTTTTGTGACATACATAACAGCCTCTGTATGTAGCAAAACGTTAATTCATCTTCAACTCCAACTGACACTAAAGTGTAAGAAAACAAAAGCTTTACATCTCTCTTTCATTTTAGTCCTAAAAAACAAACAAAAAAAGAAGACTCATGGTTCACTGTGACATTCACAGTCCTCAATTACTTCTCACAAAAGCGAAGTTTGTTGGCTAATCAGGGTTTTTTTTAATTACGGTTTTAGTAATTGAGAGTGTTTTCAACAATTTGGAAAAACCTTCAAGCGTCTATCATCATTTTCTCCAGATCTCCTGCAGAGTAAAAATGCTACAGAAGGCCACAGGAGTCTGGCCAAAGACTTCCATTGTTAACTAAAGCAGAGTAGTGAAATTAAAAAGATTGTCAGGATTTGACCGTTTTAACGTCATTTTCTCTAGCTGATCGCTTAAGGGCGAACTAATCACTTGATTTTCGTGTTTTGTTGCCTCTGCTACAGAGTCAGTGTTTCCACTCTCTCACCATTACACCATGAAATCATTTAATCCTCTTAACAACATTAGTCTGGTCCCATAACTCTTGTTTAGATCACGCTATTAATGCCTTTGCAAAACAGTTTTCCTGCTTCCTGCCATACCTTTAGATTTAGTTTTCTTTTCTTTGGCAGAAGTTGCAGATGGAGAGCTGTCCTTTGTTGTCTTTTTCTTCGTCTTTTTTTTGGGGGTGCCTTCATCATTGTCATCGTCGTTGTCGTTATCTGAGCCTGAACCTGGAAAACATATTCAGTAGTATTTTCATTCCCAAAATATATTTGATTAATTGTCTTACAAGTTTCACATGTCGTACCTTTCTTCTTTTTTGGAGCACTTTTGGTTTTCTTTTTTGGTTCTTTCTCTTTTTCTTTGTCCTTTTCTGGTTCTTCTTTCTCTTTTTCTGGTTTCTTTTTCTTCACCTTCTTTCCATCTATAATGTTGATAAGGAAACAGTTTAACCAATGGGGTAGTATCAGAGTAGAGATAGAGACTTTGTTATCTGTTATCTTAAACTATCATAATCTCTTTAAAGTTCCTCACTTTGGATGGCAGGACTGTCCTCGTCAGATACATCTTCATTTTTCTTAGTCTTTGTTTTTTTGGGCTTGGCTTCTTTTGCAATCGTCTTGACTTCTGTTGTGCCATTTGTCTCCTCTTTCTTCTTTTTTACCTTCTAAAGATTTCCTGTGAAAAAAAAAAAAAGATTAGAGGCTAATGGAAGAAGGACAATAGAGCAGAGAAAAGATTACAAGGACTGGAGACAAAATAAAAACTGGGAAACAAAATCTATTTCTTGGAATAATCACTCAAAATAGAGCCACTTAAAGATCTTAATAATAATAACTCACCATTTCAAAGACAGATGTGCAGGGAAGCGAGGGGCAGAAAGGAAAGAGAAGAAGAGTTGTATTGTTACAACTTCTACAGCTATTTATATTGTTGTTCTAGTATAACGTGTTTTGTTTTTTAGTCCAATGGTTCACATTGAATTTGATAAAGAATATACTCAAATCATGGCAGTAAGACAGTCATACCGTCACAGCGAATGTAGTAATAGGAACATGTACGGAGGTACAATGATGCACCTAAACCTGCATTTTCTAGAATAAGTACTATCTTAGATAACACAGTTTCGTAACACATGCAAAAAACAAGTTACAAGTTACTTAAGCCTCCTCCTGAGTTCTAAGAAAACAAATCCATCACGCTCACAGTGAATCACAAACACACTTTACATCACACATTTTAGAGGACACAAATTGGCAGGTCAATCACTTCATGAAATAAATATATGAGGTGCAGCCGGAGAGGAAGATATATGAATGAATGAATAAATGAGTTAACCACTGAGAAAAATATAAGGAGAGTCAGAAAATGTATCTATTGAATCTTTCAAAGAGATCTTTCTGTTATTCTGTTTCTAAAATAAACTGTATTTTGTGCACATTCTGTCTAAATGTCAATTAAAATCAGTTTGCTCTCGTTTCTTCATCGCATGCAATATAAGCTTTCATCTTGGCCTTCTAGACACAAGCTTAAGGTAAAGTCTAACGGGTGCTCAAACCCCTGAATCTTGGTATATCTACATTTATATAAGGATTTTTATATACCATATAATAATCTAATGCATCAATGTTAGAATAAAGAAACCATTTCCTAAGCGTGAGAAGTCTGAAGACCAGGGACAGGAACAATGTGTCACTGAGCAGAGACACAGAGAAGGAGGTCAGTGTGATTGCGTCCAGCAGAGACGGTAAAGGTAATCCTATTAGGCGTAGATCCTGCATCCATGAAGGTCTATTTGTGTTCTCAGACAATCCACAACTCACAGTTATGGCAGCAGATTTGGTACTTGTCACATCGTAATGAACTGTTGTGGTAAAGTTGTCAAATGTCATTGTTTCACTCTACCCAAAGAAGCTATTGAGCATCGATCATTTTTTGTAGAATCCTTTAAAGACAACTTAAAAAAAACAAAGTTTTTGTTCATTTCTGTCCGCTGTACTCAAAACTTAAAAATCAAATCATATGAAAACAATTGCCACAGCACTTTCAAATGATTGGTTATTACTTTAATAAAAGCAGAGTTTTGTAAAATCCTGGACAAGCTGATACATGAGGTTCCCTAGTTATTTCAATTCACTGAGAGGATTGAATTAACACATTTATACAATAATGATTCAATAAGCCCCTTGAATATTGAATAAAAAGGGACCAATATTTTAACCCAGTTTGATGATGCAAGACTTGCTTGACTAGTAGCTAAAAAAGTGCTGTACACTTTGTACAATAGATGTGGTTATAGTAAAAGTAAAGAGAGTACAGGCAATAAAAAAGAAAATGCAGTTGCATTCAACATGGCCGTCACTACAGTAGCACTATAGGGGGTAGCTGGATTACTGAGCGCCTTCAAATCCCTCATGCATGCTTTTGAGGATGCATTTCTCAGCTTAATAAACTTGGACTTCTTCAATAGAGGTCAACTTAACATCAGATATGAAAGCGGTCTATGCTGTGGCTGCCTAGAAAGATGATTTCTGAATATTGTCTCTGTTGGATCTTACGCTGATGAAATACTTCCCATGCCCTTTGTACATGCAGCAGGATGTGGGTCAGATATTGTCAACATAATTATTACTCTTAATATCTCTGTTTCAGATATAAAAGACTGAGGCATGCTACGTACATCACAAACTAAACACACTCATGGATGAATTGATGAATTTTTCACGGTTAGTCCAACTGTAAATATGGAAATAAATAAAAAAGATAAATATTCTTGTATGGAAAAATTTAAAGTGTTATTTGTCCCTTATTAAAAGTACCATTTATCCCATGGCTCTTTCTCTAAACATAATGTAATTTCATTATACATCTAATCACATCCTATTAGAAAGTCAATAAAAAGAAAAATCCATAAAACCACAACTCCTCCTTTTACCTTCTCTGCAGACATAGCGAGGCCTCTGACTTCAGCTCTACCACTGCTTCTCTTTGTAGGTTAGAAAATTAAAAAAGCAGGCTTCTCAGCGGAGATAATGAAAGAGTAAGAAAGCCCTGTACTCACTGAGTCTCCATCAGCAGAAAGTTGTTAATAGGATTTATGTGTAAAGCCATCTGCTCTGTAGAAACACGTCAACGGGACAAACCAACAAAGGCTCAGGAGGAGGGAGAAGACTTGTTTATCATGCATGTCCACTATCCACAGATCAATAACTCATGTGTGCATCTGGGATACTCATGTCAGACTGCCAGCAGTATCTGGAGCTAAAGTCTAACATATTTTTTCACTGTTTCAAGTTCCAATAGATAGAATTGTATATTTTTTTACTTTAAACTAAAGATTTACATGGTCTTGTTGCTCGGGGGCTGGCGCAGAATCCTCAAGCTCTTGAATCCTGAGGCAAAAAAAATATTAAATGTGCATGTGAGTAATGAAATGTAATGATATCAGTAACATAGCTGTTATATATAGCAATAATATCTAATTTCATTCTATAAAAGACAAAGAAACCAGCAAATATTTTCTTCATAAAGAGGCTGGAATATGTGAACTTTAGGCCTATTTACTTAAAAACAATTCGTCAATTGCAAAAAAAAAAAAAGATGCTGATTATTTTTCTAAAACAGGTCTGCCTGACAACAAAGTAAAGCTTTCCCGTGACTCTTATTGGTTTAGCACTTCTTGGCTAGTACTGGCGGAAAGTGGGTGTGGTAAAGCAGTAATAACCATTCAGAAAGTCGCATGGCTTCAGGTAGGAGTAATATGAGGAGAATATCCAACACTTAGATGGCCTCATATAAAAAATGCTTAGACTACACATACATTTGCAAAGTTCTGTGTTGTTGTGTGGTAATGTTGACATACCTGTCTTGCGTCCAGGCCTCTTTCACGATGTGATTATGGAGCGGCATGGCTGATAGCTGTATAGATGTTACAGCCCATCCAGATTTATGTTTTTATGAGCAAACACAAGAAACAGAACGTCAGACAGTACAAACCACTGCATTTAAACCTGCATGTATTAGTATGAACATAAAAAACATGCATGAATACAATCTCTCACCAATTATGTTTTGTTTTTTCTTGACAGCAGTGTGATTGTCTCCATCCAGCTTGAGAATGTCCACAAGGCTCCATGGACGCCCTGTAGCCCACAGAGGGGGTCACATGACCTGACTTTTAAGAGGCTTTTTAACAAAGCTACAGGTTCCCCCCAGCGACCACACAACCGGGATGCCCGACCCTTCAACTGGGATTACTGTAATCAGGTACTCACCATCTGTGAGCATTTCTGTGGGGGTTCCCAAGAAAGAGAAAGACTGGGGGAAAGTGAAACAAATTCTAGTTAAATAAAAACGGTAAAGGTTTAATTTAGGTGTGTAAATAAAACTAAAACTAACTTTAAAGGGATAAAAGTGCACGATGCACAATTTTCCTTGAAATTAAATGTGGCTAATGGCTAAAGGTCGTTTGGATTCCAGAGAGAATGGGAAAGTTCAGGCAGAAAAGTGAAATGCAAAAGTTCTCTTCACTGTCTTGTATTTCAAGTGTACATCAGTAGAGTGTAGGACAGGATGATGTAAAAGTGTGATTTCCTCAGTCAACCACCAGATGCTGCTGTGCCTCAAGAGACAAAAATATAATGCAATAAGCCACTGTGAGACACCAGGGGGCACGTGGAGGTACATGACTGGCTAAACTTCAACAGTAATATTTAAAAACAGTATAGAAAACATAGTTTTCTGTCATAAAGGTGGTTCACTAAAACCTCAAACTCTATCTCAGCCTGGCTTGTTGCAGCCTCAGAGCTCACAAGAGGAGATGGGAGAAGAGTAATCACAGCCGAAGTGAACAACAACACATGTGATAGGAAATAAAGAAGGAAAAATAATGTGTTTTGTAGTTTTATAAGGCCAGGTCTTGTGTTTCTCCACATCACTGTGCTGCTCACACTGTCCAGCCCGCTGACTGTTGAAAAGGGTCTAGACTAATGGCTTTGCTGGCATTTCTGCAAATGCTTGACAGTAACATGGCAGTTGGCAGGCGGCCTAAGGAAGGCCAGCGACCTCAAGGGAGCAGCGGAGAAGCCATCGAGATCTTAAAGAGACAGAAACTGCAGTGTGTTTCTCACCATACATTGCCTTTGCGATCCAGTTTGTGTCAGATGTGTTTTATTACAGCGAGCAAGATGGTAAACATTGCTGAAGCAACGAGAAGCAGCAGGAGTTCACCAGAGAGACCGTAAAACCAGCTCTTACTGCACCAACAACTGTAACAACAAGCCTGAATGAAATGAAAACAAATTTATCAAAGTTATGGTGGGACGGGGACCATTCAAAGCAGTTGTACAAACACTAAGCCAGGGGGAATTATGTAAAATACATAAAAGGTAAAGCTTTCAGTTGCGTGGCCTGTGCTTGAGAAAGGGGCCGGTATGATGATGATATTTTAGTTCACCCATGGGTTGAGTGCTGAAACAGCACGCTGTTGAGGACGTGAACCCTGTGGCAATTTAGAGCCAAGTGAATCATCAACTCGGAGTGGGCCGATATCTCAGGAAGGACAAACAATGAGGACGAAACCGGAAAGTCTGGGTTAAATGAGTCTATCCCCAGTGGAGGGATTGTTCGAGGGAGGTGGAAGGGTACAAAAGAAGACAATGGCAGGAGGTATCGTCCATTCATTATTAAATGGAAAGATGCTATTCAGAAAAGTCTCATGGGTGCTAGATAAAATTAATCTCACACTGTTGTTTCAACAAGGTCACATCCTGAAAAATGGAGGGACGGGTTTACTATTCTGAGATTCTTAAAGGAGCTGTATTGAACATTCTGAATATTAATGTAGCAGGGTTAGCTGCTACATTGATAGCTGATAGCTACGCCGTCCCGACTGACGGCGTAGCACCTAACCTCCGGTTCCCTCTTCAGGTAGCACTGTTAGCTCTGTCAGCACTTTTGCCGTAGATTACACTGTTAGCGATGTTAGCACCGTTAGCCTATAGCCTGGCTTCCTGTTGACATGTTAAGAAGCATTGGGAGGCAATCGAAATGATTTCAATGTTCCATCTTGCACCTTTAACGATTATGCCAAAAACAGTAAACATCTGGGCCTGAAGGTGGCGTTAATGAAAAGGCCCGAATCAAAGTGGTTCAGACTCGTCAGCTCTGACATGTCAGAGTTGGCTAAATTTTAATTAGCGTTACTTTGTCAACGTCAGCTAAGATTATGGAAATGTTCATAATGTAAATATTTATTTGCTAGTAATTAACCATGTGTATTGTTATCACTACAATGGACATTTATTCAAAACCTGTTTCTTGCATATGCATGGGTTTTGGTGGCACAATTGCCCATCAGCAACCGCAGTGGACCCTAGTGCATCATAACACACACTGCCATCCACTGGCCAACCATTGTAAGTGCAAACAAATTTCTCAAAGCCAAGATGGCTGCTGGACGACCAGAAACGCTGAGCAGCTCGGGAATAGCTTTCCAATTCTTCTACTGCATACCATTTTATTCAAACTAAAACATGTTGTCTACCTCACTCTGCCCCCAGACCCAACCTTTTTCCTATAGCTCTAATAGCATTTTTATAGTGAGTTAATATGAATTTGAATGCCTTATGGATAAGTCAATTTGTTGACGTACTGTTTCAGCATGCTGCAATGTAAGTCTTAATCTCAAAGTACATAGGCTGATGAGATTTAGTCATTTGTTTTAGAGGAACTCTGTGATAAACTGAGTTGGTAAACCAGTGGGAATTTTAACCTGTTGGTGACTCTTGATGACAAGACCAACGTCTTCTGGGGACCATGCATGTCTGAGCCATTTTCCATGGCTACTTGACATGGAGAAAATCATATATATTTGAACATTGAAGGCCTCAGAACTCCATTTAATACAGTGTAGTTTTGGGTTGTAATTTGGTAAAAACAAAAGTTAACAATGATACTTTCACCGTATAGCTTGTCAAGTGAAATGTCTTATCAAAACTGCACATAAACAAAAGGCTTATAATAAACGAGTCCTCTTATATTTGGGATTACAGTCCCCCTGAAGGCTCCCCTGGTTTCCAACTGTGTTAACTGTATTCAAATTTTTCGGCTGCTGTCTCAGGGGCTAAGATAGCAAGTTTCTATTCCTCTCAACCATAAATTATCTCCTCACTTGTACACATGTGGTCTTAACTGGACCGAACGGTTGGCTTGGTAAGAAGATAGGAGACAACAGTGAAACAAAAGTTCCCCATGAAGGCTCGAGCAGCAACGTCCCAGATCTAATAAAGAACAAATTGAGAACATCCCTTCACTCACTTTGTTCCTTGTTAATAAAATCTTATCAGCAACATTATAAGGGATCATATTATGGCTGTACACAGCGCATTACTTACCTTTATTGACCCATTAGAGAGAAAGATTGGAGGGCCAGTGAAATACACAACGATGTTCAAAATGCACAGAAGAGTTGCACAATATTGGAGAAAAAAATGACATCGCAATATAATTCACACTCACAAAGCATGGAAAACGAGATGAGGTCTGTGTGTCAAGACCCGTTGGTTGGGGTGCCGACCTCACTGCAGAACCCTGACGTACTGAAGACAGTTCACCCCAGTTGACATTGGTGCAATATTGAAAGGCGGCTCTCAGCTGGATGGACCTTAGACACTTGTGCTTATCCATAGAGACTATTAAACGCAACTCAATCCTCAAAAGTAAACCAACATGGATTCAAATGCATGCAGACATGTGAGTGAATGCACATATCTGCATGTACACGGTGTGACTGATGAGCTGAAGACTTTTGTGATAAATGGGCCTTTATGGACTATTTATATATTAGATACTATATAATGTATCAAACAGCTGGAAGATAATGTTTTCAGGTAGTATTGTAGTGTTTTTGGCAGTGTCCTGCATGTAACTAGTAACCTTGTACTGTATGTTTACTGAGAACTGTGTTTCTAAGACCTCTGAGAATGAGCAGTTGTTTCTTATCATTTCACATCCTCCAATAGGTCATGTGTTCTTTACACCCTTCCGATTGCGTAGATAGCTGTGTGAAGGGTCAGCGTGTTTCTGAAGTACAGACAACAGTTGTATAAAACCTTGTCAAAGTTTTAGTCGAGCAGGAACCAGAGAGGAAAGACGGTCTCTCTTTCATTTAGCATGATTTCTGTTTGTACTGTCATCAGTTCTGTCATTATTTAACTTCCAGGCACACTAGGGGGAGAAAAACATATGTGTTGGCAAGTTTTATTTCACACAGATCTGCGTCTCGCCTGCCTTGGCGGTGCACAGCGCTCAGAGATCTGTGTCCTCCCTGTGACACCTGCACAGAGAGGCTTTGCAATAAAGTAAGAGGCAGAGCTTACCCCCGCAACATGAGAATAACACTAGGGAGGGTAAAATAAAACGTGAAACCTTTGGTTGCGTGAACATAAACCTACTTTTGTGCACCTATTTTTGTGCACTTTTGCAAGGAAAAAAATGTCGGAAGAAAGAAAAAGCACATTTTGAGTGCTATGAAATGTCTAGAAGGAAGCAACGTGGAAGGTCAGATGAGATTCCCTGAGCCAGAAATGAACAGCAAAGCAGCCAGAACCTTGTGTGAACTGTAACACAAGCAGCGCTGAGCCTCGTGAGAGCTCGACACACATCTGAAATGGAGGACAAAGTATCCAGGAAATAGTGCTGTAGCTTGCATTTCCTATTCTCTGGGTGTTTGTGACTGAGACCAGCCTCACCAGAGCGACCCAGACTGTCACGGATACCTAACAGACCAACAGATGCCTCAACGGCTGAGCTGGCACGAGGTGGCATTACCCTGAGAGCAGAGAGTAAAAGTCCTGGGAGCGGTCACTGCCCTGAGTCCCAGAGAGAGAGAGAGAGAGAGAGAGAGAGAGAGAGAGAGAGGGAGAAAGAGGGTGGCAGGAGAGGGAGTACAAAGAGCCAACGCTCCCCTCTCAGACTTGTCCCCTTCGTTTTTTTCAGAAACAGGCAGTGCTCTTTTGAAATGGTGCCAATAGAGGCTGACCCAAATCCTTGCAGCTGAAACTTTTACAAGCTCGGTGTTCGTGAGCAGGAAGAGAAAGACAGAGTTAAGATTTGTTTGCAGCTCCTCTGCTCTCCTCTGCTCTCCTCTGCTCTCTTCTCTTCTTCGAGCTGCCTGAGATGTCAGCACAACGATTCATGCTTGCTTCTTTGTTGCACTTTAAACTACTAGTTCTTCAAGAAAATGCACAGAACATGTCATGTAAAGAAGACTGCACGGGAAGGGAAAAGGATTTAAAGTATATGTATGGACATAATTGCTTTAAAAAAAAAAAAAAAGAGGAGTTAGTGACGTCACACAGGAAGCTGTCTTGGATAATGCCTGAGGAAAGATACTAATGAGTGTCTGTGGCATTCTGTGGTCGTGGAAACATTTGAAAATGTAAATGTTCAGGACTCCCACATTGGATTCATTTAGTGCCTTTTTTTCGTATTTCTGGCTGATGGTCCATGCGAAAAATTATCTTTGGATTTCCTTTTCACCCCCAGAAGAATTCCCTGCCCTTATTTTCACTTCAGAGCTCCATGACACAGTTTGCTACTTGAGGATGTATTGCAGTAAACATCCTAGACCACTCGTTTGGTCTGCTATGTTGACAGTAAACACTGGTTTCCTTTCACTGCAACAGTCAGAATTAAATCAGTGGTTCCTTTCAATGGAAAGAATAAAAACTCAGGCAGGTGCAGAACAACTAAAGACGTCTTGGTGTGACTACTGAAAATGGGAACTATGAGGCATGTACTACCTGGGAATGATGCCAACTGCTGACAAAAGGCTTTACTGCACAATTTTGAGAGAAGCCTTTAACTCATTTGCTCTGAAGTACTTCGGGAATATCTGGCACTGAGTTGTTTGGCCAACTGTGGATAAATCTGTCAAACCTATTTGGCTTTGTTACAAAACAGCATGTAAGTATTCACTTCTGATTTCTTTACCTGGGCTCATTTCTGTACCTGTCTCATTCCCCACTCCCAGCTCCTAATCCTACTGTCAGGTGGGATCTCTATTTGATGACACATAATCTACAGCTCGTGTGTGGCTGATCCCCTTTATGTGGCGAGCTGACTGTGTCAACTTCAGAACGCGAGTCTACTTTTAAACACCAATCCCTGCAGATTTCAGATTATTCTCAGTAGGGCCGTTCTAAGCACAGTTTTGTGACTTCATGATTTCTTTTCCTGCCTCCCTCTCTCCTCGCTGTCTCTCCCTCTTGGCAGCAGGGCCAAAGTGGGCAGGGAGAGAGGAGGGCATGGCCCAGAAAAACGGCTCTCAAGCCCCAGCCCATGTTCAAGTGGGGTTGCTCGCTGGTACACTACCCAGCCTTTCCCTCGTCTTGCAGGCGAAAGAGAGGGATGTGGAAATGCATTCTTGTCTCCTTTTCTAATCCGCCTTTTTTTTTTTTTTTTTTTTCTGCCTCCACCATGGCCTAATCTCTGCGGCTGAACACTAGCCTGACCTGTACAAAAAAAAACTCACCTCCAGGTATTTCAAATGTTTGATTCTGCTTCTGTTTCGGCCTTGATATTCCTCTTTGTGCTGAAGTCTCCCTTTATGCATTTCTTTTTGCACTTTTACACTTCTTTCACTGTCACCATCCATACTGTACACGTGTCTGCTTTGCTTGCATCGAACACAATGCCTAAATCTCCACTGTTTCTGTTCGATCGAGACATTCCGGGATTTAGTTAAAAACGATGTTGTTTCTTGGGTTGAATGCATTAAGAAATAATGACCAAAGCTTGTATAAAGTTACCGTAATGAGCAGTCTGTTTACACACAGCTCTGAACGATCAAACACATGCCCTGAATAAAAATACATTTTAGTGGTTGTGTAACTGCCTCTTAAAGTACAAGACTAGTAAAAAAGCAACATGTAAGTATAATTTACTGCAAGTCGGAGCCCAAAGACGCTACAGGCTCGAACAAACAAATTTCCCCCCTCATCGAAAGTGATAATTACCTCTTAGTTTCAAACAGGAAATTCTCAGAGATAAAAGGCATTAACCCTTTTTACCAAACATTCTGGTTTCTGTCTTGCATGGTTGCCGCAAAGGTGCGAGAAATCTGCACCATAGGCAATGCAAAATAACCTTCAGCTGTATTGTGGCTGTTGTCCGTGATTTATTTTATCAAAAAATGTTTTAAAAAGTGTCCGACATAGGTGGAATAAGCATCTTAAAAAAGTATGTGCTTTTCGTATAGCATACAGGCGAATCGTATTATTTTCCGATGGGTTCTTGAACGCTGCGGTTTGATGGACCTGTTCACAAACCAGTATGAACCAGATCCCCTTGTGGCAAGCATTGTTCTATACATGCTTGCGTTGTAAGATTGCAGGGTCTCGGTTTTAGATCGAAACTTATCGGTTTGTGTTTAACACGCAAGAAATCTGTGAGAACATTTGAATAACTAGGTACATTTACAAAAATACTCTCCTTTATGAACCAAACGTATTGCGAACATGACTGTGTGAACATTTTGGCAACATGCTACTCGGAGTGCAGCTGTGTGAGGTTTTGTTTGCATACTGTAATCTGTCGTGATAACGACAGTTGTACACAAAGGGTGAATGAAGAAGAAAAAAGTGGGCAGGGCGCAACGATGATTGGCAGCAAGAGAGAAAATTAACTTATTCCCTCCCCCCCTCGAGGTTCTCCTCAGATGAACTTGCTCGATGACATGTTGTTTGAAAAGTCATATCCTCCGCTATTTGCGTTTCCCTCCTTCGCTTGCTTAGAGTGACTCTGTGGTTACCAGGATCAAAGTCTCATTCTTTTCTTTTTTTTCGGGTTGTTGCTTTTATCAGGTCATACTGCATACACACATTCAGCTCTTCCTGTTTGTTAGCAAACAGATTATTGGACCATAAACAGCATTTGATCTGATTCTTTATACTACGGCAATTTTACATAAACTAGCACTTTTAAACTGCTCTAGTTTTGAGCAAAAAGCCACGAGATTTCCATCTTGAGATTAACATCTGGAAGTCCAGATGTTCTACCAGTGTCCCTGCATTTGTTTTAATGGTGTGGAATATTGGATTGGCACGTTTCCCCATGAAAACATGGAGCCACGTATGACAACTAAATTTCGCTCTCACTCTCCTGAGGTTGTCCAAACATTCAGGCACTCGTATTGACATCAAGCTGCAAACTTTGACTCCAACAAACCATAAAAAGTGCTTACAAATACTTTTTTTTCACTCTCTTGCGAAAGTCATTGTGTGTCTAGTAAAGATCCATCTGTCGTACTTCACTGAGCAGCATATGGATGTGACACACACGCCCAGAGATAGGAGTGTTTCCCCAGCTCGAAACAACATATATACCACTAATAAAACACCAAAGCACTTAAAAACATAACATGAACATACTTAAAAAAAATTATAGTGGCATTGCCCTTCTGATACATTGTATGATCAGAATATAATGAAGTAAGTTATAATCACAACAAATAATTAGCAGTTATATATTAGTAGCAATTTAGATAGTATGATGCTAAATGTACACACAGTACAATACTATCATAAACAACTTCAGAAGACAACATATGCAGTCATGAAGCATTTTCAACATACCTGGTTTTCAATGGTTTCTGTGTTACTATGTCCGATAACACAAACTGCGCCAACAATTTTAGATGCTTAATTTAAAAATAATTTTGGTATTATTAATTTTTCAACCTTCATCACCATTATAAAAAAAAAAAGTATTTCTAAGGCCCACCAACCTTTGGTTTGCACATTGCCCTTCATTTAAAAAGCATTACGTAGAAGTGGAAGTAGTATATATTGTGACAGTTTAACTGAGATGTGGTTTTGTCTTATTTAAGATTATCTTATCTTATAAGTTATCTTATAACAAAATTAACTTGTTTTCTAGCCAGATGCCATTTATAAAGACACATTTTATTCTCTACGGGTTTGACCTGGGGCCCTAAAACCAAAGCCAGTCCATCTAATGACATCCTCTCAGAATATAAGCGGCTATTTTCCTTCCAATTAGGACCAGATAATGAATAGTACAGTGGCTCCCAGCCTGGGGTCTGGACCCCCAAAAGGGTCGTCAAATGAAAATACCAGTGAAACAGAAGTTAGAGCGTATTTAGCCTCTGTACTGTGAGTATCCCCCAGTGAACAGAATATTTGAGCGCTGTACGGTTACAAGAGGGATTTAAATCAAATATTTTGCCTTTGATTTGACCGCTCGAAAGTGGACGAGCTTAAAATGGAATGCGATTAGAAGCTACAGAGGACTGTAAATTTACTGATGGATGAATGTCATGATATTATTTGATAGTGCTTATTTACGTTAGCACACTTATTACTTTGTTTCTAAGGAAGAAGAGATGATTTGATTTTGATACAAAAATACAAAGAAGTAATTTTTTTGTAAAAAAGGAAAAAAATCTGTTCATTCAATATGTGTGTACTTTTTTAAGAAAAGATATAGTACTATAGCTCAGGTATTTATGTCCATTGAAACTAGAGCTATCATGATATTGATCAGTGTGGCCACATAAAATGTACAATAACAGTATTATCGCGATATCTTTAGAAGATTTGAAAACAAGCAAACAATACCATCAGTTATTTTCCTCTTTAACTCTGTATGTTGGGCATTTTGTCCCATTTCTAGCAAATTAATTATACTCAAAATACAAGTGTGAGGAGGTGGAGAGAGAGTCTGTTATCATAACTGTACAAAAGCGCTAAAAGAACAATTTACACTAATGGACAGTTTAAAGCCAACCATATCGACTGAGGAAAAAAAAAAATCCCAACATCTGCCACCATAACGTCGTCATTGTGGTCTGAAACAAAATCATTAAGAGGTGCCGGATTATTTACATAATATTATCAAGTGCGTATCAATATTGAAATGAATCACTGTTATAGTCATATCGGTACATTGCGACACCCCCTTATTGAAAGTCCAGTTAATTTGTAAATGAGGTTCTAAATAAAAACGTCGGCCTGCTAGATGGCGGTAAACCCCAGCTGACCTGAGTTTATTAAACAGGCTGCATCACAGATGATGACATTCAACTGAAACCACGGGTTCGTACAAAACACAACCAGTCGCCCAACATATGGACAAAGTCTGCTTTCAGAACAAAGGTCTTTTCTCTAGACGTGCGAACACCTAGCTCACATTGCACGGAGCATCTGGCAGCAAGCTATGCCACCATACCTTATTGTGTGGTATCATAGCCCCCTTTTCTGACATGGCATCATCTCATTGCTTGGCTGCCAACACTCTCCTCCCCCCTTTGGTGGTGGGTTCTACAATGCTGCATCCACAGCATCACCCCCTGTTTTGTCTCATTGAGATTCAGCTTGGCACGCAGACAATGCCCATTTTCTTGGCACCAAATATTGGAGAGAGCCGCTCTAGAGATCAGACCTCAGTCTTTTTTCCCTTACAGTCGACCTCCGTACTCCGCCGATCATCGTGGACCAACGCCAACTTGAAATGGGTATATATTTTTTTGTGCCTTCATCTGCTAATTTCTCAGTTTTTTGCACCAACTGGGCATTTTACAACATGGATGTCTTTGATAAGCTGAACGTTTGCCATTAAGACGAGTTGCTCTTTGCACTGAAGCATCAGTGAAAGAACAGTTAACGTATCGCTGACAAGGTCAGAGTGAGTCTTACTTGGATTGATAACATCACTCCTTCGTTTACTCTGCAACAGAGCAGCCATTTTCTTATCATCAGCAGCTTGCGGATATACTGAGAAAGTCAAACCATCACTTCCGGGTGTAAAAAAAAAAAAAAAAAAAAAGCGTTTGCTATAGTTCTATCAACACATCCAAGTGGATCGTAATGGAGACAATAATTAGAGTTTACCTCTAGTACAGCTTTTATTTAAATGCACAATCACGAACAGGATATATGGAAACATTCAAGGTAAGAACGAATGCTTCAATCAGACTGACTGATTATAATTTAATGAAATAATGCAAACACTTAACTTGTGTGTGTGTTGATAAGTCTAATATTTATTTTCATTGGTTGAATTGCTTTAAATGGATAAGCAGGTATAAATCTTAACAAATACATTATTCTAGAAGTTATCAACCACACAGTTATGGTCCATCAAAAGTCCACACAACTTTTTTTGGTATAAACAGTTGAATCCACTCCCCGCTTCACTCCTTCCCCTCTGCGTTGGCCAGCCAGTTAGACGAGTTTGATACCATTTACCGTCTAATTAATTCAACATCTCAATTAAGGCCTCCCCTCTCTGATGCCCTAGTGCCTTTTTTCATTCTGCTCAAATGAGCATGCCCTGGCAGCGCAGCCGCACAGCCTGCCAAAACATTTCAATCACTGTCGGCATTAATTAGGCCAAAGAGGAATTCAGAATGTTAATGAACTGCCAGGCCGCTTTTCAGCGACCGTGGTTCACATGCTAATTTATGCAAAGCGTCCCAGCCCTTTTGCATGGGTTGACCATCGTCGTCTACCATAACAGTGTCTGGGCCAAAGTGAGGCTCTGTCTGGGCCCAGACAGCTCTGCCCAGCTTGTGTCCCAGACTCTAGCTGGCACAGCAGAGTTTTTTTTTTTTTCAATGGACTTGAAGTGGCTTTCACACTGAGCGAAAAGCGCAATAATCTGTAGTCAAACCTGCTGCTGCTCTATTAAAACAACGAGCAAAAACAAAAATCGTCAACCGCAAACATCTGTGAATCCGCAACAATCAACTCTCTAAAATAATTCATGAACAAGCAATTCCTTCAGCCACTCTTACCTTTTATTTTGAGGTAAACAATCTATGGATAGGGATTGGAAGGAGGACGCAGAAGTTAACAGGTTGCACCACAGATGTTGGGTTCCGGTGCCAAATGACTCCCTAAAATGGCTGAGGTTCTGCCATTTTCCATCTTTCTCCCTTTGCTCTCTGGTTGTTGAGACAGACGGGACTGAACTGGGGAAAAAAAAAAAACATGCTTAAACTGAGCTACTTTTTCAGTCTATTGGGAAGCGCATCTGGAAAGCCAAGTTTAAGAGTGAAATAGGTACTAGTTCTTGACACAGCTGCCCTTCATTATAAGCCAGTTTCCATGAAACTAAGCACTCCGTGGTGACAAATAGTATTTTGTGGTTAATGTTTAGGTCATTAAGAATCCAGTTGTCACCTGTAGTTCTTTAACACTTGCCAAATATATAAACACAGACCAATGTAAGTGGTCAGATACTGAATAACACTTACATTAACACTGTAGCGCTGTCAGGCTGGTGATAGTCAGGTTAACTAAACCTTGATTGTACAACTCAGGCTTCAAAGTGGTGAGTCTGGAGAGGAAATTGCTCCTAGAAGGTAATTCCTGATAAAACTGTTCCCAGACAACATGATTTCATGGCGGGGGGGTGTCATCTGCATAATGTTGTTTAACAATGTTCGTGTGGATGCTAGTATTCTGAATGCAGCTGCAGTAGCTTACTACAAAAAGTCACAGAAAACTCCTCCTTCTGTGAAGTGCTGCTACTAAACATAATCTGAGATGATGGCATGCTTCACATCTTGGCCCCTACAGAGACAAAAAAATAATAATTCAACCGTTGTTTGCCCCAAGTCGATCTAAAACCTCACTTTATCTCTCTCTGTTTTTGTCTCACAGTTCGACCGACAAGTTTCCACTTCTTCCTGCAAAAGCATCTGTCCTTAAGGCTGAGGTAGTAGATTGAATAGTTGTGGGGTTCCTGTCCTCCCTCTGAGATAACTATACAGTCTACTGTCTTTCCTAAGGAGACAGGCTGATCTGCTGTGAAGATGTGCTCTGCATGAACTACGGCGGCTCCGTGAATAAAGGAACTCACAAACGAGTGAAGAAGATTTAAGAGATAACCTGTCATTTTGTTTTTGAATAGTTTGTTTTATAGTTTACGGTAACTATGTTGTTACTGTTGTTAATGTTATGGTTTAGGTTGTAGTAGTCATTTTTCTTAGGAAACAATGAAAAGCATGCTTATTAAAAAAATCAATAATCTGTCCCTCACCTCTGGGGAGAAGACTGTGAACTCAGCAACGACTATATATTCTTATGAGACACATTGATGGAACTGGTGTATTCTAACTACATGTACTGAAGAAGTTTTTTTAGGCTGTTTATTGGTGCCTGAAGTTGAGCCTAGCAAGGTGAGGTAGTAGGTTGTATAGTTTGTGGGATGGAGTCAATCCTACTCAGGGGATAACTATACAGTCTATTACCTTTCTTGAGAGGTACAATGAGTGCTTAGAATGAAGCTCACTCACACTGACTGAGTGGAGTCGGAGCCATTCTGACTCCATCTTGTGGCCAAAGACTACAATCTCTCTGGAAATTAAAAAATAAAAACACAGGAAGCTTTGAGAACTCTATTGTGTGTATCTGCAACAGTATTTACAAGACATCCTTGTTATGAAAGTAGCTCCTAGTTTGCGGAGTTAGGAGAAACTGCTAAATATAAGGGCGGGTCAGTTTTAACTTAAGGACTGCCAAGTTTTGTCTTAGAGAAGATTTAAGTATTCCATAGGACTCCTGTGTAAGTAAGACCTACAGTTATTTATGTGCTGCTGGTAATTTGTCTCATAAGTGTTTTGCAAAAAACAGAATAATATTTAAGTTTTAATGCATATTATGATGATGGCATTTGATGATGGCAATTTTGTATTTGTATGCTGTGTGTGTGTGTGTGTGTTCGGGGGGGGGGTACTTGATATAATTGTATGAAAAATCAATAAAAATGTATTTATTGAGAAAAAATCTACAAAGGTGTGGGAGTAGAACTATATTAAGTTTTACATTTTAATTTCTTAGTAACTGGACAGCAAGGGATGTTTATAAGTCAGATAAACAAAGAATAAAGACATAAACTAAACTCGATTCCCAGCTGATTTGACAAGGCAGTTGGGAATTATGACGATGTTGTTCAGTGACTTATAGATTTCTGAAAAAGGACATGTCATAAGCGTTCAACATTCTTTGAGTAAAGGTTATAAAATGAATTCCTCTATAACCTCAGTGTCTAAAACGTTAGTTATCAAGCTGTATGGCTTTGTAAAAGTTAGCAAAAAGTCAGATTAAAGAATTGATATTAGATTAAATTCAGTTTAATTGCTGTTAAACAGTTGGGTCAAACGTGCCGCAGAAATAAGAAATGAGACATTGTAGTTTAAGATGTTCAAAATAATACACTTTTATTTAGCTGCATGCTGCACCGAGTGTTTGAAAGTGCACCAGTGTACTCTAGTCTAAAGAAATACATTTTAACATATGATGGCTGATAATAGTGGCTTGTATATATACATAAACTATTTACGGCAGGCAAATAAATGCTCACTGAAAGACTGTATTCATGAACATTAAACTTTATTTACAAGTTTAATATGACTTCAGATTCATTACATACTGTATGTACAGAAGAAAAAGAGCTGTATATACAGAAGATTCATAGGCTGCAATCATGCAGCTTTGTTTGGTCCGGCTGAACCGATCCCTCAAGCATTTCCCCATTGGTGCGGTTTGCATGACTCGGACTCAAGCACAAACCAAACAACCGCTCTCTGGTCTGCGTCAAAAATGTGGTCTCGGATCACTATCAAATGAACTTTGGAGCAGTAAATTTCTGGTCTGAAAACCATTTGAACCAATCACAGGAAGCATTATGTGTCATTTAAATGTTAAAAAATGCTTTTTTTTCTGAATGTTTGAGTAAAGCTACGATGAACGCAAACACGTCCAGTTGGAACATTTTAAACATTAGAGTGGTGCAGGAATCTTAAAACCAGAAATGAGTTGGCCTTTTTAGCACTTTCAGTTCCCTCATCTCAAAGTCAAAGGGCTTTTTGAGGTGGTTTCTGTAGTAGATGCTTGAAATGTGCACCGTGGTTAATAAGTTGCTTAATGAAACCACATATGTCATCAAGCAGAGTAGTCAGCATCTACAGCTTTGTTTAATATACTCACGCTCATGCCAAACATTCGCTTTTCTACGTCTGTCAATACATTCACGCTTCAAAAATCATTAAAGTAGTCTTCATTTATGAAGATCATCTTGCTGAGCAAAACATGTAAGTATCATAAAGTTGTGTTTGCAGCAGAGCTTATTTTCTGCAATAATACAAAATCCAATGGGAAAATCCAATTGACTTTTTCTCAAGGGAAGCAGGGCGATGCTAACTTGCGTCATCCCTGCAGCTCTCTATGTATCGTCCTTGTTGGATTCAGGAATAGTTTTTTTGGTCATGATTCCTCCCTTAAAATGAGGAAATGAAAAAAGGGCTAGATATCACACAACTAACTGCAAACCTATAAAGATCTAATAATACATGTCATTAACATAGAGTAGGCTACCTGCAAAAACAATGGGGAACTTCAACATCATTTCTGAAAAAAAGAACTTCAGACAAATGGCAGCATAATTAAATAAATTACGCGTCAAGGATAAAGTTGTATTCATCTTTGAATTAAATAAATGTTCTTGTAAAATCATGAACAAGTGTCACCATTTTAGGCATTTGAGGCTGCTGGTTTTCGTGTCTTTTTTCATTTAACTCCTCTCGGGTGAAAATCTCATTATAACGCTATACTTTATACTCTTTGGTCCGCTTTTAGGCTGTATTTTGTGGTGTTGTTGTGTTAGACTGCAATGTTCTGAAATGTTTTGTCTACTTCCTTTGCAGAAAAACAGAAAAAAAAAACAGTGATCTGAAACTAAACTAAAGCTTTTTAGGTAAGTGGAAGTTGCACTTTTTCTCTGCAAGACAGATTTTCGCAACGATTACACACACACGCTCACTCACATATGCAAGACACAGAACCATTCCTGAACATAACAGAACTTTCAGTGAAAACGGCTGAAGACTTGTTTTCTGTATTAATACACAGAACGCCATCCTCATCAATTAAAAAGGTAGCTCTTAGATTTCAATACACTTTGCATGCTGTAACTGCCTTGTTAAACGTTTACACAGTGTTAATGTGTTTAAATGTTTAATAATGCTATTCAAGCAAACCTGCTCCTTCAGAACAGAGGGCAGACAAACAAGGAAATCTTCCTTCACTCATATTTCGGCCAAGCTGTTCATGTTACTGTTATTGACATTGTTGTCTGTCGACTGGCTTGACTGAGTTCCTTGATTTTCTTCTCCACATGCGATATACTGTCTCCAGAGCTTCAGGTACGCCGTCTTGATCTTTTGTATTTTGAACGCATACACGACTGGGTTTACAGCCGAGTTAGCATGAGAAAGCAGGATGCCAACATGGAAAGCTGTTACTGGTACATCACTCGGCCCGCCAAAGTAAACAATGCAGTTCATAATGTGGAGAGGGAGCCAGGACAGGACAAACAGAGCCAAGACCAGAGCCAGAGACCCCGCCAGCTGTTTCTCTTTCTCCAGGTAGTTCTGAGACTGCTTTTGGAAGCCGTTGCCTGGTTTCTCTCGAAGGTTTCCTCGAATTGTGTAGAAAATGTAGCCGTACAACACAGTCATCACCAACAGAGGTGTGAGGGTGCAAAGAAAGAAGTTGAAGTAAACCAGGTATGACGTGGGGATCACAGCTATGAACTGGCAGACGATAGTAGAGTTGACTGAACTGGACAAAGTTTTACGGTTGTACCATCCAAGCATGGGAGCAAAACTCAGTGGTATTGCAATGACCCAACACGCTGCAACCACGAGCCAAGAATGCCTCTGTGTTACTGTCCTTTTGTACCTAAACAGAAAAAAACACTAAATTATTGATAAAACAAAAATGCACAGTGAAATAACAAACTATATAAAACAATCAAAAAGTTATTGTTGTGATATTCAGTGCCTTTACAGTGTAGGCCATGCAAAAGGGTCAGAAATGAGGGTTGAGATAAAACCGAATAAAAAATAAAAAGGATGATGATATAAAGCCGTACTTAGCTGCACTATTTCACGTTTCTCTGCACAATTAAGAAACCAGTAAAAGTCTTACCTGAGAGGAACATACACCCGGAAGAAGCGGTCCACTGCAATAGCCATGAGACACAAAACTGAGACGAGGGTCAACAGGATGACCACGCAGCTGATGAAGAGACAGCCGTGGAATGAAGTCTTCATTCGTCCGTCCACCACCACAGCCAGTGGTATGGCCACGCAGCCAACCAGGAGGTCGGCCACAGCCAGAGAGACGATCAGGCAGAAGGTCGGCTGTCGAAGGCATTTACTGGTCCAAAGCGCCAAAACGACCAGCACGTTACCAAGACAGCAGCTAACAGCGATGAGCACTTCCAACAAGGTGTAGATCACTAGTTCCATAGTCATCTGAGCCATCTGTGCTTCCTATCTGGCTGATGTTTGATGGTGAACAGAGTCTGAATTTGTGTCTGAGTCTGAATGTGCTGTGCCGTGCCATTTATCGTTCATCTCAGTATTGTGAAACCATTGAGGAAGTCAATGGTCGCCCTGTTTTTTTTAACAAGTTTTGATGACACTCCGAAGATACTTTGCCTGTAAGCTATGCAACTGGATTTGTTGCAGGCTTATGTAATTATAATTGTTTGTCATTATATGGCTGCGTTTCACTTTTATTGCTGTGTTTTGTCTGACAAAAAATAAATCCAACTATAGACTGTTGCAATAGATATGTGAATGATAAGAGCCCTTATGTTAAAGTGTCTTGCAAATGCATTAAACCCCTTTGTGCTTTTCCTATTTTGTTGCATGACAACCAGGAATCAAAATAGTTTTTGGGACGAATCTATGTAATGGACCTACAAAAAATATTCAAAAATTGTCTAAATGAAATAGGAAATTCCAAGAAATAAAAAAACTGAAAAGTTGTGTGTGCATATTTATTCACCCCCTTTCTTTCTAATTTCTTGACAACAAATGTGAAATGTGCATTCCCATCAGCTAACAAAATAACCTTTAAATCATCTATAGCTGCTAAGAAATTTGAAGTTTTGTAATTATTGATAGAAGTTTCTCACAGTGTTAGGAACTCCTTGTTTTGAAACTACCACTCTTGAGCCTGATGGATAATTTGACCACATTCACACTGAAAACATCAAGGTCAACACATAATACTTTGTTACACATAAATTAAAAAAAAGAATTCAGTTCCTGTCTGACATCATGTATGTGAGAAAATAGATTAAAAATATTGCAATGGTAAAATGTTAAAAATCCGCCAACAAAAGAATAAAGGGGAGACCCGAAACAAATTTACGCATGCAGAACGCCCTCACCCATCTCATTAGAGCCATTATCTGCTGTAAAAGGAGCTGGTCTGTACATTTAATATTCAAAGCTGAACCCTGATTCATTTTTAATTGCGCTCCAATCATTTTATTAATTTGAACACTCACATCCTTTTGGAGGTTGACCGATTAATATCCACACAAAGGGTGACAGCGTAGCAGCGGAGTCTTTATGTCAGAGGGAAATTAATTCTGCATTAAACTGGGATGCTCTGTGAGGATGTTGAGAATAATTTTGTTTATCGGAACCGGTAATAGACGCTCTACTGTCATGTAATCCTACTGGCACATGCGCCAGCGGATCCCTGCAAGACCATAATCAAATTCATTACTGCTATTTGGAGATAATGTTTTGTGGTGTGGTGCAACTAGAAGAAGATCAGTGCCAGAAAGATGATGTATATGATAATCTATGATGGCATTTGTCTAATGGAGGGGTAGGCACGCGGTAGTATTACAAATGGCATCCTAGCAATAAGGTTGCAAGAGTTCTTTTGTAAATGTTAAAGTGTATTCTCATCCACATGCCAAATTATCTCTTTCACAGCCATTAGCAGTTATGCGGTCTGTTATTAACATTAGTTTGATTGATTTGTTTCCCCAGACGCGTTCTATGAAGACCCGCCCTACTCTGCCTCTGATTGCCTTCCTCGCAGAATTTGTTAGGTTTATTGCTGATGAACGAGATTGTTGGGAGGCTGATGGAGTTAATGTGTATTTGACTTCTGGAGGGATACTGAACTACTTGATTCTGCTAGGATAGACTAAGTATATTGTTCTTGCTTTCATAATTTGCTCTTAACTGTACCAAGCCTGCTTAAAGTGTTAGTGTTTGTTGCTGATTCTGTTGTTTGTGCTGTTGCTATAATCAGGAACTGCTTTGAGAGGTGTGGTTTAGTTTCAATAGGTCAATTGTCCTCTTAACTGCTAGGGGGAGTGGCTTACACATCTCAAGGATATATATACTCAGACCAAACAAACCTTTACTCCAGTGTAACTCAGGATACTGAACTTTTGATTCTCCTAGGATAGACTAAGTATATTGTTCTTGCTTTCATAATTTGCTAGTTTCAATAGGTCAATTGTCCTCTTAACTGCTAGGGGGAGTGGCTTACACTCCTGGCAGACAATGAGCAATCAGTAGGTAGGTCCTTAACCACTGCTGGTGGCTGGAAGCGTCGGGCAAACGAAGGCTAGGGCAAACAAAGGCAACAGGGCGACTTCTTCAAGCATCACTTCTCGAGCGTGTACTTGCGGGTCAGTAATTTGTTTATATTGACTACCATGTGTTTGCATCCTATTTCTGTCCATTCCTCTGTCCGGTGGTCACGTAGACAGTGGGTCACTCCCATGTGCCGTGACCCCACTAATCTCATCTATCCCACTCTCTCAGCCCATGGTGAACAAGTGGTGTCGGGGGGGCTTTGGAATTGCCAGTCGGCAGTGCCGAACGCTGAGTTCATCTCAGGCTACGCATCCTTGCTCTCCCTCAACTTTCTTGCTCTAACTGAGACCTGGATCACACCAGAAAACACCACCACACCCGCAGCTCTGCCAGATGTGTACTCCTTCTCTCACACTCCCAGAGCTGCGAGGCGAGGTGGTGGCACTGACCTGCTAATTTCCCCAAAATGGTCACTTATCCAGTCAAGCTCACCATTGCTGTTGTGTACCGCCCACCAGGCCCTCTTGGTGAGTTCCTGGAGGAGCTTGACACACTAGTCTCGCACTTCCATGACGATGGCTCCGCACTCATCATGCTTGGCGACTTCAACATCCAGACTGATAAGTTAGAACCACTGCTTTCCTTCCTCTCCTCCTTTGACCTCTACCACTCCTCTTCTCCTCCTACCCACAAGGCCGGCAACCAGCTGGATCTTATCTTCACTAGACACTGTTCTACTGCTAACCTCTCTGTCACTCCCCTCCAGCTCTCGGACCACTACTTCATGTCCTACTCCCTCTCCATCTCCTCTCCCCCCTTACTTCCTCCACCTACCCACATGGTTTCTACCCGTAGTCACCTCCGCTCCCTCTCCCCCGCTGATCTTTCCTCTTCCGTTACCTCTGCCCTCCCTGACCCTGAATCCTTCTCTCTCCTATCCCCCGATACTGCTACTGATCTTCTCCTCTGCACCCTTTCCTCCTCTTTGGACAACCTCTGTCCCTTCACCTCCAGGCCTGCACGCCCAACTCCTCCTGCCCCATGGCTGTGGGACTCAGTGCGTACTGATAGACGGAGCCTAAGAGCGGCTGAGCGTAAATGGAGAACAGGCAAACTCCCGGAGGACCTTCTTAACTTCCAATCTCTCCTTTCCACTTTTTCCTCCTCTCTAGCTACTGCTAAAGCGGCTTTTTTCCGCTCTAAAATCCTAACCTCTGCTTCCAATCCTAAAAAACTCTTTGAAACTTTCTCTTCACTCCTCCAACCCCCACCCCCTCCTCCTACTTCCTCCCTTCTCCCTGATGATTTCGCCAACTTCTTTGACAAGAAGGTAAACGATATCAGATCTTCCTTCTCTCAGCCCCCTCTCCCTCTCTACCCTCTCAGCTCTTCCCCCTCAGCTCCCCCTTCCCTCTCCACACCCCATCTTACCCTATTTTGCTCCCCTCTCCCCTAACGAGGTCCTCGACCTTGTTACATCTAACCGCCCCACCACGTGCTCCCTTGACCCGATCCCCCTTCTTCAGTCTATTGCGACTGAACTCCTTCCTTTCCTCACCCACCTCATCAACACATCTCTCATCTCGGGATGCTTTCCCTCGGCTTTCAAGACTTCTGAAAAAACCATCACTTGACCCCTCTGATGTCAAGAACTTCAGACCGGTTTCTCTTCTACCCTTTCTATCCAAAACACTTGAACGCACTGTCTCTAAACAACTGTCTTCCTACCTCCACCAGAACAACCTCTTGGACCCCCACCAGTCCGGGTTCAAGGTGGGTCACTCGTCAGAGACGGCCCTCCTTACAGTGACAGAGTCGCTTCACGCCGCGAGAGCGAACTCTCTCTCCTCTGTCCTGATTCTCCTGGACCTGTCAGCGGCGTTTGACACGGTGAACCACCAGATCCTCCTCTCCACCCTCGAGGGGATGGGCGTCTCAGGCTCTGCACTCTCCCTGTTTGCATCCTACCTGACAGGCCGATCCTATCAGGTGACATGGAGGGGGGCCGTGTCGGAACCACGCATGCTGACTACGGGGGTTCCACAAGGTTCAGTTCTGAGCCCCCTTCTCTTCTCGCTCTACACAACATCTCTGGGTTCTGTTATTCGCTCGCATGACTTCTCTTACCATTGTTATGCCGATGACACCCAGCTGGTCTTGTCATTTCCTCCCGGTGACACCCAAGTGGAGGCACGCATTGCTGCGCTATACTTTTGCTCTGGTTTATGCTTTTAGGTGCTTGTTTAAGAAAGGAGATGCACTTATGACTTCTGGTGACTAGTAGTTCTCTTGAATACCTATGTTGAATACACTTCCTGTAAGTCGCTTTGGATAAAAGCATCTGCTAAATGACTGTAATGTAATGTAATGTAATGATTTCAACTCTGATGTGAATTTTTTTATAAGGATGGCAGCCTTCTTTTTAAATGCTTTCATATATTTATTTTTTGAAATATTGCGCGTTGCCTATATTGGTGGAATAAAATTACAGATCTGTTGGAAATTTCAATTTGTCTTGGTGTCATGATTAGACTTAATGTAAACTTTAATGATGAAATGGCAAAGTGATTAAGAGGAACAATAAAGAAATGGCACTTTATATCAAAAAGGTTAATGTCATCTTATTATTTTACAGGCCAAAACAACCCCTTATTTTGTGTTTACTTAAAACATAGTGTCTATTTACATGTTTCATCTGTAGCAACATCAAAAGGTTATGCCGATAATTTACCAATACTTTATCAATACTTTGTGGAACAAAGTACCATCATTTCTCAGTCATGTTACCTTCATTGTTAACATGTTACTACAGGACTACAAAGGGGAACTTTTAAATTATTGATAATTAATTACTGGATCGACCTAAGAGGGGAAGAAAAGAAACAAACTGCAATGAAGAAATGGATGCAATAAGTGCATCAAATGCAGTATAATGTTTTTGAGTGCTGAACCAATATGTTGGATACAGCAGTATGTTTGACATTTATAGCCATTGCGGCTTCAGATTAGAAGTGATAATACATGCCACTGGAGCTAATGAATGAAGAGCCGCAATAAAACTGATTCAGTGTCAGCCCATGAACCCTCTAATACTAAGACCAGAGCCTGAGATCATACGTCCTAAAAGAGCATCCTGAGTCATCGCTTTCTATATGAAAAAATGTCGGACTGTATCAGACTGCGTATATTTACTGGCAGACATTGAATTTGCTTTCCTAAGCAACTGAAGCCCATCTCATTGATTGCCTGCTCAGTGATACTTGTTGCCAAATTCTTTTCAATCTCTGACAGACACGTTTTTAAGTAATTGAACATTTGGATCAAATTCCTACCTGCAGTTTACTCTGCAGTGTCGCAGTTATAGAAATGTTTGAGAGAAAAAAATGCACAATTGAAATGAAATGCCTCTTAAACATTTATGAAAGAAACACCACTTCAATGTGTAGATTCAAACATCATAACTGATCGTACATGCTGAAAGAATTTAAGGTTTTTGCAGCAGATGTTACTACATTGAAATATGAATTTGCTGATGTTAGTAGATTGAAAAAATAATTTGAACCTTAATCGCCATATTAACTCCAATTTACCCATGTGTCTTTCTTATTGATGTTGCACAATTACATTAGAACATGAGTGTACTTTAGGTCATCAGTCTAACTAATTAATTAACCCACATGATGGGCAAATAAACCTTCATAAAGTCAATAAAATGTTTAAAGGCTATTAAGCACATGCATTAATGCCCGTAGTTAGTGTGATGAAACACACAGATACTTTACATTTAAAATGAGTGGTTTGACATTTTGAGAATTTTTTTGTTGTTGATTAGAGTTAAATTAGAGGATTTATACCGCTCTCATATCTGTCCATCAAATACAAGGCTACCCAACAAGTGGTTATCTTATCTAAGCATAAAGACTGGGCAAAGGGGGAGACAGCTAGCCTTGCCTATGTCAAAAGGTGACAAAATAAGTCAGTAAGTCCCCATTCAACCAAACTGCATTGTGAATCACATTTCGACTATTTCTCAAGCACATCTTTTTTCTGGCACTGAACTTTCATCGACTAACTTGCATGCTATTGGCAATAAAGGTAATGAGATACAAACAGCTCTAGTGCGTATCAATCTTCAGCTGAGAGCTTTTTTATTATAAACACCCTTATCAAAATGCATCCTGTCAGTTATTACGTAGAGACCACAGCTCCTCTCAGAAACCACACACACATACAAAAGCTTAATGTGAGCAGAACTATTGCAGCAGGATACTGCAGAAAGCAAAGTCCCTCCCCTTGATTTTATGAACCGGTTTTATAGAGTAGTGAGAGAGAGAGAGAGGTAGAGAGAGCCGGTAAGGATGTAGAGGAGGAATGATGTGCTGGTATCCCGTCTGGCTTAAAGCTTGAACAACATGCTAAGGATAAATTGTCAAACATCTTTTCAGGAGCACAAGGGACTCGCATCGTACAAATATGGCAAAGAGAAAAAGTACTTCTTTCATCTAGAGAACACAATGGAAGATGACAAAAGCCAAAGTGGAGGCAAGAAGTTTTAACAACCGATCTTGAGTTTTCTTTACAATCTGAGCCAAGGTAAACTGTGAATCGTAAAAATGTCTTCTTCTCCTGGTATCACGCCTCGGGAACATGTGGACATGTTGTACATCTCCATTGAGACAGCTATTGCCCTGGCCTCTGTGGTGGGGAATGTGCTGGTGGTGCTGGCTGTGTGTGTGAACCGGGATCTCCGCAACACCACCTTCTGCTTCATTGTGTCCCTGGCCGTGGCTGATATCGCTGTGGGGGTTTTGGTCATCCCTCTGGCTATAATCATCAGTCTGGGATTTAACACTCAGTTCTACACCTGCCTCTTCCTGTCCTGCCTGTTGCTGATAATCACCCAGAGCTCCATCCTTTCCCTGCTGGCTATCGCCATCGACCGATACCTGCGCCTCAAGATTCCCACCAGGTGAGGAACTGTTGTAAAACTAGTTGTATAATTTTCCCAGGATTTAAACACAGTAACAGAAAGTAGAGAGTAGTTTGGTTAACATTGTGTTTGGATGATGACTGTGGTGATGACATTGGTTAGAAAAGTATTACAGTATCAATTTGCTGTAATTGTTGACAGTCTGTTTACGGTTAAAACAATAAAATATTCATAATTGAGAGAAATAGGAAGCGGATGTCAGTATTACCCATGGCTGGTTGTGATTGCCTTTTCCAGTATGTTGCAGCTTTCATGATAAAAATTGCCTCGGAAATATTTTACTGACACAAATGTTATTTATTCACAAGCCTGTTTTCACAAGAATTATTTTAATACCTCATTACACAGCATATATCACTGCCATACAAGTACAATTTACTTATTTTACTCACTATAACAAAAATGTCTCTCAGAATCAACATAGTGCTGAATTGAATTCCTTCTTTAGACAACAAAAGCCTTCAATTTATTGATTTATCCTTCTATATCTAAATTTGCCGTAACAGTTTCTTTTTTTTAATTGCTTCTGGCATCAGGGAGCTAAATGTGTGCTTTTAGCATCAGACAGTCAATCTGGCGGAAGTGTGTAACAGCTCTGACTTGGTACCATAGATCCTTGTCTGGTTTAATGCAAATCAATGGGCTAGACATCAAAAGCTTTTAAGCAAATGAAAAGTCCCTGCCTGCCTAAATAACTGACAAAGGCACAGTTTGTCAAACGACTTTGGGAGTGGCCCATACTACATTTTGTTTGCTGATGTCAAAAGCTGGCACTTGAGAAAAATCCTTCCGGACAATAATCTATAAACCCTAACGCTATGGACTGGGGTGTTAAAAAAAAAAAAAAAAAAAAAATATATATATATATATATATATATACACACACACACTACTGTAGAAGGACTGTATGTATGTATCCGTTTAAGTCACTTGTGTTCTCATAACTCTGCTCAGGTACAGCACCATAGTGACCCAGAGGAGGGCATATGTGGCTGTTTGTCTGTGTTGGATCCTCTCCTTCCTCACTGGATTGGTTCCAATGATTGGATGGAATAACCGCGATGCTCAAGGAAACTTCAGCAGCTCCAGCGTCATTGTCTGTGAATTCACCGCTGTCATGAGGATGGACTACATGGTGTACTTCAATTTCTTCGGCTGGGTGGTGGTGCCGCTGTCCGTAATGATCGGCCTGTACGCCGAGATCTTCAGGGTGATCCGCAAGCAGCTCAATAAGCGTGCTGAGGCCACGTGTGACGGAGAAAGGTACTATCGGAAGGAGCTGAAGCTGGCCAAATCTCTGGCCTTGGTGGTCTTTCTCTTTGCTGTGTGCTGGCTGCCAATACACATCATGAACTGCATTGACTTCTTCTGCCCAAAGTGTTCCATACCAAAGTTTGCCATGTACTTCGGCATTTTCATGTCCCACGTGAACTCAGCACTCAACCCAATGGTTTATGCATTCAGGATACAGCCGTTCCGTGTCACGCTGATCAAGATCAATCAACGCTGCATGTTATGTAAATCCACGGAGCCCACCCCGTGTCCCATCAGCACACCGGCTCTGGCGAAGAAAGTGGACGTAGACCTGTAACAAGGACTGAAGCGCCACTGTGGTTTACAGAGAGATGGTGCACCAATGACACTCAAGTGATTATGTGATATTGGGAATATCAACTCTTTAACGATCACTAAAGCGAAGCACTTCCTTGAGTCATGGGACAAGTTCATATCTGGCCCATTATTAATTCATTGACACAGTTTGATTTTAAGAAAATTTGCCTGCAATCAAGAGAAGACTATAATTAACTTGCATTATTTGTTTTCACTTAAGGTTTCCTTGATTGATTCATATTGAATTATTATAAATATGTCAACATAATAAGTGATGCAACAAACTTTCATGTTCATAGAGCTCTTCGGAAATTCACAAAAATGAACATGCATAGCGTCTTCATTTATTATGCTAATGTTTCATCAACAACAATTCAAACACATTTTAAACTAGACTAAGAGTCTACAGATGTGCCAGCATCTCTGTGAGGCTGTATTTAGGTACAACGGTGCTTTGAGCTAAATGCTAACATGATGATGCTAAGCAGGTATACTGCAACGCTGAAGTGCCAATAACTGCAGTTTATCAAAAGGCCACTTGAGGCTGGCTGCAAAAGCGAGCTCATGTTAAAATGTCAAACTAAACAGCAGAAATGAACATGTTATTAGGCTTAAAGATTTGCATAATAATAGCATGGCCGCTTTGAAGGACAGGTGGGTGCCGTCTAAGGACGCTAGGTGCTAGCTGTCTGCTAGCTGTCCACTCTGCTGCGTCACCAGGACCGGCCTTAACTCCACCCACAATCCACCACTTTGCACATTTTTAGAGTTAGGCTGTGTCATCAATGACAAGATGGCGACGTCCACGGCATCCAACTTTGAGCTACACAATGGCTCTTCAGAAACCTACATGTGACGTAAAAGAGACTTCATCCATATTTTATAGAGTCTATGGTATTATGTTAACCATCTTAGTTTAGCGTATTAGCATGCTGACATTCGATAATTAGCACTAACCAACATCCGTTATGCAAGAATTTGATCATAGGCCAAAGTATTTTATTAAAATTAAAATTATAACAGGTCATCCTGAGGGGAACATGACATTCTGTATCAAATTTCACATCAACCTATTATGAAGAGAGAGATAATTCACTGGATAAGTAATACACTTTGACCTGCTATTGGCGCTAGAAGAAAAGTCAGGAGATCACCAAAGTCGTTGGGATTCGCCATATATGTCTCTACTATTTATCAGGACAATCCATCACACAGATACACAGACGTTTAGATGTTTTAATCAAATCAAGTGGTGGATTTACGGACAGAGTGTTAGCATGTGAGATTTGACTTGGCACAACTTTCACTGGATGTTCGAGTCGTCATCCGAACAAAAGCGAAGGGTCAGATTTATTGGGTAGAATCAATAGAGAGGACAGTGTGTTCTGATATTTTATGTTTTACAGAAACCCATTCAATATAAAGAGAAGTAGAAGGGCGCTGCCTGGAATGCAAATTAACTATAAAGTCACTAAACCAAATGGAAAAGAACTCTGGCAACATTATAAGCAATCTGGAAAAGTAGTCTTTATCACAGGATCTCTTCAGCTAATTCATCTAGTTTCAGGCATATTTCAATAGCTGTGGCAGACATTTGAGCACATTACCCAGAGAGCTTTATGCCGAAGTGATTTAACTCTAAAGCTTCTGCTGAAGCTGCCTCAGATCTGCTTTGTCATCAGTTTGACTCTTGCCCGGTTTCTGTCCATGTAACACTACTTCCACTCACAGATCTTAACGAAGAAAAAAAAGCTTTTAACTGAATCTGGTTTAGAATACGAATGGGTACATTTTTTTAGCATTTGATATGTGGGTTTTGTGTGGATATGGTAGTGAGGCCCACAGATATATTTATTTTTCTCGTATTTATGCTGCGCCAACCTGAGACGTTCATGCAAGAACATGCTGGCGTCATATCAAAACGTATGTCACCATCTGTCGCCTTCATCCTTGATGAGGGATTTGAAACTGCTGAGTGTGGTCTAATCCCCAGCCCTCGTCTTAGTGAGGGAGGTGCTGAATAACCAACCAGACTCTACCAACTTCACAACACACACTCCTGTGGCTGGTGGCCTGTCGAATGCTGAAGGGGCACAAGCATGGTGTAGCCGTGGAAACAAAAAAAGCAAAGAGACTCAATTTTGTTTGAGCATCTTATCTGATCATAAACTAATCTACTTTGAGGTAAGACCCTTCATCTTCATCCCAAAAAAACAGCTGCAAATTCAGAATTTGTGAAGCTTCATATAACTGTATTTTAATCTCCAAAAGCAATACTTTTATCTTTTTGATATTCTCAATTAACTGAGGGAAATTTGCAGCACCGAACTACTATCAAATGGCTGACGCAGACGCAGCAGGTGGTGGCCAAGACCTGGAGGATCCGGAGGAAGATCTGGATAGCGAACACAAGGCCCTGATACACTTTGGTAAATACTATGAAGCCCAGCAAGCGCTACCTTGGGAGCAGTGGACCTTCAGAGAAAAGGCAAACTTTTGTATTGACCGCATCTTCCTTGGGTTCTTGGTCATTTTTCTCATCATGTTACTGGGAGAATTTGGCTTTAAAATGTGGTATGTGACAAACGTGAATAAGATTGCAGAGTTTGTGTCAGATTCGATGGTCTTTCTGTTGGACTGGCTCTTCGCCCAGGAGAGACAGGAGGAGCTTTTTGAATTGTAGGTTGTGAATGGAGGGTGACCACTTCATGGTATAATCATGTTATTATGTTTTCTACATTGTGGTATTACAAATACCCAATAAAGAATAAGAACTTAATCTTAACTAGAGATACAGCAATGTATTGATAATGATTTCTGAACTGTTTTGATGTTGAATTAATGGAAATAAATAATGCAATCAACTAAATCATTGTTCTGTCATACAGTATACTGCACACACCAAATTTAAGAATTGCAACATTGCAAACTGCTCAAACTTCATGTGTGTTTCCCCAAAAAAGTCACACATTCAAAGCTAATTACGGGACAATTACAGGGGAACTATTATGTTTCAAGAGGTTTAATTTGGGCTCCTCTACACAGTTTTGTAGTAGTTCTACGTCACTTAAGTATTTCCATTATTTGCTACTGTAAAGCTTTTTTAGAGGCACATATTGTAGTTTTTGTTCCATTACATTAGTTTGACACCAAGTAGCCAGTTACTTATTATTTATTATTATTTGCAAAGAATAAGCTCATATTATGCAGAGAAGATCATCCAACCCAATTGTTATAACATCTATTTTGACCAGCTACTACATCAAAAAGCTATAAAATGCATCAGTAATAATAATCCTATAATAGAATTTAACATTCTGAAAGGGTTATTTCTGCTGCTTAGTGAGTTATTATGATACTTAAAGTACAATTTACCGGAAATACTACATTTGTACTTCAACAATATTATGAATGAAGAATTTTGGCAACATTGAGTTGTTGCCACTTTCACTTTTAAATACATCAATACTTCTGGCACTACGGTAATGAAGTACACAGTGCCTCACATTTCAGACATAGATTGTACTGTCAATATAAAAGAATTACAAGATAAACTGTTGACATACGGTATATCTTACACCAATTAAAAAGCTAACAGTAAATTGATAGGCAACAATTTTGACAATTGTCGAAGTCATTTTTAATGAAAAGAATTAGAAAATTTGATGGTTTTAGCTTCTCACAAGTGCAGGATTTGCTTTTCCTTTTATTTATTCATTAATTAAATTATGATAATATACTATTTTGGTCGTTTTCTTTTAAGTTTATCCACATTGAGTACTTTAACATTAATACTTTAAGTACATTTACTTCATTATACTTACATACTATGACTTATGTTCAGTGCCAAACTTAAATTATTTTTACAGCACCACAGTAGTTACCAACTAAAGGATCTGAATAATTAATCAACCACTGCACACTTGAAATACACACTAGTGGTATAAAGTTGTACAGCTTGTCCTCTATTGCAGATTATCTTATTGCATTACTTACAACAATAATGCAAAAAAAAATAATACAAATGATAATTAAAAAAAAAATGTAAGAACGCAATTTATTTTGTTATAGAAAGTGTTGAGCGTTGTTATTAAAATACCAAATAAGTGCAGTGTTATTAAATAAAGGGGTAAATGGGTACATTTCTGCAGCTCATGTATTCACACTCGTTCATTGGTTGATCAAAACGCTGACGTCAGCGTCTGTCTAAATGGACCAATCAAATCATCACGTTACAGTCATACGTAACTTCCGGTCCCTCCTCGTCCTCTTCTCCGGATATTTTCTTAGCGTGACCGACGTTTCGTGTCTGTTTAGACTTAAAGTAAGTCCAAAAATGTAGCGTTTTGAAATGTCAGTGTGTAAACGAGTTGATGTTAACGTTGTTTGTGGTGCAACATGTACTAGAGGGTGGGGTTTATTGAGTGAAATGTGTGGTGCTGCGGGCCCAGAAGCTGCTGTCACGAATGGAGGACAGATGGCGTTGTTAGAGGAGCCCTGGCCGCCATGTTGCTTCTGGTCCTCTAAAACACATGGTGGTCTATGCAGGGAGTACACTTCACATGTGTAACATTACACCACGTGTTTGTGACATTAAGTTATAAATAAACATGCATTTCATCACAGTAGAGGTGGTGCAAGAGTGGACTGTATCAGGAGTATCTGCTAATACTACATTAAGGTGTTTTCTTTTTTTTAGAATAAAGATATTTATATACAGTTGGATCTGAAGTGAAAAATTAATCATTAAGTGTGAATATTACTGTTTTCTTTAGTCTTCAAATGTAAGAATTTGTGTCTTATTTTGTTGACACAAATAAATAATAATTTCCCCATTGTGGGACTAATAAAGGCTTAATTATTATTTATTAAATCTGAATACATCAACCTGGGCTTTAGGACATTTTTGTGCATTTTATATTCCAAACTAGCCATTGAGGTAATAATCAGCGGCCTAATTGATGATGGGATTCCTCATCAGCTTAATTATTTAAAAAAAATTTATCCACTAAACCAGTGGTTCTCAAATGGGGGTATGTGTACCCCTGGGGGTACGTGAGATTTTTAAAAAATATATTTAAAA
Organism: Anoplopoma fimbria; assembly: GCF_027596085.1. NCBI lineage: Eukaryota > Metazoa > Chordata > Actinopteri > Perciformes > Anoplopomatidae > Anoplopoma > Anoplopoma fimbria. Next base: position 22,551,532 of record NC_072465.1, on the reverse strand, counting down.
TTAGCATCCATTCAAAAATCCTTTAAAAATTGTTATTTAATAAATATTCAATAAAATATAAGTATGTAAGTTGTAAGTTCATAAACTGAATTTAATGCAACGATGCAATCTTCAGTGTTGACAGTTTAATAAATCAGACACTGATGGCACAGCGCTGTGTATTGCATCTTTTTTTCAACCAAAAATGCTTTGCGCTGGTTAGGGGGTACTTGGCTAAAAAAGTATTTCACAGGGGGGGTACATCACTGAAAAAAGGTTGAGAACCATTGCACTAAACTATGGAATTGGCTGTTTTTAAGATGAAGGTAAAATACATTTGTCTTTATTTGTGGTGTTTTCTAACTCACTTTATTGGGATGAATGATAAAGTTCCAGCAGGTTTTAACATGTGCGAGCCTGTAGGTAGAGATGCGGGTAGTCTTTATTATTTTTACTCTTTCAGACTTGATGTCAGAGTTCCATAACTTTTGCTGTCACACACACAAATTGTTCATTTTGTGCGTCTCGTCTGTCATTACAGAATGCGTTACGTGGCCGCTTACCTCCTGGCTGTGCTCGGTGGAAACACCAGCCCCTCTTCCAAGGACATCAAGGCCATCTTGGGCAGCGTAGGAATTGAGGCCGATGACGAACGCCTAAACAAGGTATGACATTTGACAGCGCCTTAATCAATTACAAAAACTGCCACAGATTCTCATGGTTAAAGTTGACTCTTACATTTCTCTTTAGGTCATTAGTGAACTTAATGGGAAAAACATCAATGAAGTCATGAACTCAGGTAAGGACCTCTTAGTGAACATGCATTGAAGCTTTCAAGATGTTTGTTCATGGAGGAGTGCTATAATTAGATGTTCTTTCCTTTGTCCACAGGCCTCTCTAAGTTAGCCTCCGTACCAGCAGGTGGTGCTGTTGCGGCTCCTGCAGCTGCTGCTGGTGGGGTCGCTGCAGCTGGGGCTGCGCCTGCTGTTGGTATGTGCACGCCCCTCATTCTTAGCTTAGCTGTTTTCAGTTTCTGTAGGAGAATTAACATTTATTATTGCATGTTTATAGCCTTTGCAAATTACTCTGACTGCAAATGGCAGTCCTACAACAAAATGTGGCTATATTTGACATAAGGGCTGCTAAATATTCTTCCTGAAGTCTGTCTGTAGTATTGACTGTTGTCTTTGTCTGTCTCGTTTCCAGCGGAAGAGAAAAAGGAAGAGAAGAAAGAGGAATCGGAAGAGTCAGATGAAGATATGGGCTTCGGGCTCTTTGATTAATCAGTGTTCTCTGTGTTTAAAAAGCAATAAAAACGTAAAAGGTTTACACTAATCACATTGTCTTTGTGTCCTCTATTAGTGGTTTGAAATAGCGCTCACAAATGATGACTGTGCAACTGTTATTATTCCAAAAGACATTAACGGTTCTAGAAATATATTGTCTGGCTTTCAGGGTTTGATGTTGAAAGTTGTTTGTCATCAGTTAAAAATAGTCCAGACAGTGCAACCTGTCATCATTAGGCAATCAGGACCCTGCATGTGGTCAGTCTGTCCTGCTGTTGGTCAAAACCACATAATGGCTCCAGTGATGATCCAACACTGAAAGGGTCCAACCACAATTCAAAAACCTGCTGCCACTTTACAGTTTTGTCATTTAATGTATTCATCAGTCAATGTATTATAATGGCTTAAATTTTTTTAAACATTTAGTATTGTTAGTGAACAGCAGTAAAAACAAGCCTGTTTACATAAATCATAAGAGAAACAAAATACTGTTTTTCATGTGTAATTTAGTGATGTTTTTTTCACGAAAACTGATTGTGTGGTCAAACAACTCGTAGCTTTGTTTTTTCCCCCATGTCATACACAGACAGACTTGAGTTTAAATGATTTTAGTAAGGTAATGGTCAAAAGGTTCTTGACTAATTAAAGACATCAAGGAGCTGGTAAAGTTCCTCAATAAGCAAGGACTTATGTAATCTCCATTAGGAGTTTGTCACGTTGAAAATATACTTTTTAATTCGTAATGGCTGAAGTCCAGATACAGAGAACTGGTGGCCACCATTAATGTTATTAATTACAACTCTTCTATGATCCAACAGTCTGTTTTGAAAAATAGGCCAATGATAAAGTATTTGCACCGATACGATAGAGTCAGGACTCTGGATACGTGCTGTATGAATGTGAGTCATCAGTCACATCACAATTGATCTTTTGTTATTTCATTTTAACTTTGATTGCATGGCAGATATGTTTTAGTCACTGGACTCGTCAACACTGTTGAGTAATCCTGAAATGCTACCATAAATTTTCCACGACCTGTTCACCTGTTTTTGTCTTACCTGACAGTCACAGTCAAGGTATTAAATTTAGGTCAAGCCGTCACTTTTACTGTTACGCAACCACTCTGAGCTTAAAGAAAAAAAACAAACACTTGAATGTATTATGTATTGAACACTTCACATTGACACAAACTCCCTTTCACATGGCAGTGAATGAGGACGGGAGGACCACTGTGTTCAATAATAATTAATAATAATTAAGCCTTTATTAGTCCCACAATGGGGAAATTCAGTTCTCTGCATTTGACCCATCCCGGAGGAGCAGTGGGCTGCAATGAAGCGCCCGGGGAGCAATTTTGGGGTTGGGTGTCTTGCTCAAGGACACCTCGGCATGTTGCCTGTAGAGGGGTTCGAACCACTGACCTTGTGGTTGCAGGTCAAGCGCTCTACCTCATGTGCCACAGCCGCCCAATGAGCAGTCTTTTAATATTTTTCTCCATTCGCTTCTGCCACCATTGTTTCCCTGAAGTATGCAAGAACATGTGTTGCGTAGCACCGTGCTTCCGAATACACAAGAATCCCTTGTGAGCCCATTAGCTCTGGAAGGCCTCCTCTTGCCTGCAGGGGAAACCTGTTCCACAGGTGAGAGTCATCACTGCATGCTCCAACCATGTTACTGACAGACTGTCACATCTCATAAGTACATTGCTGCACAATTATAGATCTAGTCAGTAATCTCTACAAATGTAATACGCACAAACACGTCTGATGTTTAGCTGATCAACCCACACTGTGCATACGGTTGCAGCAGTTACTGCCCTGACCTGTTCATTTCAGTCTTGCAGGAATGAAGTAGTTTGTTTTTACAAGGCAGTCAAGGTCTTGTTGGTTCCTTTTCACAACTAGCCGTGCTCTATAGAACAGGGCAGAAGTTCCGAACCTTTTTGACTTGTGGACCTTTTAAATGCTGCTGCTAGCGAAACTTGGTTGCATATTGTGTGTCCTGTGTTTAAAAAACAATACAAATGTATAGGTGTGTGTGTGTGTGTGTGTGTGTGTGTGTGTGTGTGTGTGTGTGTGTGTGTGTTTATATATATACACATCTCAACCAACACCAACAGCTGTATTAAGACATACTCCCATCCAAAAGCAACTGCAAAATTAGCCTCCAGCTGTTTAACATAACTCATTTCATTAGACGTCATCTTCTCTTCTAGTGGAGTAGGGAGAGTGGATTCTCTGGTATAAAGGTGCACTCAGTAGCATGCAGACCTCTGCCAGGTATGTCTGCAAAGAGCACTGCTGTATTGTGTGACTGAATGAATACAGCCCTAGGTTGTAAGGCGTCATAAAACGAATGTCTTTCAAACTCCAAACACAAGCGGTGACGTTTGCAAGCAATCGGCTCGAAGTTGACGTATAAGACATGTAATACGATCTTGCCAAAAAACCCAAAATAAAACTCACCAACACTCTGCTGTGGCGATGAACTCTACTAGCTGTTAGCTAAACACACCGACTAACACAAAACACTAAAAGTGAGCAGACTGTTTTCCCCCACTGTGTCTGTGGGCGCTAAAGTAGTAGTAGTGTTTTGAGAAAGTGTGAGTCACTGCAACAGTGAGAGGTCCATAACTGGCCACTCAAAATATTAATGCAATTTGCTTCAGCGGAATGCAAGATTAGCCGTGGACAGACACAGAGATGCGCACTCACTCACTCACTCACTCACTCACGGACACAAAGGAGTAATCACATGATTCTCCTGGTGGAGACAATAACTACAGAAGAACAACGCCAGTTATTGATATATGGTTTCATGATGACAAAAAAATGCAAAATTCAACATTAAATTAAATATATTTTATTTGAGTATGCAATATGAATGCCAGCATTCATATCAACAAACAGAATTGTGTCACATTTCAGAGTAGCTTCTATTAGAAACAAAGATTTGCTTATTTTGAAATCCTAAAAATGTAAAACAAATATTGCACAGAGGTGTCTACCTTATATACATCAAAGGTTATTGCATGGCTTGTTTGTATCACTACAAATCAATGTACAAACCTTATAGAAGTCAATGTTGGATTTGTAAAAAAAAAAAAAAGTCATCACATCTTCATTTTCATTGTAGAATCAGCTTTTTGAGAGACTCAAATATGTCCATGTTTTAAGGGACTGTGCTTCTTCGTAAATTGATCTCCCAGTCAACACTTTGAAAAGTAAACATTCAAATCTACCAAAGCCATCCAACTGGTTTTTCAGGAAATTGCAGCAGAATTACACAATTTTTCTATCACAAAATGGTAAAAATTCGAATGTATATACGAATGAATACAAGCTTAAAATTTGTGTTAGGTTGTGTTTGTGTTCTTAAAAGGAGAAATGCATGGTTGCAACACATCCTGAACCACATCTGTGGTGCTGAGAAAAGTTGAGCACTTCACTTGAAGCAAGTTACTTTTTTTTTGTTGTTGTTACATGGTTCCCTCTCACTCTGGCATGGAGGGGCATGTGGCGTCGTCAGACCCTGGATGATCTGTACACGCCTGAAAAAGAAAAAGAAAAGCGTTTAGGTTTTTATGCTGTACCATTTTTTTCTTATAAAAGCTGAATCATTATGCGGTTTAAATATAAAAAAAGAGCACCTGTTGGTATTCAAATCGGTCGAGTAGATAACGGTTCCCCAGGCAGGTGATGTGACCTATGTTCTGTTTGGAGAGCCCGATTATTCTGGCTGTAAAGTCGAGAGTAAAGGCCAACTTGACCAGCTCAGGTGCTGTCGGCAGGACGGCGGGAGGATCGTGGATCGGCGACCCTTCTGTCTCCAGATACGCATCGGCCAGCTTCTGGAAGGACGAGTACGACATCCCCTGGAAGAAGTTGATCAGGTCGGGGTTGTCCTTCAGCTGGAGGGGATGAGGAGAAGGAAGGCCGTCAGTAAATACCGAACACTTTGACCTATCGGGGGTTTTACTGCTAATGATCACGCACTGTAAAAGGACAAACACACCATGAAATCGCCTGTAATATATTTGTATATTTCTATTATTCCAGCAGGTGACTGACCAAACATATTCTTCATTTATCAATAAATCTGCAGATTATTTTCATGACCATTTTAAAAAAGTTGAGAATCACAAATTCCTTAAGCCCAAGGTGGTGTCATCATATTGCCTGTTTTGTCTGATCAAGTCAAATTCGAAGCAAGTCACATGACGTACTTTGTTTTGATAGCAGACCTCGTGACTCTCTGGACTACTATCACTGTTTCACACCCTCCCTCTGTCAAAAGGGTGATGAATGTTTTAACTCATGCAGAGGTTAAGATCAGAACAGGAAGAGCTGCTGCACCAGAAAACACCAAAGTCACTCACTAAGTAGCACAGGTTGCTGTTGTGCTTGTTTCATGGAGTTTGTACTTTTTATGATCATTACTTTATGACACTGTTTATGGTTTAGTGAAGTGCTTTTGCTTTCTGTAGAAACAGCTGAAGCCCCAAAATACTCATACATACATTAACGTATTACATAGAACCCACTCTGTCTGAAGCATTTAAGGCAAATTATCATGTAAATATACCCAAATTATTAAACGCTACACAGAGTTTCATCAAAACTCAAAACAGAAATGAATACCAACCTTGCAATCTATGGCATCACCCTCCTTCTTTGTCAAAGCAATGATCCTGTCGATTACTTCCTCTGAGAGAAAACAAGAAGAATATTAATTAATAAGCTCATAAAGTTATGGGAAATCATGTCATCTTTTGGTTATTATAAAATGCAGAACTAAAATGCGCAGACAAGAGAAATTACACAATGACACACGACATTACACACTACATTTATCAGAGAAATGCTGTTTATTGTCTGATGTGCATTAAACCGAATGGCTTTGTTTTATCACAACATTTTCTGTCATATTAAAAAGTGTTTCTAAATGATACTTTGATAAAGAACTTGAAATTGAAAGTGAAAATGTTTCTCACCATCAGATAGAGGTGGAACTTCCTCTTTTACTTGGACCTCGTGGACTATTTTTTCCAGTTCCTCTGACACCTTCTCGTAGTAATGGTATGTCGGTTCCACGCTGACAGCTGCAAACAAATAATCAGTTTATTGTAAATGCACTTCTGCAGGAACAGCATGGAACTTCCACTATTCCTGGTATACAGATATTTTAAAAGTGAATCATATGTAATTTGTTATACCACAGAAATAAGTTTCATTTATCCAATCAGGTTAAATCATCAAACTTACCTTCCACTCGAGTGATGTCAGCATGGTTGAGCTCTTTACAAAGTTTTTGTTTTGACAGAGATGACCGCCTTTTGGAGAACCTTCTTCTAATAGATCTCGTTGACTTTTTTTTCTGTGAATTGACTGTGATTGTGGGCAGGCAGGTGGTCCCGGTGTCAGAGGCCTCTTCCACTGAGGAGGCCTCTGGTACCTCCGATGGATTCGCCTGCTCTTCATCTTTCTCCTCGTTCACCTTCCGAGAGAAAATACCCAGGAAGCTTTTCCAAAGTGAGGGCTTCTTGTTCTTCTTTGATTTTTTCATGGGTTTCTCCGGTTTCTCCGGTTTCTCCGGACGTGTCTCGGGCTGATCTGCGGGGGTTTCAAACGCAAAAATTTCGTGATCTCCCCGTCGTTTGGTCCATCGGCCAAGTGAAGGGAAGGGTCGCTGGAATGTCGTCTTTGCTTTTTTGGCATCGTCACCCACTTTTGTTCCCCCCCTGCCTTCCTGTAGGCCATTGACCCGTCATTGAGGCTGAGGCTGCGCTTGACATATACCTCCAGGAGACGTATTGTATCCTTGTGCGGCACATGAATCAGCTGGCTGTTATTGTGCCTGTGTGTGTTTGTATGTGTTTCCATGGTTGGACGACTACAGGAAAGAGAAAACATCAGACAAACAATAGGTTAACAAGGGTGTTGTGCATCATCATTTTCAGTTTTCAGTCAGAAAATACTTATAAGTATAAACAATAAGTTGATCATTCAATAAGTCGATCAGCAGAAAAATAGCTTTGTCGCTTTTACTGTCTTATGTAATAATAAAGTGAATATCTTTGGGATTCAAAGATGCCAATTCGGGCATTTTTCACTATTTTCTGACATGAAATAGACCATAAGATTAGTTACTAATCAAATAATAAAAAGAATCAAGTTAATAATTAAATAAGTTAGTTAAGAATAAAATAATAAAAAACAATCATTAAAATAATCAGCAGATTAAATGATAATCAAACATATCAGTTTCAGTAGTTGCATCTAAGTCTTATTTTTTTTTATCATCAATTCACTTGCCAATTAATGTGTTGTTCTTAATCATTTGGTCGTAAACAATAGTGACTAGCTCTCACCACAAATCCATTAAACCCATGTTGATTTATTCAAATAGCTTATTTGTCTGACCAACAGAAGAAAAAAAAACCCCAAAGGTATTCAGTTTATCATCACAGGAGCTGGAACAACTTCTTTTTTTTTATTTTTTTAAATGACTTAAATAATTAAGCAATTATAAAAAAAAAAAAACAAAAGACTAACTAATCTCGTGGATTGATCGTTAATCCTTCCATCTTTAAAACTACATCTACAGCGAACATACTTGTTTACAACTTGTTTATTACATCGACCAGAGAGACGATGCAGCTGCAGAAATGCTTTCAAAACCAGAGGAAATAGGAGGAACTATACAGCGAGAGTACAGGAGACAAATGTCACTGAAGAAATCATTAAATGTCACTGAAGAAAAGAAGCTCTTGTATCTATGCACTCACCTCATGTCATTCATCCACAGTAGAATGGGCTAACGACCTGCAGAGATCCCTTCACATGAGCTCCACAGAGGTTATGCTCTCGGGAGGGGACTCTCCGGAATACCTGCCTGCTCCGCCCATGTCACGACACGTCTGTGTGCTCCTGTCCTCACCTGGAACGGCGCGTCATCGTCGTAGGAAATGGGAAATAAAAGCTACTCCTCCTTCCAACGTGTGGCCATGGACGTCATGTTCTTTGACTTTGTTTTTGGTTTCGCCGGAGCTCTTTAGTTCTGCTGTAAAAGCTTCCCCACCCCTCTCTCCCCGTTTTTCAGGAAGTGTAAAGCTGCACAGCTCATTTCCTATTAGTGGCTGGCTTTGTGTCTTTAAATGCTAGTATAGGCTGTTTGAATTATTATTATTATATTATTATATTCCTTTATTGATCCCCATGGGGAAATTCAAGTGTTGCAGCAGCTCAACTACACAGAAACAGATAATAAATACACATATTATACAATAAAATAAAAATAAAAATAGAATAAAATAAAAAATAAGAATACAAATAAAAAAAAATGTACAGTATATCCACATGGGGGGGGGGGGGGGGGGGGGGGGGGGTGCTGGTCAGCATGATGACATGATGAATGACCTAGATATAGGGCTGCAACTAATGATTGTTTCACTTAATCGATAAGTTGTTTGATCTGAATGTAAATAAATGGTGGTGAACAGCAAGATGTCATCCTCAAATATCTTGTTTTAGATGTTCAGTTCATAGAGGAGTAACAAAACCAGAAAAGATTCACATTTAAGAAGCTCGAATCAGAGAATATTGACATTCTTATATTTAAAAAAAAAACAAAAAAAAATCATTCAAACTGATTAATCGATTACTAAAATAGTTGGCAATTCATTTAAAAGTTGACAATTAATCAATTAAATGTTGCAGCTGTACCTAAATGCATTTAAAAGTTTGCCATAACAACACAAGCTGTATATAATATCATCAATGCTCCGTAATATCTGTGTTTAGTTAACAGTCGTCAATAGATTGAACATTTATTGATTCATTGATTATCTTCCCAGGGGGATATTGGTTTGCAGTACTACACCAAAAGCACACACAGTACAAAAGAGCATGGCAGACACACACACAGTAAACAGCAGAATACTACTTAAAATGCCTTCAGTATAATATATATAATGTAGCCAGAGGCTTTATTTTTATTTTATTGGTGTTGTACTAAGGAATAGTCTGTCATTAAATATGAAGTTGACAAAAAAAAGAAAACCTTCAGAAGTAGGAGCTTGTGTTTTAATATTTTGTATTAGCTGTATTGGTTTTACATTTCATGATTTGTTTATGTCTTTTAACATCTTGGGACCATGTTGGACATAATGTTCAGTGTTTAATATAGTTACTTCAACCTCTTATCACATGAGTTGGTGTATTTTTGGAGAATAAGAACTAGAATAGGCCTTTAGTTTGTGAATGGATTCAGGCTGTTTGTTGAATGATGTTGTTTTGCTGTTTTAATTTCATGGTCAACTGAGATGCTTCAGTTCAATAGTGTTGCATTATGCTGGGAGGCGTTTCTAATATTCTTTTCAACCCTATTTATATCAATGTGTTTAGACAAAATACAGTTCGCGATACAATGACTTACCTGTATGTATCGTCAGGTTTATACATATACAGGTTAAAGTAGGCTGTAATAACACTACAATATTGATTCATTTCAAAACAATAACATTCATTTAGTTTAAAAAGTGTCAGAAAATACAGCAAAAAAACAGCAAAAAGGCCAAGACTATAACAACAAAAAAATAATGGATTTCGCCACATTTGCAGCGAGAGATTGAGAGAGAGAGAGAGAGAGAGAGAGACAGAGAGAGAGGGATAAATTGATTAATCATTTACCAAGAGCAACCTGCCAGTGAACTTACTTATCATATCAAGCTTTTATGACTTCACCTCATTTACCAAAATGTTGTCATAGCACGGTTTTTCCACAGGCTGCAGATATAAAATGGGTTTGGCCTAGTTCAGTTGATGGCTTGTAATGCTGTCAAAGACTTTACAGGAAGTGGCTGTAAACACTCAGAGTAAAACTATTTGCAAAGGAGGAAAACCTGAGCTTTTATTTTCCTAGCAATGAGTGATCTCTTATCTGACTTGTTTACTGGAAACATGAGACGTTTTCTGTAACCTGAAGCAAACATTACCAGGTCGTCGCTCAGCTTTGTTTAAAGTTAACAAAGCGGCTTCTTTCTGTTTGTGCTGCGCTTTCTAGAGAGACAACAGCAGAGTTGTGTGATCATTATTAGTGTGTTCTTGTGACCCCTGTCTGCCTTAATATCTCTTCATCATATTGCTGATTCTTTTTTTTGTCATTAGGGAAACTCAGGTTTTCAAATGAATTAACATACTCGTTATTATGTTGTGCTTTGAAGAGATTTGATGATACGATAACTGTGATACAAATGACTGTTTTATCACATTTATTGCAAAATTTTGACATAAAGTAACTTGTAACGATCATTCAATCAGGTCTTTGATAGCTTTAGTTGGACCAAGTCCTCATTGTTTTTTTATGTAATATAAAACTGCCCTAGGAAATAAAGAATATGTTTTTCCTGTATGTAAGCAAAAAAATGTACACATAAGAAACAAATTAGTGAACATCTTCCAACAGTTTGCTTATGTGTAGTAGCACAATAAAGCCACAAGGTGTCATGCTCAACACTGTGAAACAGTGATGTCTCTGTGGAACAACAAATCCAATCCTGTCCCCATAAAATCAATATATATATCAAACATGTCACTTCTGTAAGCAGGGGTGTATTGTATTCTGTAAAGTACATTTCACTGGAGTATTTTCAGTTACTCTGCTAAATATGTTGTACTTTTCACTCTACTTTGATTTTTTTTTACTTTACAGATTCATATTTGTCATACAAAACAAATAGTGAAAGTATAAAATATGAGAAAATAAAAAACACGTTTTAAAAGCTCGATACTAAAAGATATGGATATAATTTCATGAAACATCAATACCGTTGGAAATAATGACATTTCGTACCAAACTTATAAAAATCAATTTTCATGGTTGAAAATGGCAAAAGAACGCCATCTACTGGTTTAATTCAGCCCAAATCCTTCCTGCAAGGCCAATTCTGAACTAGAATTGAATATTTTGGACTAATCTTGAAATAAAATAATGTTAATGCCCTCTTATCAGACCTCACTCCTCGCCTTTCCCCAACAGCGTCTAGTGTTTTTACTTTTTGTATCCACTGTGAAGCATTACACTTACAGCACATATACTGTTCTCTCCTTTCTGTGTACTGGAAATTACGTTTCCGCTGTCTGAGCGGAGTGTGGAGTGGCGGCCATTAGCTACCCCCAGTGAGCTAACATGTACTAGCATACAGGTAGACATTACTCCACTTTATCTCAACATGCTCTGAATTTGCGTGACACTTGAGCTGACGGCTTTCTGTGTGCTCTTTTCCTTGGAGAATAAAACGGATTGTAAACTGCTAACAACGTTTCCCTGTCTGAGGCGGAAACTTTGTCCCACAAAGTGTGGAGTGGCGGCCATTAGCTACCCCCAGTGAGGCACTCCAGACATGTACAATAAATATTCAGTACTATATAATACATGAAATAGTACTCTTGGTGAAGAAAATACATTTTCAAAACTCTAAACACGATTAGTAGACATTACTCCACTTTATCTTGACATATTGCAAATAGTTGTTTAAAGCTCTATTATTGCTCTGAATATTGAATTTGGCACTTTTTTAGTAAACAATCTTTATTTACTCGCCTTGCTCTCTTGTTGCTTTCTTGCTTGTTGATTTTGAGATTTAAAATCAACCTTTACAGAAATTGTATACATGTTGACATGAAATGTAAGTACAATAAAATGTTTATTACTTAACATTTAAATGAATAAATATGTCTTTATTCTGGAAGCTTTGGTTTATGTACAGCAATCTTTTCCCTTGTGAGAATAATTAAGGTAATTATTATCCAGATTCATCTTTGTAATTCACTACAGCTATATGACCCTCACTCACACTCACTTTTTCCTCTCTCAAATAGTCGCTGCAAAATGATTTTTGTCCGTCCCAAATGTGAAGAGCAGACTGTGGTCACCTGAAGGCAACCCTGTCTGGTCCCTGGTGATACCTCAGGTCACCTTGTTCATTTTTCATGGGCGTTAAGCAGGACAAATGTGGGACTCACGTTTTGTCCCACAAAGTCTGGCAATTGACCTCCAGGGCTGACGCAATGCAGCGGAGCAGTCAGCGCGCAGTTACCTGTCATACATCATTATCTCCTTGAATCATTACTCGTCCTCTCTGTCGTATGACTCCTCTCTCCAATCTTAAAATGATAGATGGGAGCTGGTGCATCCAGACAGAGCAGAACTGAGCTAACAATTCATATTCAGACGGATACTTGAGAATACAGTGGCTCCATTAATGTATACACCCTAAATTAAGAGTTACCTGTAAACCCTTAATGTTGAATTGGTTATGATATTGATTATCATGGCTGGACATCACAAATGCTCCTTTGAGTCATTAAATGTAATATAGAGAATTATTAAAACTGACCAAAATGTCTTTTGAATAATTAAATTTTCTGCCAGGAACGCTCAATCAGGATCACAGGAGTTCCTTGTTATGTCACTAAAAGGAGAGAATAAAAGAGAATCTGTTAATGTGTCACATGGTTTTATATTCCCTGACATCATCTAAATGTTAGATCTATAGGGAGAAATGAACATTTCTCTGAATATTTTCAGTCGTGGATGGTGTGTGTGCTATCAAAAATAATCTACAGCGGCTGTGTAATGAAGGAACATTGAGGCCGACTGGTCTTTTTTTCTTTTAGTACTTTTGGACAACAAAGAACATCTGTATCACAGAGGAATAAGGTGTTAGATACTAACCCCACATCCCTCAAAATTACATTTCCAATTATATGTTGCTGGCAAAAATAACTGCCTGGATTATATTTGTTATTTTGTAGGATCCATTCAATGTTGGTTTGGGCCTTTATATGGGATTTGTTGACGATACAAGAAATATAGAATGTCGCCAGCCTTATCCATTTGAGGAATAAATGGGGAAGAAGTCTGAATTACTGTTTAACTATTACACAGATAATATGACAAGATATTTTCAGAATTGTAATCGGATTCATTTGCCAAGTACATGGGCCAATACAACAGATCTGACCTACAGAAACAGAATAACAGCTAGGAACAAGGACCACAAACATTGACGTATAAAGATAAAGGGTAGAGGCAACTGTTATGTATCCAAGTAGTGCGGAACAAAATATGTGTTATATAAATGTATATAAATAGCACAAATGACCAACAATAAAATAAAATAAAATAAAATGGTAATATACAAATCAAGTGTCCTGCAAGTTGTAAACTAATGTGTTATCTTGAACTATAAAACAGCAATAAATGGGAGGACGTGCTGGATGCCTCAGTGATGTCAGAGATTTCCAGCAATGGGTGGAGCAAATGAAACCAAAAGTAAAAAAACAGAATGACTTCCCGAACATGAAGCGTTTTCTTTTTTATCAACCCCAGCAAGGTGTGTCGACTTGTCTGAGCTTCACCCTTTCCAGTGATCAGAGAGCAGATGGAGTGACTCACAAGCTTAGTTTATCTCCTGCCAAAAGATACAAGTCTCTCCTCTTATAAAGCAGTCTTTCCAATTTGGTGAAGATCCTTTTTGCTTTTCGATATCATCAAATTAGCCCTGCAGTCAATAAAGAAGCTGTAACAGTAATGCAAAACCCATGTCTGAATGTTCTTGGTCAGCAAAGTCAGGGCACAGAATCAATGGCTCACGTAATACTGTAGGTGAGCTCTGCTGAACTTTGATCAATACTGAACCCGTGAGGATTGCTTTGGCACTCAACGTTACACCTCTGTGCTCCGAAGCAGCACTGCGTTCGCTCTTTCATCAAGAATGTAATGGCAAGGTCACGGCGGCGGTGATGGAGCCTGATGCCACCGTGCGCTCTGTCCCGCATCCAGGAGGAGTTACCGACACTGGAGGAAACAGGAGACCTCAGAGGGATTTAATTCAAACGCAAGTTGCAAGTTCCAACTTTGACTTTGCCCTCTGGAGGGCGTGAACGACAGTAAACAGGCCTGCTGTCTGTGCAGGTCTGAAATTGGCTCATAACGTGTCTGCTGACAAAACAGTAACCCAATCTAGTGATATGATTCTGGCTGCCTGAGCTTCCGTGTGAGACCCATACATTGTTTTTGCAACAGTGACTCGGAGAGTAAAGCGAAGAACGGAGTCATGCATCGGTGATATTTTTAGATCCATTAAGGGTGGCATTGTACAGCCTCCTGGGTCACAGCGATTGGACACCCACATCGGTCTTTGAATGGATTTCTTGGAATGAGTCTTTATCAAAGGAAGGACGGATATGATCTCTTTGTGGAACACCCGATGAATTATAAATGACAAGCCTGGCATTAGCTTTGACCTTGCCACAGCTACCTGTCTGATAAATGCCATCAGGCCTCGTCTTCGGGCTACAGAAAAGGGCCGCCCGCTGACCTGAGCGTTAACCAGCGACAAGACGAGCAGGCCTATGGGCAGATTGCAAAAACACAGCCAGGAAATCACTTTTACAGCTTCGTCTCATTGAGGAAGGAATCAGTTCAGAGATCCTAAAACCACAAAATGAGCCCAGATCAAAATACGACAATGTCTCGGCATATTCTCCGGTAATATGTCCTCGATGGGACTGTTTGGGACAGTAAAGCATCAAATGAAACCGCCATCCCCCAGCCTTGGAGGCCAAGATAGATAATCCTATAAATGATTCATTTGGTCTGCATATTTAATTTAGTGCTTTTGCTTTAGAAGCTATCCCAGTCAAAGGCATTGTCAAGCTCACGACACAAGAATTTCCTCATCTAACGGAAAGAAAATGCTAATTGGATCGATATCCCCAACAACAACAACAAAACAAAACCAAAAAAATCAACATGTAAACTTTCCATCTCCTGCTTTTCTGCATGATTGGTGATCCCTTTTTATCTTCCCCATGTATTTCTGGCCGGGTTGTATTTTCCTCATTTCTTAATTAGATGACGGGCTTGTTACAGAAACACACAGCGAGAAAACGTCTGCTCCTCAATTCTGCCATCTACAACATGACACCAGATTATATATATATATATATATATATATATATATATATATATGGTTGAAATATATATACACACACAAACACCAACTGGGCTCTTTTTCACTCTTGCGATGTGACACGTTGGACTAACTTGGGAAGAATTTTTGTATAAAGTGACAAAAAAACAGAGTTAGAGTTAGAGTGAGATGCCATCATTATTCTTGAGAACCAGCAGTGAGAGGGCGTTTTAACAGCTAACACAAGGTGATAATGAGTATTCAACCCTGCAGCCATGCACACTGACACCTCCATACATCACTGTTATTGTTGAACAGAGAAACAGTGACTTTAAATTCACTTGATGTCACAAGTCCAATTTATCACAGCAATCATCAGAGGGGAACTTCACACAGTTAGGATACATGTTTAATGGAAGGCACTCTTTACAGGATAAATAAAACATTATGACACTGTATACTGTACAATGTTGACACGTACAGTAACAGTCCTCAAATATTAAGTGCTTCATAACAGAGTAAAGTGCTGATTACCAACTAACTGATGTCACCTTATTGCATTTCATTTTAATTAATAACAGTTATTGCTATACTATACTTTCCATAGGTGAAAAACACATTTGTTTTTCCACCCACACGTTATCATTATTGCATATTGTAGGATTATTAGAAAGGCATTGATTGTGTTACAACTACATCCACTGCCATTTCTGTACAAGCAGTATTTATATTTATAATAAACTCACATACAGTACATTTTTAAGATCGAAATGTGGCATGCATATATAGAACCAATTTCCTTAAGAGACACAAAGTCATCACTTGTTATCATCATTTCACAAATCCAGTTGAAGTATTGGCTTTCCCTATCACATGGAATATATTTATCATCTCTATAGGAATGAAAGACTAGAATATATTTAGGTACGATGATTATGTCAAACCTTCAGTTACTTATAATAAGAGTTAGACCTTTTTTCGGCACACAATGCCATGCAATACAGTGCAAAGTTGTGTTTTTTTTGTCATATATATATATAGTACCAGTCAAAAGTTTGGACACACCTTCTCATTCAATGTTTTTTCTTTATTTTTATTTTTTTCTACATTGTAGATTAATATTGAAGACATCCAAACTATGAAGGAACACATATGGAATTATGTGGTAATCAAACAAATGCTCAACCAACCAGAATATGTTTTATATTTTAGATTCTTCAAAGTAGTTGAATGAGAAGGTGTGTCCACACTTTTGACTGGTACTGTATATATATATATATATATATATATATATATCATCTCAAATTTCTATGCACTTTGAGAAACAATCTTTCCCTGCCAACAGATGATGGTGTAAAGCTCCAAAAGTGCTCAAGAGATATTTTGAAAATAAACTTCCAGTGCAATGATATGGTTTTTAAAGGGTAAATTCACATTGTGCTAATATCAAAAAGTGATACTGGTGCAAAATGCCAAATAATAGATTAGATAAAAAAAATAACTTGTAATTTCAAAAGCTGCATGCAACTACTGCATACCTCTAATACAATGGATCTTATTTGCAGCTACAAGAGTCATAGTAGACGTGCTAACTTGCCAATTACTTTTTGCACAGATATTGTTACGCTGTGTCATATGGAGAAGTGTGCTTCTGGCTGATCAGTCACAATTATAGATTTGCTGATAAGACAATGTGTGCGCTCATGTCCTCTTGGCTTATACAGGACGCATTCGCCTGCCCTTGAACATCACGCCAAGTTCTATCTAGGTTTTGCTGAATATGAAGAAGGGAAGACGAACTGTAAGCTTTTCTTTTCTTTTGTGGGATAACCTCTCTGTTATACAGACCCCTCTAGGATAATTCTGGTCAAAACTTACAACTTGTTTACTCTAAACGTCTACATTTGAAATGTCTATAGCATAAATGAGCCATCATATTTTTCTCCAACTTGCACCGAATGAAAGATGAGAATTATACAGTTCTTCTCATCGGCGTTAACTGAAAGAGTAGTTGCTGAGTTGTGTTAATTGCACTTTGACACATCCACAAGCAGACAGACAACTTGTGTTAAAGCTGTCTCACCACACAGGGCCTTTTAATACTGTCATAAAACACACACATGCTGCCCTGTTCGGAGTACAAAACAGTGAGAAAGATGAACTCATTACTGGATATGTTTTTCATGCCTTTGATACATATAAATTATTTTCTCCACTAGTGTGTGCCATTTTTCTCATTCTGCCATGTGCCGTTACTTTTGTTTAGAGAGGGTGTGCTCCCATACTTGTTTGCAGCTGACATTTTCTGGGCAGCCTCCGCCGCTGCATCCATCACCTGTTTCTCCTCCTGCTCAGTCTCACGGTGGTAGAAGTAGTTAAAGTTGGAGACGATGACGGGGACGGGCAAGGCGATGGTCAGGACACCAGCAATGGCACAGAGGGTGCCGACCATTTTGCCTCCCATTGTGATGGGGCACATGTCTCCGTATCCCACAGTGGTCATTGTCACCACGGCCCACCAGAAGCCGTCAGGGATGCTGACAAACTGCGTCTGGGGCTCATCCACTTCTGCAAAGTAGATGGCACTTGAGAAAAGGATGACTCCTATAAAAAGGAAGAAGATGAGGAGCCCCAGTTCCCTCATACTGGCTTTCAAGGTCTGCCCCAAGATCTGAAGCCCTTTTGAGTGTCGGGAGAGCTTAAAAATTCTGAAAACTCTCACCAGACGGATGATTCTTAGGATTGCCAGCGACATGTTCTGACTGGAGTTCAAATCCTCATCGGGGGTCGTAGCCAGCTCAGTTCCAAGGGTGACAAAATAGGGAATTATGGAGACGATGTCAATGGTGTTCATGATGTTATTGAAGAAATCCCTTTTGCTGGGGCACACCACAAAGCGGACACCTACTTCAAAGCAGAACCAAATGATGCAAATAGTCTCCACGATGAAAAAGGGGTCTGTTAGATACGCAAACACGTCTTTAGTGGCGGGATGAGGGGCAGAACCGCCTTGGGTCCCGTTGACGAGTTGGGTTGGACCCGGGGGAAAGTCAGTGTCCTCCCTGAACTCTGGCAGAGTCTCTAGGCAGAAGATGACGATGGAAATGACGATGACGAACACAGAAACCAGAGCGACAGATTTGGCTGCACTGGAGCTTTCTGGGTATTCAAACAGGAGCCAGAATTGTCGTTGGAGTTCGTTGGTGGGCAAAAGGACCTCCGGCTCTTTGATGAACCCTTCGTCTTCGCGGAACTGCTCCATCGCTTCATGACCCAGCTCGTAGAAAACTATTTCATTAGCAAAAACATCTAAGGGAACGTTGGCCGGTCTGCGGATTCTCCCCCCCGACTGATAGTAGTACAGAACACCATCGAAAGATGGGCGGTTTCTGTCGAAGAAGTATTCGTTCTTCATCGGGTCGAAGTAGGTTATCCTTTTCATGGGGTCACCGAGCAGCGTCTCTGGAAACTTATTCAGTGTGCTGAGCTGGGTCTCGAACATCAGGCCTGAAACATTGATGACAACTTTCTCGTCTTTTTCTTCAACAAAGTGCTTCTCAAACAAATCTTCATTCTCGTAGCAATCCCTCGCCATCTTACTGAAGACGCTGTCGGTGGGAGACTCGCTGTTGATCAGGAGCTTGAGATTAGAGATCAAACTGCCGCTGCTGGAGTTCGCTTTCGTGGTAAGAGTCGGAGGAGAGGACGGCGAGAGCCCCTCTTGAGCAGAATGATGCCCACGTCGTCCTCTGCGTGGTGACTGCTGAGGAGAGCTCAGACGGTGCATTAACAGGTTCTGATCGGGGGCCTCTGACGGGGGTGACGTCGGGTACCCGGAGTCACTCGGGTCTCCCAGGTGGATGCCAACATCGTCCATGTTCTCAAAATTAACAAGCGGTACCTCCATCAGCTGTCTTGTCGCTAGCTCCGTCTATCAGCCGGGTTGGATCGCCGGAGCCAGAGGGGAAACCTCAACCAGTGCCAAGCTGAAGATCCTGGCAGGGTCTCCCTCCTGGTTATCATTCAGGCAGCTGTACGCTACGTTTGGAGTCAGTCCTATTTGTGATCTGTAGAAGAGGGGGAAAAAGCTGTTATGTTATATTTTGTTATATAGTGCGATACAATTTTGTGGGTTAAGAGATTTTTCTGACAGCTCATGTTTGCATCAGCACGGAACTTGCCATCTGATACTTTGCTTCTACAGTTATTTTTTCCCCTCCCAATTCTCTCCAATGAGGTAAACGATAACACAAGCTCTGCAAGTTTGGTTGTGAAAACGCTTACACAGGGTGTTGGTTATTGCTGATCATGTGCTACAAAACTGAACATGTTTAAAAAAAATCTGTGGTTTCACTTATGACTGGAAGAAGAAACTCAACAAAACCTAAATATGCCCCGTTTGGGCAGTCGGTCAGCATCACCTTGAGAAGCGGTTTATCATTCCTTTTGTGTGGTTGAGACGGGTAACCAAATCCCGACACATGCTTTCAAGCTGCCACCTCTGTGTCCACTTGACACCGAGGGCCCTGCGCACTCAGAGAGACTCATCTGGTTCTATTTCCACTTACATCGTAGCTGATAACGTAGGAGGGACTGTATCTTCTTATCCAAGGACGTTGTGATGCGGCTGATCCAAAAAACATACTTATTGATTGTGCCGTGTCAGCAAAGAGAGGTGACTGAGTCCAAGACAAAGGACAGTTGAAGACGCAGAACGCAGAAAAGTGCTAACAGATCTGCATCTTAAAACACCTTTATTTTTTAAAAGGCAACTTCTTGGTGCTAAATTGCTACTAAAATCTTTACACCCGACAAGTTAGCCCCAGCTCCCACAGCATTTCAACACCCACTGGCATCACATCACCTCTCTTATCAACCGCAATTACATGCAAATCCATCTTTAAGTACGTGTAAAGTTTAAATCCAGCTGTGTGCAGATGTCCGCACCACTCACCAGAGTCCCCGGCTCTGCAGGAGTTGTTGTGCCCTCTCTACTCTGCCTTGCAGCTCCGCTCTGTTTCCCCGCTTCCTCCCTTCAATCTCTCCCTCATCCAGACTCACAATCGAGAATGCCTCTAGCCCTATTAAAGCTCCCATTGGGTAACTTAACACCCGATACGAAACCAGAGATGCCAGAGGTACCCACACACACTCACAAACTTACTTGTGCGTGTGAGCGTACACACAAACAGAGACAAACACGAAAGGAAACTCACTGTATTTTTGAATGTGGGGGTCACCCGGGCTTCCTTCTCCCTCCTCCGCCAGTGGGGTAAGTGAGTTATAGGAAGCTCCCTGATAGGAGATTTACCCTGCAGGAGCCAATCACTGTTTGATGAAAGGGAGAGTGGGACCCACTCTTTCCCCCCTCTTTCCTGCAGAGTAAGCAGCCACATGCGGGATCATCCAATCCACCCTCACCTTGGGGATTATAGTGCATTCTTCCCCTGTTACAGCGCTCGGCACCTGCAGCAGCGCACATGTGCCCAGGGGATTCAGCTTTCTCTTGTTTACATCCTCAGAGGTACACGCTGAAGTGAAGTCTTATTCACATCAATATCATATGAAATGTTTTCCAAATCATACCTGAAATCTCAATCAAGCTTTTCTTTTCTTTTAGAAATCAGCCTTGCATGCCTGGGATAAAATCCATAAAACACATGCCTCCGTTCATCTTTGGAAAAACAAGAATCAGGCACTATACTGAAATCATTATCATTGATAAATACTTGAGGTTTTCATTGAGGTCATTTATTCTGGGCACACATTTCCAGTAGAAGTGTAAAGTATAGATTTGTAAGTGCTGAGAGTAAAAAAACGCCCCTTTCCAAGAAAAACCCTGCAGGAGTGTTTTTTTTAAATTTATTTCTGTTGTCCCTGCCAACTCCAGCACGTCTGTGCCTGCCAGCTATTGAAGGTTTGTCAGATTAATACAGTGTCTCTGTGGTTTTGAGAAAGTGTGACGAGCCTAATTAAAAGGTTCAATTCAAATTACAGAAAGGTTTTTTTTTAGTCCTGCTGTATTCTCTCGAGGAGCTCAAACTTTAATCAAAGTTAATCTTGCACTTTTTCCGAAGGGCGGCCAATTTGGCATCATAGGTTGAATATTGTGTTACCTGATAGAGAACCAGTGGCCCGAAGTCACAGATCATTCCCTCGTCTCACTCTCCTCCCACTGCAGCCTGGAGTTTGCTGTAACATTGCGGCGTGAGCAGCAACACTGCAGGCACAGGGCTTCAAGGTCACAGGAGACTGTTTTAAGACTTTCGCAGTCTACGCTTCGCCATACATCATCACACACACACACACACACCGTCATCTCCAGCAGTCTCATTATGTGTCCTCACGCACATGTGCATTAAATGAATGTAAAATTCACTTGTTTGTACCTGAGATAAACATCCAGGTTTGCCCCATGCACACAGAGAGTTCAGGGTCGCAGGGACGTTCAACAATGTGCACACACAAACATCACTCAGCGGACTCGAGATGATCCATATAAATATATATATATGGATCCTTTTCTTCTATGATCCTGCAATGTCCTGGACATGTCATTGAGAAGGCAGTCCGCTGAGACACGACCCGTCACTTCATGATGGAATTTGCTACAGGCAAAGAGAGACAGGAAGACGGACAGCGAGGGGGGCGATCATGGACTCTGCGAGGCAGTCAGAGGGTAAACAATCGATCCATTCCCCTGCTAAACGATTTGTGTCAGTAAAAGAGGGAGAGGGGTGTGTAAATGGGTGAGATACGAGCTACGAGGTGAGGTGGACTGCAGCTACTGCAGTGTCACTCGTCTCCGGACTCCTGTCAGAGTAACGGAGGGATAACGTCCCTCCTTCTGTCCTTCTACGCAGCCCTCCATCCATCCATCCCTCCTCTCCCTCCCTCCCTCCCTCGCTGCGTCCAGCACCAGCCTCTATGACACTGTCACCTTACTCGTTAACAGACTTTGTCGACAAAGCATTTTCACCACCAGCGTGCTTGTGCGTGAACTATACTGATGCTGCATCAGTATAAACACCTCCTGCACACTTTTACAGAGCTCGACTTTGAGCCATGGACGCCTGATAGGAATATTTACTCAGGAAAAACTAATTATAACTTCAACACTGTGAAGACTTAAATGAAGCGAAGTAAGTATTAAGTATTAAGATAGTTTATTTAGTACCTGAACATGCAGTATAATGTCTTGCATGTTTTTTTTAATAACATTAATATCCTCCTCTCTTTTTAGAATTAGTCTGCATGCTTATTAAACCCTGATATTTTATATGTTTTTTAGCGTGAATTTGTAACATCTGTCTAGGGACAACAGATGAGAAAAGTAGCCCTTTGGCCAGTTCTGGCATATTTACAGCAATGTTGATGAATGTGCACTAAACCAACCAACTAACTAATGAATGCATAAGTGAATTGAAAGCGTTCTAAAGTCAACCCTTAAACAAAACATATAATATCTTTGGAGCCATTATTTCTTTTTTATTTGGTTAGTTTAATCTACAAAAATCCATCAAAATGTATCATTTGTTTTCTAATAAACTTTAGTTTTCAGGGTTTTTAATCTACTTTTAGTCAATAGCGATTTATTCAAGAAATGAGGGAAGGAAAAGGAGGGATGACATGAAACAAAGATCACCGGTCATGAAACGTTCCGACTACGTTGTCAGCGTCTTAAAGGAACCAGTAACTCCTAATCTGTAAATCTGTAAGACTAGTTTCTAAAGCTTTCAAATAAATGTAGTGGAGTAAAAAGTGAATTACTTTATGAAACGGAGCAGAGTAGTAGTATAAACGAACATCAAATGGAAACACTCCAATAAAGTACATCAGAATTTAACTTAAACCTGAAAAACGTTTCTTTTTTTTTTTGGGCCACTTGGAAACAAGCTGTGAACACAACGTCGTCAGATTTTATCATAGGTGTACCACCAAGGAGTAACAGAGAAACATTATCATTTGGAGATGTGTTTTTTTATCCACCTAGAAAATCTGTTTTTGGTCTACATTTACTCCTAAAGGAAATATCTGGTTCTTTAGCTGCTTAATGCTCCACGTTGTTCAACAGCTAGTCGCTACCTGTGTAGCACGTACAGTGAGAGAGCTTCAAACGACATTATGAAAGCCAAAACTAAAACAGTAAAGTTGAAGGTCGGACAGCTAAATAATGAGCTTGAACTCTCCATAAGTGATCCTTCCAATTCAATTCAATTTGCTTTATTGGCATGAATGTTAAAAGGGACATTATCACTCCGTTTTTGTTTTTTGAAAACATTTTGTTGTTATAAATTCAAATTTTGGACCATTGCCATGTTTTACCTGCTTTTGTTTAAACCCTTTGTGGCAAGTAATTTATCATCATCTACTCTATGTATTTTTCCATATAGAAGTTAGTAGATAGTAGATTACATTACCTTGAAATCATTTTTGATATATATTAGATTTGATGTATACATAGATCATATTTTCCTCATGTTTATTTCTGTATTCCCCTGTATGAGAGTATCACACAGTATTATCCAGCTCTGCTCTGATTGGTCCAGTCATACAGATCACGACCACCTGAGTTTTTGTGTCTCTATATTGCTCTGTGAATGCTATTGGTTCGAGTGATTGGTTATGGAAGATGAAGAGCTCTGTTGGATTAAATATGCTGGCAGCTGTCAGTACGGCGTGCAGATGTTTTGTCTGACTTTCTGACTTTCTGATCCAGTTTCCTGCATGTGTTTTCCCTTCACTCTCTGTTTGTCTTTGTTAAAGACAAAGTAACAAAATATGTGGTCTCCTCATCTTGTGCACATGATCTAAGTAATTCCACCTCAAAAGCCCATATGCTCATCCATTAAGGATGACAGGATTTCAAAGTGCATGTCAGGTGGCACGGATTAGATATTCCAGCCTGGTAATCTTATAGCAGTTGTAAAGGCAGCTGGTTATTCAAGTCTAGTAATCCTATATATTGCGGCAGAGGTTCTCCTCATTGCAAATAACATACAAGGTTGGGTCAGAGCACACAAGGGCATACGAGCTGCAGTATAGAAAACCCCCATCAGCTTAAAACACCAGCATGTGTTCACCAGAAACCTCAGAGTGCCAAAAGTTCATCTGGATTCAGTGTCAACAAGAGATCGGGGTTTCTCTACCACAGGCTGGGGATCACTTGTGGGTTCACTTGATATCTAGATGGGTCACAAGAAGCTTTAAAGACTAATGTAAGAAATTATTTTGATAATTGTGTCATTAAAATAAAAAGGGTTTGCAATAGATTATCTTTTCTATTGAATTATTTTGGACATTCCTTTATGGTCCTTATAATAGAATACATTAAAAAAACAATAACAACTGCAGGGCCGCCCCTGGTGGCCCGACCATGTAACTGCAATATCCCCACTGAGTTTTGTATAAAATTTAAAGCCTCAATTAGAATGGAAAGATAACACAAAAAATGCCACAAAATCTTAAACAGAAATACAATTTTTTTTTTAAATTATGAAAATATTTCTAATATAATCAAGTAAGAGATTTAATCCTTAATAACAACCTGCATGGCACCTTAAAAAAATCCCAAAACCATGAAAATATCTAAGAGGGATTAAAAACATTGATTTATTCAGATCAAGATTCTAACACCTAAACACCGGCAGCCAGAAGAGAGAGCAACCACTTTCTGTTTCTGCGACTAATATTCACCTTTGTTGCATGTCTTTCTTCCTATCTCTCCTCATTTCCTGTCCTCTCTTCACTTTCACCATCATTAAAGACAATAATTGCCTGGAAAGAAGAATGAAACTCTAAAATCACGTGACAAACTGAAAACTCTGTAGGGTCATTAAAAACCTTCCCTGCCCTCCTGAGTTTCACACGTCCTTTAACAATGTATTACTTAACTTAATACAGTAGAGAACTGTGAATGGTTCACTATAATGACATGAGTGTAAATAACCTTATTTACAGCCTTATGGTAACAAAGTTTACGACATAACAAATCGTTAATAAAAAATACTCTGCTATGAAAAATTGTTTCTGTTGTTTATGTATAGTTTGTTTTTTCACTAAAAGTATCATTACCTAGTTAGAAATTCTTAAAATTGCATCTACTATTTCACCCTCATTGAATAAATATTCAAATATCATTTTGTCTATGGGCACTGGAGGTTTCAAGACTTATTGGACCAGGTTCAACTTCAAGTCTAGTTGTGAAGTAGAGATTCTCACAAGTCCTTTTTTCAAGTCTTTGAGCTAGAGTCAAGTCTTTTTACTTTATCTATGAGCACACAGTTTTAGCATTGATTTGTTGTTTGGTATATGATCACTTTTAGCAGTCTTGTGCAATGCAATATTGAAAAATATGGCTATAGACTAACATTACTCAGGGAAACATGAAAATATTGCTAACATATATATAATGCATGAAATAGTAACTGTAACTTGTTTTTCAACATCAGTTCTAGTACAACCGTATAGTATAATTAACAAGTATTTTTTTGCAAGTCCAAGTCAAGTCTCTGTGTGTGAGACTTAAGTGCGACTTGAGCACAAGTCACAAGTCCCAGTCCCCATCTCTGTTGTCATGTCACAAAGTCCTGCTCATTTCTACACGTCTAAAATGCAGAAAGAAGGTGATCACAGAGAACTTTACCTCTTCAGGAGATAAATAGAAAAATTCTGCATAAAAGGTAATTCTGCACAGTGATGATCAGACATCCAAGTGAAGTAACAAGCACGTCATTCGGTCTGTCATTACATTCTTGATGCAATAATAATTATTGAAAATAGTTTTTCAGTCCCCCCTTCATTGTTTAGACGGAGGATTTGCCCCGAAGCTGACTCTGAGGACTGTTACTCCACTAAGGAGATTATGCAACACAGGAGATCAGCCGAGAGAATCACCCTCATAGATGAACAGTGTGGACTAAATACTACAGACTTAATTGAAATGTCTGGATTGTTTCCAGAGCCTCACTAATCAAAAGACAAGTGCTAATCTTGGATGACTCTTTGGACCCGCATTTCACAGGAAAACCAATCAGAGAGCAGACACAACGTTTAACACCACAATCCTTAATGGTTTAAACTCACTGATTAAATAACACTTTCTTTTGAGAACATCCATTCATTTTTTTCTGCACTTCCTCTGCTGTTAGAACACAAAAACATCTTTAAGCGTTGACCAGCAGATGCTATGACACACTGTGGATTCCTTCAGAGCACTATCACAAGCACTATCTTCCATTCAGCAACAACACATCGAGGATGAATTCCATGCACCACCCACTATTTTGACATCAACATTGCTCACCGTTGGACAAGGAGGATCCATGGCTGCAGGCGTTTCCAGCTCATCCAAAGCCGACCGAGTTAGAGAGTCTCCTACTCATGATCCCATATGGCCTGTTGTGAGGTACAAAACAATACGTTAGTGAGGAATTATAGGTGAGATTCATCAGATATAAACTCAGCTGCTTTTTTTAAACATTCAACTATGATGACCAAATGAAGGAAGACTCAGCTGAACGGTGAAATGTAATCCACAACAAAAGTGGTCAAGAGGTTTAGGTCAATAAATTGGCAACTAATATAATAATGAAAACAACTATATACTTAAACAACTATTACTGGGACTACAAAAATAATCACAACATGCATAGCTTTACTGCTTACATTTAAAGGCATCTATTTAAAAACGGTCTAAAATTCAAGGTTGACATATATATTTGTATATAATAAATTTGATTAAAATGTGTTTATTCATTATTAACACTGTAAAAAGCATCAAATTGAATTTACCTTGTTATCCGGCGCTGAAAAAAGCTTGTCTTAACTCACTCGTGGATCCTCTTAGATTAAATATCCAAACAGGCAACGGCAGAGTCTTAAGGAGCATTTGTAAATCTCTCTAAAGTCAGAGGTTTTAACAGAAGGCACCCGAGTTACAGTTAAATACTCCATAAACAGGACAGATGTTTTGAACAACATGGTCTCAATCGTTTTGGTCTGCCTGGGTAAAATGTAAATAAACAAATCCTTCCTGTTGACATTGTGTTATTTTAGCTTTTTGCACAGGAAACACTGGAGCCCTTTATTTTGTTATAAATACTGTACTAATGCATCAACAGCAACACAATCCACTCGACCTTTACATGAGGACAGTAGGTGTCACTTAAAACCTCCAAGTTCTTTGTCATCTCTGAATAGAAACTCTGTTCCCTTGACTTGTCCGTTTGTCCTTCTGCCCCCCCCCCCCCCCCCCTTCAGTGGAACGTGCCAGAAAGTGAAGTAAACTTCTGTTTGTGCAGCACACGGCTCCTTTTTCTCATCGCTAGTAAAGTCCTGAATGTGTCCGTCTGCCTGCCAGGTGCTCTCGCGTGGCTCTCTATCATATTTCACACAGGTACGTAGGATTCATTGGTCACACGCCAGCTTTCAGGTGTGCGTGTTCACCCCTCTGCCCTCTCTCCTGTCCATTTAGTCTTTGTTGAAAGTCAGTGGGGTTTGACAGTTGTGATGGACAAAAAGCAACAATGAGAATGGCATGTTTATGGGTTGAGGCATCACAGAGCTTCACGGTGTTTTACTCCATTGTGACTTTTATCTGATTTGGTGGTCAACTGATTTAAATGTGTTCTAAAATATATATATACATTTTCAAAACTTTTATCCAGATGCAATCTCAAAAAATGTTACATGGATTACAACAAAGTATTGCCAGTAGCTGATCAAACTTTTCACTTAACCAGTGAAATATCTCAACATCTACTATACAACATCAAAATTTGGTACAGACATTTATGTCCCCATATAAATAATAATATCTATGATATTCCCCTGACTTTTCATCCAGCACCATCATCAGGTCAACATTTTAGTTTGTCCAAAACTGTAGGTTCTGACAAAGTAGCTGCCAACAACATTTATGCAAATATATTATGATATTCCCCTGACTTTTCATCCAGCACCATCATCATCACCCCAAACTAAGATGGTTATCATGGTAAACATTATACCTGCTTAAAAATAAATGTTAGCGTTGTCATTTTGATCATGAGAACATGCTGATGTTAGCATTCAGCTTGAAACATCGTTGCACCTAAGTGCAGCAACTCTAGAATCTTCGTCTAAGTGAACACTGACTAAGCGTGATAGCCTATTGCAGACTGGTCTCATCCGGCATTTCTAGCTATACCTACAAAAAGTAATACACGCAATTCTTAGATATCCCACAAAATAATTTTGTAAGTCATCCGAGTAATCATGAACCAGGAGGGAGTTGAGGTAGATGGGTCCAACAAACAACAATCTTTGATCCAGGGAACTGCTGTTTGTTCCCCATGTGAAACGAGAAGTCAACATTGATTTATTTGTCACGTAACTTGCGTTCTTCAGTAACAAAAAGTATGAGTTACTTTTCGGAAGATATATTAACAGAACAGGTTGTCTATTGCACTCTTATGCACAGATGCATTATTTTTATGAATGTAGTTAGCGGTGCTCACTAACTACCTTCCTATAAATGAAGAATTAACGACAAAAACAATACAGGGCAAACAAGCGATTAAAAATAAATGTGCAATCAATTTCAATGCAGAACTATTGTTACCATTACTCGGGAGTATTTTGTGTTATTTGTGTAATTTGTGGTTGACGACGCTGATGCGCCACTATTCAATAAACATTGAACATAGTAAACTAATAATTGCAAATGTTGTAATTCTGAATAATAATAATAAAGATAATTTACATTCCCTTGTTATTTGAGGCAAATATATGCCTCATCACTACAGTGCAGCTCTAAAATCCACACAATAACCATCATGCAATCCCCTGCTGCGTGTATACTCTCCTGGAACAGCATTTCTTCTTGGCTTATAAAATATTTCTTGTGCTGAATACTCGTGAGGTCTCTGGTTGCCTTGTGTAGCCTCCATGTGTTGGTATGTGCAGGAAACAGATATCCCGGCATATGTGCGTCTCAAAAGGTGCTGAAAAAGCCCTGGTTGCTGCCATGTCACTGGGGACAGACGGACAGGTTCTGTATTCAACCCTGAACACCGGGTATCTCCTTATCCAGTGGAACATTGTCGGCCATTGTTGCGGTTCTGTGACCGCATGGGTTGGGAGAATAGAAAAGCTATAAATCTTTAAGATTGCAGAGGTGATGGAGTTGGTTTTCACACACTCAAGTATCAGTCTAGTAAAAAAATAAATGGGTTAATGGTTGTTCATTGATAAGCAGACATATTCCTGCTGTGTTGCTGTATGAATCACTGCCCAACACATATCTTATTTCCGTTGTTTTAAATAATACTTTGAGGTTTGTAGAAATAGTAGGAACATACATGACACGACATAATTTCATCCATTCTGTTAAAAGTGGCAATCTCAAAGATTTTCTTTTAAATAAATGTCTGTTGAGTCACTATCTATCGGAACAGGTAACACAATGGTGATTTAGCCCATGACCCACTGACAGGTATTGTAATACTTATACATTTGCAGTATTACAAACTGGGTGTCTGTTGTAACATTCCTGCAAAAAACAATGCAGTATTACAGTTTTCCTCCATTGTAAACATATGCACACACTTCTGATAAATAGCATGTTAGAATGATATTGTGGACGCAGCCCAAAGACTCCAGACTGCTAAACTCTGAGCACAATGTCTTTGTTTTTACTCAAATAGAAAACCTAAATCATCCAGGACTGAATTGTTAAGGATTGCCACTTTAAGTCCTTTGTTCACCTCCAGGGGGTTTCTACTGCGTCACTCTCTTTGATCAAACATGAATAATAAATGAAGGCAAGCTGCTGAACCTCCTTCACTATCTCTCCTCCCTGTTGCTTGCACCTGACATGAACGCTCCGACCAGGAACCCCATTATGTCAGGAGGCAACCAGCTCCAATTTCTTACATCATGATCCAGATGTTCACCTTTTTATTATTTTATTTAAGGGTCAGGCAGCACAGATACTATTTAGCTGTATTGCAGTTTAAGCTGCACTAATCAATATTTTCATATATCAACAATGGGTCAAATGACTGTGTATAATGTGAGAGGTTTAAGGGCCTCAAAATTTTACTGTTTTGGTTCACTCTCCGCTCTCAACAACATAATTTCCATCGGCAACAGTTAGCAACCAGCTGGTGAACACAGTGGGGCATTTAGCAGCTAAAGAGCCAGATGTTTACCTCAAGAGTTGTTGGAGACAAAAATAGAGCTAAAAGGGAACTGGAGGATTGGACTAACATTCGTCAGGCTGAAAATATCAGCCTGACGAATGTATAATATGTCAGTGTTTATTTTACAATGCAGCTTGTTCTGCTGCCCTAAGTAACTAAAAAATGTTTATTAATTTGACGGATAATCCTGTTCACTTCTAAAAATGGTCTTTTCATAGTTTGTCAATTTTGGCAAGGTAAATGTTTATGTTATTTATTTCATTGTGTTCTGGGAATAAATGATGCAATAAATGAGTAGTGAGGTGATCACTAATCATTTAGTAGTGTTTAGGTGTGAACACACCCACATTTTAGATTATAGTCGCTAAAAGCACAGAAAAACTGTAGGTGCGTACAGCTACAGCAAGTACAATAGGTTAAAGTTGTGTGTTGTTCATATATTTTGTATGTCTTTTTAAATTTATGTTTTTTCTCCTCTCTCTTATTAAGCCTCACTGCGAAAGCATTTCACACGCTTGTACTTGTATAACCGGAATGACCATCGGCATCTTGAATCTTTAAATTGAACTCCAGGAAGTAAATTAATGGTTCGGGGGGTTTAAAGAGACAGTCACTAGAATGGAGTGTTTCAGACAGAGGGTGAATACAGGTGTATATTCAGACAGACAGTATGAGAAAAAGAACATGTTTTTTGAACATTAAAGCATGTTAACATATTCTAGTAGAAACCCCAAATAACATATATGAACATGAAAATAAGCATGATATGTCCCCTTTAAGGCGTGTGCCTTTCTAGGGCATCTGATGCAAGTTTTCCTCCAAAAAACAAGCCCACAATGAATTCGAAACACTCATTCACTCACAGCTGGTCTTCTATCTTTGTGGATTTGGGCGAAGGAACACAAGCAGTGTCATCCAAACAGTGATGATGTTGCTTTGTTTTGAGGCAAGAGGCCCTCTTCTTCATCAAGAGATCACTGCATACATAATGAATAAGCTTTGTGAGCCCAGTGGGACACATTCACCATAACACCCCCTTACACACAAACACACACACGAGGAGACGCTACCTTCCTTCTGCTGCTGAGCTAATTTTCTGTTTGTCATTTTAAATTGGACTGCTTATCAAGCACATTTCAATGTCCTCCTTTCATCAGGATTTCATTTTCTCTAAACGATTCCTCTCTGTTGTAACTGTTCTGATAAGACAGTGTTTCATATCGGCCGTGACAACTTTTTCTAGAAAAGGGAACATGCATTACTGAACTGATAAGCAGAGAAAAGCTAAATTATTGTCAACACAACCAGCATATGTGAGGTAGGAAGAGGTGGAAAGGGAAGTTTAACAAAATGCAGTTGAGGCTTTACAGATTTCCCGTTTGTTCTCTGTGCACAATCTTAGAGTCGTGAGTGGGATGTAAGAGGGGGGAGGCCCCGGGACTGAGAGGTTGATAAAATATTAACTCTCAGTATATTTAAAGCCTCTGACATTCTTTCCCTGATGTTTGAAATGGCCTCCACCAGATGCAGCCAGCAGCAAGGATTCAGATTTCACCTCAAGGTAATAAGTAAACAAGAATTGATCGGGATCAAATATTAACGAGTGTAATTTAACACTTGATAAGTGTCTTTTTGCCATCACATTAATTTGTGTAATTTTGAATACAATAGAGAGCTGATGACCATAAAGTGTTTTCTTTAAGGCTTTTAGGGGCTTTCACGTCTCCTCTCAGCTTTCATGGACATTCACTGAATTGCCTCCATTTATGAATGTTTTTTGTTTGTGGTGTGTCGTGTTTTATGCCATTTATAGGCACTGCGTTCTTGGTTAAGACACAATTGGAAGTCCTTGTGAGTGCCTTGGTATTTAAATCTTAATTTAATAATTGTCAACTTACTCTCAACGGGAAAGTACATATTTCCAAAAAATGTTTTACTTATTCCTGTATCAAGTTGTTAAAAAAATGGATTTTAGTAATGCTGTAAGAGGATAAACACCAGCTAGAAGGGCTTTTCACAAACCAAATATGAGTCATTCACCATGAACAAAGCCACTCCCGGCAAATTAGAAAGCAAGTAACAGAGTTTTATCAATACCCTGCTCCACCCTTACAGCCACAGGCGTTTGTTGTCGTTCCACTCTGTCGTTGTCCGTTCATTCATAAATGTCTCCAACCCTCCAACCTTGCAACACAAACAGCTCTGGGGCTCCTAAACATGAACTCCCCTGATTTGTACTTCATATGTCGTCGCCTCAGATGACACAGGATTGCCAAACCTCGCTTCCATTACTGAGATTAATCTTCTACCCCGGGGATGACCCACAGAGTTTATCAATCCGTCCACACCTCAGGTCAGAAGGCCGTCGTTCACCGCACAAACACCACACATTGACACCTGGTAGTGAAGCTTATCGAAGTCCTGAAGCCCGATAATCACCGGGCTTCCTGTGACCTCTCCCCCGCTTTGTTTTCAGCCCACCTTGTCATTATGTAAAAGAGGATTTTCTCCACTTTCCATCCTGGTCTGGTCGTTCATATGACTCCATGTCTCCTGGTTTTGTGTGTGCTTATGAGCATCTGTCCAATTTGTGCTCTCACAAGTTCACCATCCCCTATGACCTTAAACCAGCCCATTCATCACCTACAGATTGTGTGTGTGTGTGTGTGTGTGTGTGTGTGTGTGTGTGTGTGTGTGTGTGTGTGTGTGTGTGTGTGTGTGTGTGTGTGTGTGTGTGTGTTCTCAATGGGGCCATCACACTATACGAGTGTATTGATCCTCCGTATGACTCTGGAGGGAGCAGGAGTGCACATGTGTCCCATGTGTCTGGAAACCCAACACTACTGTTACTTATCTCTCCACCAGAAGAGATTCAATTACTGATTAGACCGATGAAAACCTGCAGTGAGTGATTATGCTAAATAAATCCTGATTGTTTTGATTTCAAGCGGCAGTGGAAGGCAATTCAAGTACTATACTTGTGTAAAACATTGCATGTTTCAATGCACTTCTACATTACTGCAATTCTACCACACAAAGTGATTTTTTTTTTTACCCTACTTTTTTTATTTGACATCTGCAGCTTTTACTTACTTTTCAGGTTAATCCAGTGAATCCCAACCTTTTTCTTGTGGCCCCTTACACAAAAAAAAAAGTCTAGTTGGGGGCCTCTTGTCACCTTTCAGATATCTATGAGTTGTTTCCCCTCTAACCTTCTCTGTTTTATTTAAAAGTGTGAAGCCCAAAGAGATAAACTCATAAAGTAGTTCACAAAAGTAGCAAAGATTATAGAAATGTACAAAAAAATGAATATGGATTTGTGCAGCAGAACTTCCTTCATCCCCCCATTAATCATCAGATCACACATCAGTGACCCTTTAGAGGGGGCTCCACCCCTTGGTTTGGAACCACTCGTCTTAACTACAGAACTGTATAGAAGGTGGTTAAAACCTGCTCCACCTTGGGCGGCTACAACAGACAAAGGCTACTTACACAGTGATGCATCATATTGACAATCTGATACAATAGTATACAATAATATATTATTGTAAGTCGCTTTGGATAAAAGCATCTGCTAAATGACTGTAATGTAATGTAATATTCATATATACTCAGAGGTGGCGAGCATTTGCATAATGGGTACTTTTACTATTGTTACTTGGAGTACTCTGTGACAATACTCCAATACTTACTTTTACTTAAGTAAGGACTTTTACTGGTAGTTGAGTTTTTTGGGATTTTCTTTTGGTAAAGACCCAATTTAAATGTGCCCTTGATCAAATATAACCTGTGTTAGTCTACCTCAATGCTGTCTGAGAAACTGATGCACATTGTGGCTTTTCTGCACCAACACCTCTAGAGGGCAGTAATGTTGCTCTCTTCTTCATTTTTCCTCGTCACTGCACAAACAAGGATCCACATAAACCTGAACATCCATCTCCATTATTTTAATCTTCACTTCTAGCCAAACAACTAGGACCCAGTCACTGCAGTCTGCTAAAGAAGCAACTAATCAACTAAGCAGACCGCCTGCAGGGCACCTCGGGTGATGACTGGTGTCTGATATCGGTGCAGGAGTTAATGAGTGTTAAAATCTGAACACCTCCTAATAACAAGGCGTGGTCCGGAGCCAGGGCAGCCCCGTTGGATTAGCAGCAGGTCCCACAGCGCTCGGCTCCTAATTACCGGCTGGTAGGCTCAGTGCTAGGCCTGTATGACTGCTCAACCGTGCTCCTGAGGGCATGCTACCATTCCTGACAAACAACACACCCACAGTCCTCCCTAACAACAACAACAACGGGCATCATAGGCCACCTGCAGCAGGCCTGTGTTCCCGCTGGCTGCAGTGCTCTTGGTCGGGTTGCTCCGGCCCGCCTGCCTCTCCCAGTTCGCCCTGTTTTCCACGGAGCGAAGCTGCAGAGTGCTGCACTGCATCGGCTGATCAAAGCGAGACTAATGACTACAACGGAGATGATGTAGCTACAGCGCCGAGTCCTCAAGTGTTCCCGCTCGCGATGCAGAGCTGTAGTTAAACCACCAGCGGACTAAAGATAGCAGGCAGCACAGGACATGACATGACGGCAGCTACCTCGCAAAACTGTGCAGGTGTATATGTGACCGTGAGGAGAGGAAGAAAAAAAAAAAAAAAAAAATCATAAGAGGAAAACAGAACATCACCAGAGACATATGACACATCTGCTTGTAATATCTTGCTATTGCAGAATTTATAGATCCGACAGAAATAAAAAAAATTCCCCCATATGTCTTTTTTTCCCCTATTGTGCCTTGCTACACATGATGTTGGCCCTGTTCTGCCATGAAAAGTTAACCGTGAAGGATTTCTTAAAGAATTTCTCCTCCTCTGCCATCTCCTTTCAGCCCCGTCTCCTCCTCTGCTCACGTTCATCCTCCTCCTCCTCCTCCTCCTCCTCCTCCTCTCTTTCTCCAACAAAAAGGCTATTAATAGAACACCCTGCTCTCTCTTTTTAAACTGCAGGGAGCATACACCGTGCACTTAAAGGGGGGAAGAAGCTGAAGATACCAGGAGGCGTTTGAAAATGTCCTCTGCACTGCCTGTGGCTACAAAGACGCTGCATGGGCGTCCTAAGAATAACAACAAAGGAGCCTCTGATCGATTCATGGCATTTTGCATCAGCGCAGACGCTCTTCGGCTAAAATTAGATCCTCAAATCATTTGCTGAATAAATACCTTTGTGAACAATGTGAAGCAGGCTGCAGAAACATTTGTTAAACCCCATCTCGCATGTTATTCTCACACTGAAAATCACTTAAGCAATGAAAGGTGACACACAATAAACACACTGACCACAACGTTTCAGTTGAATTGTTATTGGCTTCATTATTGATATTACTTTCTCAGGGTTATGATCATTTGGAAGGAGTATATGCATCTTTAATTTCACATGTTTTTTCTTGTCCATAGATTGTCCTTTTTGTCTTGTAAAGTGCAGATAATACTACGTTTTAAATCCAGACTTCACATACAGTATATAGTACATGGTTTTTGCTCCATCATCCATTGGTTATTATTTACATTATTCTCTCACATTTCATTTCATAGAAAGAAAATCCATTATCCACTGTACCAACGTTGATGGATGTTTTCAGGCCTCTATGATATGGGGGAGGATGGGGGAGGGGAGGGGGGGGGTGAACAACTGTACATATTGTTTCAGTGGATGCCACACTACCAGGCTCTGGGGGTCAGACGAAGAAAAAAAAAAAAAAAAAAAAAACGTTCTCCCTCAAACACACACATGCATACAGATTGCATATTGATCTTGTATCCCATATGTATAAGCTTTTTTGTAAGTATGAGTTGTCTCGAAAGAGCTGACATCGCAGTTCAAACAAACAGAAGTTCCGAAAGCTCTAATTCACATTCAGCCAACGTGTGAGTGTTTGACGTCCAGCGGCGGAATATTGCAAAGTGTCTCTCTTGTGGTTCGTTTTAAAATGCGGCGTCAGCTCTCGGGATCGATGTGTAATCGGTGCCGGAATAAAACATAAAACATTCTGTATTTAAACCTTCTCAACTACCTGCGAGTACTCATACTCTGCATAGATTTCTCAGTGTTTTCACTGTTGGGCGCCCTTCTCATGGAGTGGATTTGCTGGTGGGTCCCTCAGCATGTGAGAGATGATTTTTTTAATTTTTTAAATATATTTTTTTAGAGGCTGTGATGCTCCTTCAAAAGCACCGCAACATCTTTTTAATGGACTTTTTTTTCCCACTGAATAAAAACATTTCACAGATTAAATCTGCAGGTCTACAGATGAGGATGATTCTACTCGTCTTTGTGCTTTAAGCAGAAATGACATCGTGAGTTGCTACAATGAATTTGGCTGAGGTACAGTGACGTGCCCAATTTCAAACATAACAGATAAATGTTGCATGTATCGGTTACATTTATCAATAATATATGTAAATAAAAAAACAAATGGAATGCAGACAATAAAAGATACAATGCATTTGCATGCATAGACAAATATTTTTGGTCAGACTGAGTGTTTTTTTTTACCCTCACATAAACAGATATATGCAAATGGCTGTTTCATAAATGCAGCTGTACAACCAGGCTAAGACACTGACATTCAGCGGTTCTCTCTCTTTCTCGTCCATACACACTCACACTCACACTCACACTCACACACACACACACACACACACACACACACACACACACACACTCGCAAATCCAACATACACACGCACAGACCACTCCTACATAGCTGTGCATCCAGACGCCCACAACAATACTCAACTGATGATCAACAAGATCTTGGTTGGACTGTGGAGGTCCATTGAGGTTCATTCTTTTTCAAAAAACAAACATCTTTGTTCTCCACACAGACCCCTCCACCAAAGGATTATGGGAATATTGCTAAATGACTATTTCATCTGGTCCTACCTCGAGTCACGGACCATTTTATCATCTCAATCCACCTTTATGCTACCCTCGGGAAAGTAACAAATAAAGCTGCTCCACAGACCTTTCAACATTCATGAGATCAGACACAGATCCGGACAGAGAGACGACGTCAGAAGCCCCATGTCAGGCAGCTGGACGAGGCATCCTGAGCACATATTGGCAGCGATGGCGTCAAAACATTTTGCTACTGAAGGTTAAAGACCGTAGTGAGCAGAATGAAACCCTAAGAATAAAAGATGTACATCCTGGTATGACAGACTTCGTTTAGACAGTTCTTGCTACAGGCCTTCTACCAATCCATCACCTTTCTAATTACCTAAGACTTCCGTGAAGAGATGAAGAAAGGCAAGAGTCTCAGGAGAGAAGTCAGAGCACCCCATCGGTTAGCCGATATCTGCTACACTGCTGCTCATTATCACTTCCCGTATTGACGTTACTGCCTTTGACTGTTAGCTTGGCAGTGTTGAGCGAACGGTGGATGAATCTCGGCTGGACACATTCCTAGAATCAGAACCTAGTTCACATTCGATGCCAACTTTTAAAAGACAGATTGAGCTTCTGGCATCATGAGACTTCTTAGAGGACAGCCAGGCTCCATTTTTCAATTCTGAACAATTTAACGCCAATAATAATCTCTTACTCTGGTACGGGATGATACCGTTTTGGACACAGACCTGCCTTTCAACAATAAATTCACAGAAGGCATTTTGATACTGAGTGAAGCAAACGTTTTGTATCTAAACGCGTGTCAGGTTTGCTGGAAAACCCACAAGCAAAGAATATGCTTCTGAATTAGCTAGTAAGAGAGTGTCTCCGGCACTCTCACCAGGCTCTGAAACAGGAGAACTTGGAAACTGGACTTGGAACAATTATTATTTTCATTGGAAATATAAACATGGCAAAATGATCTGCGCATTGTGGAAAGGCTCTTGCTTTCTCTTAAACATTGCTATTTTAAGTTTTTCAATTCTCAGATAAAAGTTTACGTGTACTGTATATGCGTCTCGTCTTTTTACATATGTCTTATATTATTAATAAATATACCTACTGTATTAATTACACTTTTTTTGTGTGGCTTCTTCTTTGATCTTAAATGCATGCTTCTAGGAATGTTTTTGAGGTCATGCAACACTAAGAGTTTAGCGTAAACCCAGATAAAAAGGCAGTTTGGGGAAGGAAGCATTGATCTATACACGAATCCTTAAAAGTTGCTATTTTTGATCATGAGGACGTGATCGTGTGACAAACCTGTGAAAAAGACAGCACTGCAAGTCTATCACAGCTGCAACTGGGATTGATGTCCTACACTAGAGCACAGACCAGCTGTTTACAGCGACCTGGCGATTTCTGAACGCAATGACTTCTACATGGAATGTTATTATCGACGAGGATGCCGCATCCTGTTGGGTGGGATTTAACCTTCTGGTTTTTACTTTTTACTTAAGAAATACTCTAACATACAGCTTTAGGTTCGTGTGACAGCTACCTGCAGGCAGCCTTTTCAAAAGTGTGGATTTGTATAGAAGGCAGTGTACAGACAAATATACAGTGTTGTGATGAAGCAAGTAGCAGTCGAGAAGCAAGTGGAAATTCTCATTCAGATAAAAATGTCATGCAATTATCTACTGACTATGTTTACTATTAACAGCACCTATCTACCTACCGGCTATCAGTTTAGTCACAGTTAACCTACTATTTGAATACGTACTGTGTTGTGTGTGTGTGTGTGTGTGTGTGTGTGTGTGTGTGTGTGTGTGTGTGTGTGTGTGTGTGTGTGTGTGTGTGTGTGTGTGTGTGTGTGAAACTGTGAAAAACAAACAAAACGAGAAGAAACATTCAAGTTGTCCTCAAAGCTCTGCAGTAAGACCAGTTTTGGGTGAATGGATGGAGGGGAAAGCTTGCATTGCAATACATACAGTAAGACCAAAGCAGTGAAAAGTCAAGGCCATTCTCAGTCATTCATCAGATACTGATGTCTGCTGGGAAAAAAAAGGTGTCGAACCATAAGCTGAGAGCTGACGGCTGTCATTCATCCTTGAAATAAACGTGGTGTGCTAAACCACCAACCTCGTCACAAGCCGCCCACAGGCCACATCAGAGCCGGAGGGAGCTGGCTTTATGCTCACACATCCTCTTATTTCTAAAACGGTATAGCGTAAGACAGTTCTCGTTTCATTGGCTCCGGGAAGCAGCATATGTAGCGCACAAGCAGGGCTCTTCAGAAAGCGCATGGCAGAGCAGTATACCTTGGGAAATGATGGGCCGAGGGACGAAAGCAGGGCTTGTGTGGCTTTTTTTTTTTTTTTTTTTTTTATGGAAAGCAATACTTTTTTTTTTTTTTTTTTTTCTTGCCTTGTTTCTCTCTCTTTTCTTTTTGTGCACTAATATTAGCTACTGTTGTTAGCAGGAAATTTTTAGGCATTGTTACTCTTTTTTTTTTT
The DNA here is from genome assembly GCF_027596085.1 of Anoplopoma fimbria. Classification (NCBI taxonomy): domain Eukaryota; kingdom Metazoa; phylum Chordata; class Actinopteri; order Perciformes; family Anoplopomatidae; genus Anoplopoma; species Anoplopoma fimbria. The sequence goes on along the minus strand of NC_072465.1, from coordinate 22,511,710 downwards.
TTTTTTTTTTTTAAACAGCCACACGCACACACATAAAAAAAGCCAACTCCATGCAGAAATGCAAAATTTGAAATTTCACTCTGTTTGACAGTTATCAGGAGTTTTAAGAGCAAGATGTGAGGAGGGAAGACAGGATGAGCGAGGAGTGAGCGGATGGTCTTTGCATTATTATTTTTTTCACTGTCTATCATCATCAACATTCTGAATTCTATTGCCTTGATTTTTCCAGCACACGTGAGGGTGGGAGGCTGTACACGCCTGTCCCGTCCAGTTGCTCAGCTCTACATGTCCCGCTGTGACGGGGAAGAAAAATAGCAGAAGACTACACGTCTGTGAGCATTTTGGTGATGTTTACATAGTTTGTGTTGGCCAGCGTGCAGTTGGCCGTCTTAAGGTTCTCCTCCTGAAAGTCCTCGCGGCTGTTGTTCACCGCCTCCTGGATCTCCATATAGTCTGATTTACTAACGGTGGAGCCGCTCCGGCTTTTCTTCAGCTCCTCGGCCGAATCGGTTTTGGGGACATTGACCTGCAGGTACTGCGCCTGCTCTTCGCCTTCGGTCTCGCGGTGGTAGAAGTAGTTGAAGTTGGACACAATGACAGGCACGGGCAAGGCAATGGTCAGCACACCTGCGATGGCACAGAGGGAGCCCACGATCTTGCCACCGATCGTGGTTGGGACCATATCACCATAGCCGACTGTTGTCATGGACACCACGGCCCACCAGAACGCATCCGGGATGCTTTCGAACTGGGACTCGGGCTCGTCTGCTTCGGCGAAGTAGACGGCGCTCGAGAAAAGGATGACCCCGATGAAGAGGAAGAAAATGAGCAGGCCCAGCTCTCTCATGCTGGCTTTCAGGGTCTGGCCCAAAATCTGAAGCCCCTTAGAGTGACGGGAGAGCTTGAAAATTCTGAACACTCGCACCAAGCGGATGACCCTGAGAATGGCTAAAGACATGGCTTGTTGACCCGCCTGACCATCGTCTGGCTTTTCTGCGAGCTCTGTGCCAAGAGTGATGAAGTAAGGGATGATAGCGACAATATCAATGATGTTCATTATATTACCAAAAAAGCCCGCTTTGCTGGGGCAGGCAAAGAAGCGCACTAGAAACTCAAAGGAGAACCATATGATGCAGAGAGTCTCCAGGATGAAGAAGGGGTCGGTGAAGTAGGTGGACGTGTAGGTGATGACCGTGGTGTTGGTCTCAGGATAATAGATTTTCGAGTGAAACTTGTGCTTATCGTCATCGTCGTTCCGGAAAATGGGGAGGGTCTCCAAGCAGAAACTGACAATAGATATCAGGATGACCATGACAGAGATTATGGCAATAATCCTAGCAGGACCTGAGCTCTCTGGGTACTCAAACAGCAGCCACACCTGTCTCTGAAACTCGTTATCTGGAAGAGGCCGCTCCTCCTCCTTGATGAAACCCTCGTCTTCTCGGAATATCTCGATGGCCTCGTCGCCCAGCTCGTAGAACCGAATCTCCTCTGAGAAAATGTCAAGGGTGACGTTGACCGGCCTTCTTAGCCGGCCCCCTGATTGGTAATAATACAATATGGCGTCGAAGCTGGGTCTGTTCCTGTCGAAAAAGTACTCGTTCCTCAGCGGGTCAAAGTAGCGCATCCTCTTTTTGGGGTCCCCCAGCAGAGTCTCTGGGAACTGGGAGAGGGTTTTGAGTTGAGTCTCAAAGCGCAGCCCTGAGATGTTGATGACCACCCTCTCGCAACACTCATGGTCGGCCTCCGGGTCGTAGTCCTGCCCCGGGTGTGCAGCCGCTTCGTCAGAGGGGTCGCCGGTGGCGACAGTCATTCTGCAGGGGGGGGGAGGCCTGCACTTTTCAGTGAGTCGGGGTCCTGCAGCCTGGAGAACTGCAGGCAGGGGCCAGGAGAGGGAGGGGGCTCAACACCGTAAAGACCTGACGGCCACAGGATGTCACCTAGGATCTGACTGCATGCAGGACAGACAAAGCAAAGACAGACAACAAGGTCAGGTAAACCGGAGACATGATTCAGCACTCAATACTTCTGCCATTAAATCCGGGTGTGTCAGGAATTTGCTTTTAACAACTGAAAATAGATGAAAATGAAGCCATCCTCTTAAACAACGCCAGTAGATTTGATATGACTTGTGTTAGGTTATACTGTCCTGAGAAGGCAATCGATGCAGCAATGAATCAGCTCATGGAAACTTGAGGCTGACACTCCTGCTCCTGACTCGGGCAAATTAATATGCAAATAAGCCATCCGCCTTGCATATAAATTGCTTCAATGCAGGTAAACTCTGGGTCTAACTGGCAAATAAAAACATCCCAACACTCGTAAATTACACTGATCTGCTGCAATGGACAGAATCCACTTAAATGAATGGGACTACCTTTTTTTTTTGCAGTGAAGCCATGCATGAATATGGCAATGCAGCAGCAGGCACCGAGTTCATACAGACACCATCCTGTCTAGAGTATCATAGAAATCCACTGCAGTCCCAACTCAAATGTATGAGACGCTTTTGAGATTTACTGCTGTACCAAACAAACACACACCTCATGCGAAAAGACTTCAGTTTACTTTTGTCGGAGCATTTTAGTCATGAAATGGTGCCCGTCTCTGAAATATTCAAAAACATCTATAAATAATTTATCCATAGAAGGAAATAGGTTCCAAGAGAAAAAAAAAAAAAAAAAAAAAAAAAAAAACTGTATCTCTTGCCTGCATCATCTCCACTCAGAGTGGCACCACAGTTTGACGAAATAAAATCCTTATGAAGCATACAACAAAACCTATAACTGCATGCTTACTGCCTATTATCACCTTTTTCCAGTGATGTGCAAATCAATGTATATATATATATCTATATATATAGATATATATATATATATATTCGAAATCAGAGATGATAAACTGCTTTATGTTAATCTTCAACATACCTGCAAGCATCTTTGTCATATCTGGTGTGAGTGGATGCTCCTGCTGGACGCTGGTACCAGTAAAGGTGAATAACCAGCTGCGACAAATCAGGTCTTCAGAGCGGGTAAAAAAAAAAATCCAATGTGGGGCAGTCGATGATATTCACCTCATGTTATCTGCAGCATCCTCGCCGTGTACACCGACATACAGTATGTGCGGGTGTGTCCTCGCTTTCCCCCTCCCAGACTCCTCTCCTCCGGGCAGGCTGTCGTGGGATGGCGATTGGCAAGCAAGCAAACACACACACACACACACACACACACACAAAAAAAAAAAAAAAAAAAAAAAAAAAAAAAAAGGGAGGAGGGAACCGATCAAGGAGGTGCTGGTGCTTCCCTTACTAAGTAACCAAAGAAAGGTGCTGGCATCAGCAGAATGATATTTGCCTCCGCCTGTTCCCCTCCACGCCAGCGTGACTGTGACGAGCTGTGGCTGCAGACAGCCGCAAAGGTAAACGCTCCCGATCAGGTGCGAGGAGACAAAACATCTGCAAAGGGAGGGAAGAGGGGAGAAAAAGCGAGGCGAGGAGGAGGGAGAGGGGCTTTAAAAAACAATAACCAAGATTTAATAATTAGACGCGTTCAGGGACACGTGCATCAACAATGAGTGCCTTTATTTCATGTCAGTATTGGCTGGACAAACATCTGCAAACACTCCAGCCAATTTACATGTGTGTTCCTTATTTTGGGCATGCCCACATGAATGGATCATCAAGACTCGGACACAGATCTGGGAGTCTCCTAATAGCCGACATGGTGAGCAGAGCGACGTCTTCAGACACTGACTGGGAACGACATGGATGACAGAACCGCCCAACGTGGTGCTGCGAGATTACGCAATAACACTGAGCCAAAAAAACCCTGTGCGTAAAACACCGGTCACACACACACACACACACATATATGAATATAAAGGGGCCTTTTATTGGTCATGCATGGTCTGCAGGTGAGTTTTTTTTTTCCTGGGTTAAATATATCTCTGTAGCAGTCAGCAGGTGTTTAAAAGGTTACAGTCAAACCTGCATTCGGGCACTGCTGTGCATACCAAGAGATGTGCCGGTGATGGAGAAGGCAAGGGCAAAAAAACAACAACAAGCCGCTCTCCATCCGCACTGAAGCCTCCAGCACCACTCCTTACACCTTATCTGCAGTGTGGGCAGTTTAAAGCGGTACACATCTCCAGCATTCTTCAGCAGCACTGCTGTTGGTCAGCTGGTTTCAATGCCGAATAAAGTCAAATAAGCATGTGTTGTAGTTTATTAAGCAGGATTAGACCTCGTAGAAGGTTGAGGTATAGGAACTGTATTAACAAGTAGCATAAGCTGCTGATGTTTCAATTGGAAAATACTTCAGAATGTCCGTTGGCATCGTCCCACAAACAATGCATGTTTAGTGGGACGTCTCCCTCATTCAGGTGTCTTATTAGAATATCAAGAAGCCGCAACATGAATTCACTTTCTGTCTTGTTACAGCGGTTTTATTCCCTTCCATGGCAACAAGAGGCATCAATAATAAATAGAAGGGTGACTAAAATAGAGCAAAACCTCCATCATTGTGCTCTGTGTTTTATTCACAACCAAGATCAAACGGATCAATGGTGAATCCTCGCCCTGCTGTCAATACAGGAGGCTGGGAGTTAAAAGGGACGTGGCCCGAAGCGACCTCCAGAGAAGCCAAAGGTCAGCGGGAATCCCTCGGATGTGAAGGGGAGGAGGTGAACGAGGTGAAACGGGGGTGGGGGTGGAGGCCAGCCCGGATGATTTGTGTGAGAGAGACTGGCGTTTGCCAAGGTTACTCCTGGCAGACCTGAGACCACCACGGCACCCACCGCGTCCCTTCATGTGCGTCTGCCTGCCTGCCGCCACACAAAGCGGATGCCTCTCACTATCTTTTAATGGCTTTCCCAAGCTCCTCATGACAGCACAGACATTATTTATGAGCCGGGGGCCCCCGTTACAAACACTGTTAATGCAGGCTCTAAAGCCCAGTTCACTTTGCATTAGCTGGTCTGCTTTAATTAAAAGCGAAAGGGTCCCAGCATTCGAAAAAGCTGTGCGTGTTTTTTATCATATATGGGGACATGAGTATGGGTGATAGTGTGGAAAGTTGGCAGATGAGGGTGTCAACAGTGAATTTGTTTCCAAGAGGTATTGATTATAGGACTCCATCAGATGCTGTGTTGGCGCAGAATCAGAGAGCAGAGAAAATTAACCTGAGGACTGAGGAGCTGAAGGGTCATTATCACTGAGCCACCAGCTGGACGGCAGGTCGTCTCTTCACTCTGCTGCGGTTTCATTATTTTACAATTAAAAGGCATTTTTAACATAAAAAAAGAGGCATTTTTAACATAAAACTAAACACATGCAATGATTTCACAAAAAGTTACTTGACCAGTCCCATCTGAACTTTCCACCAGTAGATAATCTCTCTAGTTTTAGTGCAGTCAGACTATACATGAGTTTACATTCAAGAGACTTTTAGTATTACTAGTGTTTATAGAAGATAAGATAAGGTAAAATAATCCTTAATAAATTATACAGGATTACAGCAGCAGGATAGTGCAAACAAGAGACATAGTAAATGAAAGAAAAACAAAAAACAAGATCAAAATAAGTATTATAAATAAGCAAATGAGCAATAAAAAAAACAGTAAGAAACAGTAAAGAACAGTAAAGAATCCACAGTAACTGAAATATTATATATACAGACATTATATATCAGAGTTTCTCTATGGTTGATCAGCCAAGGACCCCTTACAAGATACAGAACACACCAGGGACCCGCTTGGAATAAGACGTAGGTTATTTCATACACTTTCATAGTCTTCATTATGTGAAAGAACAACACGAGAGAAATGTATTAGAAATGAAAACAATTGATTAACACCGTTGACTCTGTCAGCACTGTTGCTGTTGTGTGCACCGTTTATGCTGTTAGCACTGTTAGCTGCTAGCCCCCTGGCTCATCCGTCTCCACGTCGAAAGCGTTGAGAGTCAATAGATATGCTCTGAATTCCTGAGATCCTTTAACTTCTCAAATCTGAACTGATAAGCACTGTGTCAGCGCTGCTCTGCCTCAGTCCTCTGAACTGCAGTGCTCTTTTTTTTTTTATGAACTCTCTTTTTAAGGTCTGTTGCACCTCTTTGCTCCTTGACACTGCATTGCAGCAGCCACAGGTTCCAAAGCACACACTGAGAATATTTAAGCTGTGTATATCTCCTCACTAGAGAATTTTCCAAATCCAAATCCTCACCATATTAAACGAGAGTCTTATGCTACAATTGATTCCATCCCTATATAGTCTGACAATTTCTCCCAGCAATAAATAACGCAGAGTGGCTCAGGTAAACAAATATATAGCAAATGCAGCTCGCTCTGTCCTTCTCTGAGCCCCTGGAGACAGGAAGCGATGGAGATAAAGAAGGGGAGGGATAGGGAAGAGAGAGCATTCACTGTACAAAGAGAGGGAAGAGAAGGAGGGGAAAAAGAGGGAGGGAAAGGAGAGGGCCGTGCTCGTCAGATTGAGGCCCAGCAGGATGAGAGCAGATGCTGGAAAAGAGCCAGACACCAGGAGAGACACAAGGACACTGGCCCACTGCGGTACACTGCCAAGCTGCATCTCACTTCTACCCAGATCAGCTCACAGAGGTCTGCGCCCACCCACTGCAAGCGCTAATTATCTACACTCACAGGTCTGCGTTATACCAGTCGTTATACCTGTGGACATTCTCCTTATAATAACAGCGTCTGTGCAAACACATGCTGCTAATCTGCACGTCAAAAGCTACAGAATGGAACGTTTTGCTGAAAGAAAAACACACACACCTTACTCTACGGGTTCTTCATTTTAACCAAACAGCTGCAAAATGACAAAGGGGAGGGGGGAGAAAAACAAAACACATGAGGCATCATTCGAATTTAGTGAACTACCCTGATGTTAAAGGAGTGCGAGTGAGTCAGTGAGTGAGTCAGTGTCACTGCTGCAGGGATACCCTTCTGCTGCCTCACACCATGTGTCTGTATGACCGGGTGAAATTCAAGTCAAGGTAAGTGCTTGCTACAGGAACACTTCAGGTAATGTTACACCAAGGTCACTGGAAACATGATACCTTTGATATGAAGGTGAGAGGACAAATCTGAAACTGACAATGAGCTTTAAAGATGCACAGTGAGGCTCTGTCAACAACAAAAAAAGGGAAGCAGCTGACTTTATGCATTGCATGCAGCAGTGACTTATTGCAGCATATTGCTCCACCCCCCGAATATTTGAGCAAATCCTTCGTTTTGCTCCCTTTTTTCTTGTTTTAGAAATTGCACCAAAAAAACGATGTGGCGTCAAAAGCACCAGTCAGATCTGCTCATCAACATTTGAGAGAGAAGAGGCTTTGTTTGTTTTGCCGCAGCACAGATGCACATTATGGGACTTGTGGGATGCACAGTGACAGCAACTGTGTCTCTGTGATGATGCAATACTCAGGTTTATTTATTTGCCAGTGAACTCCAGGAACCAAAATATTTGCCTCAGCATCGTGTAGCAGTCTGGACTGCAGTCAACTCTGCTGCTGCTGCTGGACCCGGCATCCGCTCTCTGTGAGGGATGAGCCGACCGGGGCTGCACTGTGTCCAGCATCGCACCGCCGCATCACCTAAACTTCACACACACACACACACACACATCAGACTTTTTCCTTCCAATATTGATCTTGTCCGTCAACAGCAAGGTGAACAGACTACTGGGAAACGCCTGAAAGCACCACAGAAATCGCCCAAAGTCAGCATTGTCACTGTATCTGGGTGAATCTTGTGCTCAGCCTCGCTCGGTTGCTACGGAGACCATCTCTAGGGGCAGTGGTGGGAGGGGGGGGCTGGGCGGTGACATCACGCCCACTGCATCTCTGGTGCTGCTGGGATATTTCAGGTAAAGTTGCAGCACGATGACAAAGCACTTTTCAGTTCCCTGCAGTCAGCTGCATCGGTTAAAGATGAATTAGTGTGTAGAAGAATTATTTTCTACCTCGTTCTTCTACAGTTCCACACTTGGGACATGTTTTCCAGCATATGTTGCTTATATGAAACTAGTTTCATTGTTAGCTTTGCTACATCTCCCCTCTGGGTGCGGGCGGGTATATGCTATCTGTCCGACAGGCTTTCTGTTCTCTAGCTGAAAGCCATGAGCACTGAGTCTTGATGCAGAAGACTGAACTTTATGAATAGCCCCAAGAGTGCCATTAAATGTTCTCTGAAGGGCAGATGGATGAACGGCACCCAGATAAATAATGGCAATATGTCTCGTGGTTTCTATTTTTGGCAGCACTGAGTTACAGTTTTAGGGCAAATACTGTACCACATAAAAATACCCTCAGAGCAGGAGGTAGGAAAAAAAAAAAGAAAATGTGCAGAGCTGTGAATAACTCGAGCGGGCTCAGCCACCGCCCTCCCTTCTTCTCTCCACCGATGCGTCACGAAGACGCTTTGGTAGAGTTCAAGGAGGACGAGCGGCACCTCTCCTGGCAGACGCTGGGTATTCGTTAGAGGTAGCGTGCTCACTCCTCTAGTGTGGTGAATGCTGGCATGGTGAGGACAGAGAGGGGATGAGAGGAGAGGAGAGGGGAAGCCCGGGGTCCTCCTCTCCCCCCCCCCCCCCACCCCACCTCAACTGATCACGATCCTGGACTCCTCCTATCTGCCTGCAGCAGCAGCATCGCAATGGAAAATCAGCTGCAGGGCTGACTGGTTGCAGTTTCCTCCATCTGTGTGTGTGTGTGTGTGTGTGTGTGTGTGTGTGTGTGTGTGTGTGTGTGTGTGTGTGTGTGTGTGTGTGTGTGTGTGTGTGTGCTCATGTCTGTTTTGACTCGGTACGTTTTCTAGCGACCAGGATCCCACAGCAGAGTGCATTCAACCGTACCAGCTGTGACCGTCCTACAGCTGTGCAGCACTCGAGCATGCTCATTCATATACACACACACACATTCACACACATTCTCTCTCACACACACACACACACACACACACACACACACACACACACACACACACACACACACACACACACACACACACACACACACACACACACACACACACACACACACACACACACACACACACACACACACATCTCTCTCTCACACACACACACACACACACATTCTCTCTCACACACACACACACACACACACACACACACACACACACACACATTCTCTCTCACACACATACACACACACACACACACACACACACATACATTCTCACACACACACACACACACACACACACACACACACACACACACACACACACACACACACACACACACACACACACACACACACACACACACACACACACACACACACACACACACACACACACACACACACACACACACACACACACACACACACACACACACTCACACACACACACACTTCTGTGTCGACACTTTTTAAACTAGCAGACACGCATATTACAGTTGTCAATGTCCATCCTGCTTCTTATCTCTTTTTCCCCTTTATGGTGCGTTACACATGTTCATTTCTATACATCTACAGTGACATGTAAGTCTTATGTTATGTCATAAAGAGAGTTGGGCAAAATTTTATCAGAACAAGTAAAAAAGATATACACCTCCATTGTTTTCTTTGAGGAGTTTGACCTTTAACAAACTGACTTCAAACTAGAATGTAACAAAGATGCCTATGTTTAGACACAAGCAGCCTTTATCTGAATAGAATACTGCTGATATATTTGTTTAAATCAAGAACTACCTTAATAAGAGGGTTAAATAAATTAACAAAATTATAAACATAATCAGACACTTAAAGCTGCATTCATTTTTTGGCCACTTTCCAGCAGTGATACAGCAGAATTCACATCACTTACGAATTACCAGCTTCTAAAGTTGTTAAAGCGAACGTGTTAGTTGTTGAGTGTTTCTAGTGTCGAGATAAATGGAAGTCTGAAAACTCACCTCTTCATGAAGTACTACCCTGAGCCTTCCTCGTAGCACTTATTGTATTCGTATCAGTTCGCTGCACTTATTGTATTCGTATCAGTTCGCTGCACTTATTGTATTCGTATTCGTTTACTGCACATATTGTATTCGTATTCGTTTACTGCACTTATTGTATTCGTATTAGTTTGTTGCACTTATTGTATTCGTATTCGTTTACTGCACTTATTGTATTCGTAGTAGTTTGTAGCACTTATCCTATTCGTATTAGTTTGTAGCACTTATTGTATTCGTATTAGTCTGTTGCAATTATTGTTTTCGTATTAATTTGCCTCTGCACTATACCTTTGCTCTGGTTTATGCTTTTAGATGCTTGTTTAAGAAAGGAGATGCACTTATGACTTCTGGTGACTAGTAGTTCTCTTGAATACCTATGTTGAATACACTTCCTGTAAGTCGCGTTGGATAAAAGCGTCTGCTAAATGACTGTAATGTAATGTAATGTAATGTAATGGAAGTCAACTAATCATTCTCCTTTTAGCTCTTTTTGTCTCCACCACGCTTCTGAGGAAAAGATGTCTGTCTGTCTGCTGTTTTATGCTTAACATGTTAGGTGGCGTCTGACTCATCTATCTCAGCTTTTTGCTTGGATTATAAGAGCAGAGTTTGCAGGACAGAAAAGAGCTGAAAAGCTGAAAGACGCAAAAATCCTGACTGACACACGTCCATTGTCAAGAGAGAAAAATGGATTAATGTAGCTTTAATGGCAGCTTCTGCTCCTTTGGTACAACACTTTGATGCACAGTTCTATATGGAACAGAGGGGCAATTCAAGAAGACTTAATTGAAAGAGATTATAATGTTCTTCTATTAATTTAAATTCTTTAAAGCAACACTAATCTCCCCATGAGGCCCGAACTCAGTTCATCTCTAATGCGATTCTTACCTCTCCACAAACCAGAATGAAACAGGCTGAACTGCAGGTGCTCTCTGCTGCAGATGATTAATGGCACTGAGTTCCTTGCAGACACGTTTTCATTTTCCCCGGTTGAAAAACATTGGAGGAGGACTTAAATTCCAGATAAGGCAGAGGGAACAAAGCCACTCAGCAGTTCTGAGACAGAGCACCTGGAGCTGTGGGTCACCTTGTATCTGTTCTGCAGGACTGAAGTCCTTGACGCCCTGCAGGTAGAACTGAGTGGATGAAGGGTTAAAATCTGTGAAACTCATTGCTCAACTTCTTCCCTTAAAAAAAATGATTTAAAATGTGGAATGTCATAACTGTGTTTATCTTCCTTAAATGTTTTTGTTTTTGTGTGGAGGCTTTGTATACACAAATCAAATGTAGACCACATGTTACTAAAACAGGGCATTTTTCTGTCAAGTTTGACATTTAAATCATTGTCATCAAGACCCAAATTTTACTATAAGAAAATAAACTTAACCAAACAAATGCTGGACCTAAACTCAACCTTATTACTACTTTCATAGCAAAATAGCAGTTATTTTTTTCCTGCAAAAAGTTGTTTATTTCATAGGGGATTTGTTCTTAGGTGCTATTATTATTCTGTTATTATTATCTCTTAAAGCTCTTGTAAACAGACTACATGAGCTTTTTATATGATAATACAACAACAGATGTAGCTTTGTGACAGTCACCTTCACATCCACCTCTGTGCTTGTTTGTGTGCTTGTTCAATGTCTTGTAGCACTCAGGCTCACAAACCGTTTCTCCCTTTGACTTCTGGGAAACGTAAGAATTATGAGTCAAAAGCCTCTATAGGTGAAATTCCCAGTCAGTTTCCTGACCTGCATGACAAATCCCAGACGGTCACATAAACAGTTCCAACCTGATTGTTTGGGGTCTCACAGAGCCAAGTTTTGTTTTTCTGTGACATTGAACAAAACCCAAGACCTAAATAAGTATTGAAGCCGTAACTCTTTACTACGCCAAGAAGAGGCTTGCATATTTGATGGCTAAATATGACCATAAGGCATTGTTATTCGGCCAATGGAGAATATAACTATGTTTTATATGTTACATGGGCTATACATGAACAAATATATATATTTGCTTGCAAAAAAATATTTATTTACAGAAAAATAAATGTACCATTGGTAATGCCATCACAGATATAGAAGGTAGAATTCAAACAAAAGTAATGCATCATTCTCTGTGACGGACTTCTGAAACATTATTAGTTGAAAATCGTCTTTATCGACACGCAAAGTATGAAATTAATAAAACAATTATGTTGTTTTTGGTTGTTAAGTGGGAACGAAGTCAGAACAAAGTGTGTTTGCCATATTCACTCTGATAACTAATAAGACAGGGATAAATGTTATCAGCACAAGCTCATTATTAAACTCCCAACAGTAATATCTCAGTAGATCCACTAGAGGGCAGCACGGAGCTATTTTCAGAGTGATGAAGCTCTGCTTAAAAACAAGTTAACTGAGCATGACTTAACCTACAGTTCAGCAACACAACATGATTTAAACTACTTAATGACACAAAACAGTAGTATATAAAAACTGTGCTGTATTTAATTTTGAATTATGAACACATTTCTCTTCTAATTGGCATTTTTGCTCTACCAAAAATGATTGATTAATGAGCAGTTTCTGCAAAGTGAAGACATGCTGCTTTTTCTCCATTTATGTCATCATCATGAATCATAAAATGAGCACCTTTAGATTTGGACTGTTAGTTAAACAAAACAAGACACTTGACGACATCATTTTGGACTCTAAGCAACTATTACAGGCATTGTTCACTATTTTATCACATTTATAGATGGAAACGATCAATCAGCTGACCCAGAAAGTAATCAACAGATTAATTGATAATGAAAACAAGAATTGCAATTTTGATAAAAACATATTGCCACATGAGGATGACGCCCTGTGATTAATGTAAACTCCTTTGAGTTTTGCTGTTTGTTTGAGTCAATTCAGCTTTTAACCACTTTGTACCAAAAGCACACGTGCAAATGTCTGATGGAGGGATGAAAGGTAGCTGACGTCAGACCAGTTGGCATGCCAACTCAGAGAATGAAGCTCACATCTGAGGAACAGAGCAGCTGAGACCGTTTCAGTGACGAAAAACAAAATAAAAGAGGCTGCACAGATACAACAGCTTCTCATGATGTCCACTATATTTCTACATGTGTGCCTGCTCATCGCTTGAGACTACTAATGGAGTAATAGTGCTGATTAGTAATGAGTTAACCACCTTTAAGAAAAACTGATAAATTATTATTTTTGTCATAATATCAAGTGATGCCGCCCCCCCATCATTCCTCAAGGGCACAAAGGTCATACACTGTTGAAAAAGTCTTCCTTAAAATGCAACACAAGGCAATATTATCATCAGAGGGGGTTACCCAGGAAACCACCGTCGTCATGGAGACTGCATCACAAGGCGGGGCGTTCTGCATGATCTCCGCCTCCTTTTCATTCAGTGTGCACATGACCTCAAACACAATTCATATATTTCATATTCCCCTCTGCCCGCTTGAGACGGAATTCAAAATGATATTAGATATTTGGCAAAAAATGTAATGACATTTTGAGTCGGGATCAGTTCATTTCCGTTTTATTTAATATAGGCTATATAGGCAGCTCTGAATAAAAATACAATTTTACGAAAAAGCTATAGACTTATATCTCATGATAAGTGTTTCCATCTACAACACTCTGTGTTATTACCTGAATAATCATGTGAACAAGACTCGAGAGTCCAACATCTCGACAGGTTATGATATTAAATAGAACCTAAAAACAGACATTTGGCTGTATAAATGACCATAGTCTATTCATTACATTACTGGAATATGAAACGTTTCTTTCCACAAAGCACAAGACGTAATTTTCTTTTTTTGACTGGTGGGTAAATGCATTATAGTAATTAGACTATATGCTACACACGTGTATCCCCAAACATGAACACCAACAACTTTCGCATAAACATTAAAGATATGTAGGCATCGAGTGAGACTGTACACTGCAAAAATATAGGCTTTAACAAGCCGCTTATACTTGTTCATTACATATCCTCGTTGTTGCTGTAGTTTTGACAGCTTGAAATTAAAAAAAGGCTACTTTTTCCAGTGCGGATATTTCTGGTTCAAATTAATACTTCTTAATCTCTGAGAAATACTCCAAACATGTGAATCTACACTGTAAACAAATATAATCTCGTTTGTTTTTGCCTACATAGGACTTAAACGTTCATCCACCGATATGGACCGACGCATAACGATTGGTTATATATTCATTTATATATATATATATATTCATTCATATATATATATATATACATTCATTCATATATATATATATATATATATATATATATATATATATATATATATATATATATATATCATATATATATATATATATATATATATATATATATATATATATATATATATATATACATTCATATATATATATATATATATATATATATATATACACATTATATATATATATATATATTCATATATATATATATATATATACATATATATATATATATATATATACACATTCATATATATATATATATATTCATATATACATATATATATACACATTCATATATATATATACATATATATATACACATTCATATATATATATACATATATATACACATTCATATATATATATATATATATATATACACATTCATATATATATATATTCATATATATATATATATTATATATATCATATATATATATATTATACATATATATATATTCATATATAATATATATTCATATATATATATATTCATATATATATATTCATATAAATATATATATTCATATATATATATAAAATATATAATATTATAGCTACTATGTCTTCATGCTCCGTTCTGAGCCTCATTTACACGTCTGTGAAGATCTTTTTGATGTTCACGCAGTTCTGGTTGTTCTCGGTGGAGAAGTCCGGCTGTTTGATGCCCTCCTCCTCCTCCTCCATCACCATGTACTCAGACTTGCTGAGGGACGAGGAGCTGCACGACCTCCCCAGCAGCTCCTCCTGGGGGGAGGTGCTCGCAGCTG